>NW_006399946.1:4658940-4661987 GCF_000299155.1 Elephantulus edwardii
TAAAATAAACATTCATTTTAAAAAGTCAGTTGGTATCCCATTGATTTTAAGAGGCTGTGAATCACATAGAATTCAACACAAACAGCTGGATTCTGTAAGATTTATAGCCTCTTAAAACCTACTGGTGAGTCAGCTATAAGTCTGTTCCAAATTTACAGTGCACAGCAGTAACAGGGAATGAGGATACTTACAAAATAAAATATTTCAAAAAAATATTTCAGTGATTTTTATAGCTGTTTTAAATTAAGACTTTAAACATAGGGAAAATATATTTATATTGATGAAACTCAAACAATTCAGTCTATAGGGATTACATGTCAACATAAAGAAAATAAAATTCCTCACAACTGGAATAATAAACAGCATCATGATAAACAGAGAAAATACTAAAGTTATCAATGATCCAAATTATGTGTTAAATTGGGCAAATCTATTGTCGAGAATGTCTTTAAAGTTATAAAGAGCAAGGATGTCACTTCAAAGACTAGGGTGCACCTGCCCTAGTCCATGGTATTTTCACTTGCTTTGTATGCATGTAAAAGTTTAACAGTGAATAAAGAAAACTGAGGAATTGACACCTTTGAATTGTGATGTTGGCCAAAACTTTGGTCTATACCATGGACTTCCAAAAGAAAAAACAAATCTATCTTGGAAGAAATTCAGCCAGAGTGCTCCTTAGAAGAAGGATAGTGAGATTTTTTTATCTCACTTACTTTGGGCATGTTTTCAGAAGTGACCAGACTCTAGAGAAGGTAATCATGTTTGGAGAAGTAGAGCTTCAGCAAAAGAGAGTTAGACCTTCTAGGAGATTGATACATTGACTACAATAGGCTTGAGCCCAGCACAATGGAATGGGCAGGTTTCATTCTATGTAAGTGAGGTTGCGATGAGTTGTAGCCCACTCAGTGACACCTGACAACAACAAAGTCCCTCATATAAATTTACATATGTATTTTCAACAAGTTATACATGCTGTTGCTGTTATGTGCCTCCGAGTTGCCTGCAACTCATAGCGACCCTGTGTACAATAGCTCTGAACCCTGCCCTATCCTGAGTCAGTCTCACTGACTCCAACACACCTACCCAATGGCCCCAGCTACTGTGTCAGTCCATCTCATGCAGGATCATCTTCTCCTGCACTGTCCCTTCACCCTTACAAGCATAAGGTCCTGTTCCAGGGACTGGTCCCTCCTCACCACGTGTCCAAAATATGTGAGACAGAGCTACAAAATTCTTGCCTCCATAGAGAAACTTGGTTTCACTCGGTCCATGACGGCCCTGTTTGTTCTCTTGGCTGTCCATGTTCTATACTCTTCTCCAGCACCACAACTTAATGTAGTAACTGCAAATAAAGCATTATTCAATTAATTTTTTAAAATGGACTAAAGAACAACTCTTAACATTCCATTGTGTTATACAGCCTAGCATATCTGAGCTTTATATTGAGAATACCTTCATCTCAATGCATACCTTTAAAATATTTGTAATCACTGACATTGGGATATCTCTTACAATTGTTGTTATGCACCACCAAGTTGGAACCAACTCATAACTGATATTCCAGCGGGTTTCAGAGGTAGTAAATGATGTAAGAAAACAAACAGATTCATTGTAGAGAGGATTAAACCAGGCTGCTCCTTGGAGGCAAGGATTCTGGGGCTTCGTCTGACATACTTTGGACTTGTTGTAAGGAGAGACAGGTTTTTAGAGAGGGACATCTTGCTGGGTAGAGTAGAGGGACAGCTCGGTAGGGGGAAGACCCTCTATGAGGTGGATTGATTCAGTGACTGGGGTACTCGGGATGGGTGTGTCGGGGGCAGTGAGATTGGCACAGGATAGAGCACGGTTTAGGGCTGTTGTACATAGGGTCGCTATGAGTCGCAAATGACTCAACAACACGTAACAACAACAACAACAAATGATGTAAGAAGAAATTGCCCATCTTTCTCCTGAGGAGCAGCTGGTAGATTTGAACCATGTTCCTTTAGATTGGCAGTGCAACTCTTTACCACTAAGCCAACAAAACCTCCTTATTTTACAATTGTTGTGTTGTTATGTGCCATTGAGCTCACCTGCAACTTACAGCAACTCTTTGTACAACAGCTCTGAACCCTGCTCTATTTTGATCCAATTTCATTGTTTCTGACACACCTACTCCCATTTACCTTCATCACTCAGTCAATCCATCTCATCCAGGGTCTTCCTCTCTTGAGCTGTCCCTCCACCCCTCCAAGCTTGATATCCCTGTCCAAAGACTGGTTCCTCCTGCCAGCATACCCAAAGTATATAAGACATGAGTAATTCACTGCCAGAAATAGCCTTGTAGCCAAACAGCAGATAGGCCTATAAAGTTCATAATAATACTTACATGTAACATACTCCTTGCAATAACCAACCATATGGGGGGGGGGCACTGCATTTTCCCAGAAATAAAGCTAAGTCACAAAGCAAGGACAAATGGAACACAGAGAAGAGGAAAGAAGAGTAGGGGTGAATTGAGAGCACAGAAGCCAGTATTAACAAAACAAAATATATATAAGTTGTTGAGTGGAAAACTGTTTGATTTTCTGTGTAAATTTTCACCTACACCACATTTTTATAAAAAAAATAGTTTTTAAAAATCTCTGAAAGCAGAAATTAAAATAAGGTGGAGCTAACATTTCTCCTCCTCCTACCCCCACATCTTAAAAAATCTATTATAAAAGCAGTGCTGCATCTGTAAGAGATAAAATACAGCATTCCGTAGGAAATGAAACATAATATTTCTTCAGAAAGAGAAAATAGTTTTTGTAGACATTTCCTAGGCTAACTGCAGAATTTTTAAGAAACAGCATTTTTTAAATTAAATTTTATTAGTTTTAATGATCATTTACAGAGATTTTGGGTTTTCATTCATTCATTGTTGCACTGTTTTCTCCACCCTCATCCCCACTTCGTTCTTCCCCCACCCCATGTCTGTTTTAATTGTCCAATTGCCACAGTGCTTGTCAAAGCCAGTTCTGATTAATCTCCTTTGTCAGTGTGTCCCTTGCCATTGCCTATCACTC
>NW_006399946.1:4663267-4679320 GCF_000299155.1 Elephantulus edwardii
CATACCGCTTTCCACAGGGGTTGCACCATTTTACACTCCCACCAACAGTGAATAAGGGTTCCAGTTTCTCCACAACCTCGCCAGCATTTATTGCTTGCTGTTCTGTTAAATTTTGCTATTTTGACTGGGGTGAGATGATATCTCATAATGAACAAATTACTGAGTTCTCAGAAGATAAACCTTTTCTTTAAGAAAGATAAGCTTCTATGGACAGGTTTATAATCATTGAAAGATCTGTATTTGGTAAGCATCCCATGAGACAACTCTGCTGTTGGAAAGGAACTGACTCATAGCTGACTCTCCAGATGGTTTGCAGTGGCTGTAAATCTCATGGGAGGAGACTGCTCATTTTTCTCTGTTGGAGCAGCTGGTGGATTTGAGTTACCACGGAGCATATGTGAGGAGGGAGGGCTGCCTCCGTCACAGCGACTGCCTGCCTGCCAGCCTCCCAGCCGCCTGAGTAAGGTGTCTGTTACCCCATCCACAGTGGGCACTGATAATTCTGAGCAAGGCTGCTTCTCATAGGGTCCAGCCTCACTATCTTTGTCTCCCTCCTGTTGACTTAAGCCATGTACTCTTCTAGAGCCTCCTTTGTAACTATTCTGGAGGAAAGGTGTCCATTCTAACAGGCATAACCCCTACTCCACCAGACAGCTCCTACACTTTCATCTCGTTCAACAAGGTCTGTGCATGGACCCTGAAGTCCCCCACAAGGTCCCTCTGTCTTTACAGGCTCCATACACCTATGACTTTCTTCAGCATGTGCAGCAGGTGTGACTATGGAGACCTTGCCTGCACACCTCCATAAGATGCCCTTGCCACTGGGACTAGAACTACATGCCAGCAATCCCACTGCTAGATGCATATCCCAAAGAAACAAGCATTGAAACAACTGACATGCATACATTATTATAGTAGTAGTTACAACAACAGAGAGTTGCAAGTGGCCCAACTGTACATCAGTGGGCTAATGCCTATAAAAATTGATACAGGCGAGCTCTGGTAGCCTAGTGGCAAGAAGCTGCACTGCAATCTCAGAGGTACACGGTTCAAAACCACCAGATGCTCTGCTGGAGAAGGAGGAGCAATCTCCTCCTGTATCAGTCAGATCTGATTTGATGGTACACACAAAATATAATGAAATAAAAAATAATGTTTTAATTGATACATTCACACAGCAGACTGTTAAACATCACTAAAAAATACTCAAGAAGTTGTGAAATACCATACAACATGGATTAATCTAAAACAAATTCTTCTGAGTGGCATAAGTTTTTCATAGGACAAGTAAGTGCCCTCAGGCTCTCTGTTCTCTTTTCTCATCAGACCCAATTTATAGCTTACCATCCAGTGGTTTTTCCAAGGCTGTAAATCACACAGGAGGAGACTGACTCTCTTGAGGAGGTTCTGGTGGATTTGAAACACCAGAGAGGTACAGCCTTTGCACTAGCTGTTAAACACCAGAGCCACCTAATTATGGTATAAGGACACTAATATGAAAAGGTCAGGAAATGTTTTCATGCAGATAGAATCCATCTTGGAGGATTAACAGATGAAAAGGGAAGGAAAGAGGAGCAAAGAGTAATAAACAGATAAGTTGGGTGAAGGGAAAGCAAAATATAAAAGCATAAAGGTCCTCTGATACAGTGCAAAAGGCTTTGTAATTTAACTTTTTAAAGACACTTTGTCATTATCAATGCATCCTTCAGCCTAATACTGTCAGTGCCCTGCTTTTAAAACACAGCCTTGTCTTTGCTCAGAAACAGTTCTGTGATTGTGTGCTTCTCTCATTAAGACAGATGGTTCATTTTGTTCTTTTTGTTTTATTTTATGCCTGCGCTTTTCAGAGCACTTTATTCACAGAAAACATACAAATCAGCCAAGAAATTAGCACTGACATAGATGTATTTAATAAGACTGCATTATTGACCCTAAATAGGATACTTTCAGCATTAGAGAGTTTGAAGATCAGACTCCAGATTTCCCGAGTCTCAAATAAAAAGACTCAACTGTTCATCTCCCCTGCATTGTAAGAAGGCTGTGAGGGCCTGCTGTCCTGTGCAGAAGGGAGTCAGAAAAGTAGGAGGTGTATATGAGTCACTGTGTACAAAAAGTAAAGCTTAGAAAAGGAGAATAAACAAGAAGAATTACTTAGATACCACTATTTAAGAGAACTCAAAAGACAATCAGCACAACAGTGTTTGAAGAGAGACAGTTCCAGATATTGCCATAACATCTCCAGTTTCTCCAAGTCTGGGTTCTTGTAATTCATGCTTTTCTGTCAACCCCCATTCTCAGGATTTGTCCCCTTATTCCTAGCCTCCATCCAGTCAAGTTATCTACACAAAGCTCTACAGACTTTGCCCCCCTGAAATCTCAAAATGGACCTGGAAAGCTGAAGGTTAAGACAAGAGGGTGCATGAAGGTGAAGATAAAGTTAAAACAGAGCTGGAATTCTGCATTTCCCAGAACATCAGCAGTGTGGAGACTCTCTAGAAATCATAAATCAATATTTGTGTCCATAGAGGGTGAAATACACTATATGCCTATTGGTGAGCACCATACCACAGAGCCTGCCAAGGTAGGAGACTCAGGCGCACATGTCACATGTGTCAAAGTGGAAATGTGCTGAATTTACAGAATTGGATCCCCTCTGGGTACAGTGGAGCCTCTAAGCTTTGGGTTAGCAATCTAGCGCCTTCACTATCTGCACTGGAGATAGGACAAGTGGAATATAGAAGTTAGTAAAATTTGTAACAGGAAAAACAAGACTGTTAGCCACACAGAGACTCACTATCCCCATATCCAGAGGTGAGAGAGCTTTCCATGGAGACCCAGCCACCTGTGCTGGGCTTGAACTGCTGATTCTTAGATCCATGGTCCTTGGTGAGTCTATCTCTGATGTTTAAAGAATTTTGTTTGCTACATTATCTAGCATACAGTCCATTACTTGCAGTAAAAGAAATCAGTGCTGGTGAATTTTAAAGGGAATCATCGTTGCAGTTCTTTAGGTAGTCTTTTTTTCTAAAATTGGGTTCAGTTTGGTATCTAGGCCAGAAGGCCTCATATGATGTACACACTTCCTGCTCTTGTGCCAGTTGTGAAGCACAGTGGACCCTCTCTCAGGCTTCTAAGGCTGTCACAACCAGAAGAGACTACCTATTTCCCTCCCAAGTAGCCAACACTGTCAGATGTGTGCAGCCTTTGGGTTAGCAGCTCAACTCAATACAAACTATACCAGCAGAGCTCCCTCGTTCTGACAAGAGACCCTGTTTAAATCGTCTCTGAGAAAATATCACAAAGTGTTTCAGCTCTTAATGGGTTACATCACAAGCTCTTCTAGCTCAGTTTTGTGTCAACCTGTTATTGAAGGTCTTTAAAAATTTCCACCCACTTTCTTCCCACTCTTTTGGCAAATGAAAGACAAATGAATTCCTCTCTCAAGAGAGAAAATTATTAAAGTAAAAGAAAAATTACTGTTCCCTGTTCTGAAGAGAAAGGAGAGTGGAATCTACTAGCTGTGAAGGAGCACCTTCAGACACGGGGAAAAGATCTGACTCCAAGGAGGTAGGGGAAATTCACCCCATCTGCCTTTTATGCACATTTCCATTTGTATTCTGTGTGCTGAAAGGGAATGCTGAAAGGCAGTGCAGGTTCCAGATGAAGATTGTGCAAAAGTCTTAAAGGGGTAAAGACAGATGCATGGGAGGAAGTAACAACAGAAGATTATGTCCTCACAAAGCCTGTTACTCAGTGCCTCAAAACAACTGAAATATTGGGAAGAATTTGAAAGGGGGTTATAAACCAAGTTACTTTAATTCTCAGGTCTTTGAGCATCAAAACTTCCACTGTAAATGAGCCATGTCAGGAAGTCAAGTCTGGCCACATGTGAACAGCAGTGGATTTTTTTATGAATTCCCAATTAAGTCTTTATTAAATTTATGAACTACATTTCATAATTTCTCTTAACTAATATGATTGATGTTTGTATATGTCACATTAATGAAATAATTCGCTCAAAAACATTCACTCAGCTGCAGTGTTGGGATGGGCATTGAAAAGGTTTTTAAAGAATCCCTTTCTAAGGCTTATACCCTTATTAAGGAGCTCCAGTGGCTGAGTGACGATGAATTGTGCTGCCATCCCAAAGGCATGCTGTTCAAATCCACTAGCTGCTCCGTGGGAGAAGGATGGGCAATTCTTCTCCTGAGATGAACTGCCTCTGAAAACCCACTAGAGAGTCTGCCAAAAGTTCAACTCGATTGTACACAACAAAAGTAACAACATGGCTTAGGATGTTGTGAAAAACTAATGATCTAGAGATCAAATGATTTAATTATGTCTCTGTTTAAAAGCAGAGGTAATTTTTCTCTGCTTCTTATGAACAGAGGTAAAAGAAATGAACATCTGGCGAAGTTTATTCCTCAAGTCTCCAGCAGCGCTTCTCACTGTTTTTTAGTTACCCATTGCCATTTCATTGTTGGTGCCTTATGACTTGGGTACAGAGTTTTTCAAATCATGTGTGGTATCATCTGGCAGCACAGGTTCATTTAAAAGCGTGAAGCCAGAGTGGACGATTACCTGCCTTTTCATCCACTTGCCTCAGTGAGTTTCCATTCGAGATGTTTTGGTTTAGGGAACCTCTTGTTAGAGCCCAGGAGAAGGGCCCCTGGGTTGGCTGCTGAGACACACCATGGATCTGCCTTCCTATTTCCATTGGCATTGCCAATTTCCTGTTTCCGGATTCAGACCTCCTTTTTGGGTTTCCTGATATCCCAGATGAACTTGTAATGGTCACGTGGGAACTCTGGTCTTGATGGTTTTGTCTAGACTTCAAGCAGCCTTATGAATGTCTCACCTGTTCCCAGATCGGGCTGCACCTCAGAAACACCTGGGAATTTTTCCGTCAAGATCTCTAGCCTTATCCGCAGAAATTTTGATTCAGGAATTCTCATGTAAAGGCTTTTACAAGCTGCCCCCAGGCTCAATAGTAGTCACAGGACTCCTGGCATGTCCCCTTCTCAGTGGAGCAGGCATAGTCATGAATGTGTGGTAAAGCCTATCACAGCCTGTGCTCGGTTTTAAATGCTTTTAAACCTCCTTCATAGTAGAAACTGGAACCCTTATTCACTGTTGGTGGGAGTGTAAACTGGTGCAACCACTGAGGAAGGCGGTGTGGCGCTTTCTCAAAAAGTTGCAAATAGAAATACCATTTGACCCAACAGTTCCACTACTGTGAATATACCCCAAAGAGACCATAACTGCCACCCAAGCAGATATATGCACACCCATGTTTACCGCAGCTTTGTTCACAATAGCAAGGAGTTGGAAACAACCTAAGTGCGCATCAACAAATGAATGGATAGAGAAGCTGTGGTATATTCACACAATGGAATACTACACTGCAATGAAAAACAAGGAACTCATGCAATATTATTCACAATGGGTGACCCTGGAGGACATTATGCTGAGTTAAATATCTCAGTCACAAAAGGACAAATACTGTATAGTGCCACTGTTATAAAACAAGACTGACATCGAGACTGGGGGGAGACTGAGAAAGATGGGATACATAATGTATGCTGCATTGAAACAGATGAGGGAGAAAACTGTTTAAAAGGGATATGTGATTAGGTATTATTGTCATGACAGGAGTCCAGAATGAAGGCTGCATAATGGAGTGGACATGGGAGGAGGGATTGTAAAACAATGAAAGAATTTTTCTTTTACTTTTCAAAGAGAAGAGTGTGCTAGAGAGGGTAAGGGGGACAGGGAGAAAAGTGCAAGGAAATCCAAAGTCCCTGTAAATTTTCATTAAAATAATAATTTAAAAATAAAACCTTCTCCATAGTGACCATACACAGCCAGTGTGATAATGGCCATTCCCTACGGGAACAAGCATTACTTATCCCATATTTACAATTCAAGTCAATCACAATACATTAGAAGCAGTACATATACCATATTTACAATTTGAGTAATTCACAATCCATTAGAAGTTACTTGTCAATTTTTGTTTAAAAATACAATGAGTATGACTAAATGTAAAGTGTTCATTTTTAAAAGGATGTGACACCACAAATGCTGTCTCTGGACCTTGCTTGGTTTCGGCACCTATCCCCAGCTCTGTCTAATCAGGACTTCCTTCTTGGAATTCTATCACACAAGCCCCTATCCCAACTTACCCTGCTCATGCCAGCCCTTCAGGGCACTTAGGCCTGACAAAGCAGGATTTGCTTTGGAGCTTAGTCACAGCTGTATCACAGCCAGCCCAAGCTAAACTATGGAGTCCATGAAAAGGCCCAGTATCTATTTTCTTCCCTAGTTGACTTCAGATTAACATCATTGCTCCTCAGTATTTTGTAGCCGTCCCTGACAGCAGACATGTAGATTGACTGATAGAATTCTCTTTGGTCAGTATTGGATGATGAAGTTGCAGAACTACTTGTGTATGTGTGCTAAGATATAACACAAAATTTCCATTTTAAATATGTCATTCAGTGGTATTAATTATATTTATATCATGCAAAGATCACCACAAATCTATTTCCAAAATCTTTTCATCATTCCACATAGAAATTTTTCATGTAGTAAACAGTAACTCCCCATCCCCTTATTTATCCAGCCACTGGAGTTTGTCTATTCTAGGTATTTTATGTGACTATTTAAAAATGTTATTTGTTCTTTAGTATCTGACTTAGACATTATAATGTTTTCAAAAGGTTCGCTCATGTTTTAATATGTGTCAGAACTTCTCTTTATATCTGGATTTTATCCCATTATATGATGTACTACATTGTATTTATCCGTTGGCTTCTTTCCACCTTTTCAGTCACTCACTTACTGCATGGAGTCAGAACTGGCTCAGAGCTGCACTTTCAGAGACTTTTCAGAGACTATATAGGTCTACATCTTTTTCCCACAGAGCAGATGGTGGATTTGAACTTGGAATTTGTCTGGGTTGGCCGTGCAACTCCTTATCCCCCTGGCCACTGAAGCTTCCTTCTTCTCTTTAGCTATTGTGAATCATGCTGCTATGAACATTAGTGTGCGTGTCCATGCTACTATAATACCTGTTTGAATTTTAACCAATTTCCCACAGTAGTACCAGCCATTGACAAGGATTCAAATTGCTCCACATCCTCAACAATACTTTCTGATTTCCATTTTTTGTTATACCTATAATACTGAGAGTAAAGTATATATCATGGTAGGTTTTTAATTTGCATTTTTCAAGTTACTAATGTTACTTAAGGAGCTCTGGTGGCCTAGTGGCAAGAAACTGCACAGCAAAACCTAAGGTATGCCGTTCAAGACCACCAGGTGCTCCGCAAAAGGATGGACAATCTCCTTCCATGCGATTAACTGTATCTGAAAATCCACTGGAGGGTCAGCTTCAGCTCGGTTATGACTCTATGGTACACAACAACAACAATGATACCTTTTCTTGCGCTTTTTGGCCATTTGTTTATCTTCTTTGGAGAAATATCATTCCAAGTCATTTTCTTAATTTTTAAAATGTTGTGTGCCTTTTTATTGTTGAGTTATAATTGTTTTTATATACTTGGATATTGAACCCTTATGTTGTCGTTATGTGCCATCAAGTCACCTGTGACCCATAGCGACTGCATGTCCAGCAGCTCTGAACCCTGCCCTATCCTAAGCCAGTCTCACTAATTCCAACACACCAACCCCCATTGACCTAGTCATTGTATCAATCCATCTCGTCCGGGATCTTCCTCTCCTCTGCTGTCCCTCCACCCTTCCAACTATGATGTTCTTCTCCAAGGACTGGTCTCTCCTAGCCATATGCACAAAGTATGTGAGACAAAGCTTCAAAATCCTAGCCTCCAAGGAAAGATTTGGTTTCATCCTTTCCAAAACAAACCTAGTTATTTTCTTGGCAGCCTGAGTGGTATGTTCAATAATGCTTCTCCAGCACCACAATTCAAAGGCATCGATTCTTCTTCTGTCATCCTCAGTCACTGTCCAGCTCTCTGTAATTGCAAAGACCATGGCCTGGATCAAATGTACCTTAGTCTCTAGCCTGGCATCATTGCTTATCAGCATTCTGGAGATCTCCCTGAAAGCAGATGATTTTACCAATGCAATTCGTCTTTTGATTTCCTGACTGCTGGTGTTAAGAGTGTTGATTGTGGAGCCAAGCAAGCTATAATTGTTTATAGCCTCAATCTCTTCTCCAGCTAGCATGAGGCTGCCAGTTAGCTCAATGGTGAGAATCTTTGTTGTCTTGATGTTAAGCTTCAATCCATATTGAAGAATACAGTCCTTGACCTTCTGCAGCAAGCACTCAAGTCTTCTTCAGTTTCAATAAGCAAGGTTGTGTCATTTGCATAACATAGGTTGTTGATGAGTCTTCTTCCAATCCTGATGCCACATCCCTCCTCAAAAAGCCCTGCTTCTCAAATAATCTGTTCTGCATATAGATTGAAAAGGTTTGGAGACAGGATGCATCCCCAACGTACTCCTTTTCTGATTTTGAACCATGCAGTATTTCCTGCTCTGTTCTAAGGACTTTTTACTAGTCCAACTTTAAGTTTTACATAAGCACAATCAAGTGTTCTGGGATTTCCATTTTCCTCAAGGTTAGCCACAATTTGTGGTGATCCATACAGTCAAATGCCTTTGCATAGTCAA
Organism: Elephantulus edwardii; assembly: GCF_000299155.1. Classification (NCBI taxonomy): domain Eukaryota; kingdom Metazoa; phylum Chordata; class Mammalia; order Macroscelidea; family Macroscelididae; genus Elephantulus; species Elephantulus edwardii. The sequence continues at coordinate 4,671,926 of NW_006399946.1, forward strand.
TGAAACACAGATAGACACTCCTCTGGTACTCTGCTTTCTGCCAAGATCCATCTGACATTGCAGTAATATCTAGTGCCATGACCTCTTCTAAATCCACCTTGTATTTCTTGTAGTTCTCTGTCACTGACTATTCTGTTCCAGTCGTTTCTGGATGATCTTCGGCAGGATTATGCTAGTGTGTGATATTAGTGATAATGTTCAATAATTTTCACACTTTGTCAGGTCACCTTTTTTGGGGGGAATGAGAATAAATATGGATCTCTTCCAGTCTGTTTGTCAAGTAGTTGTCCGCCAGATTTTTTGGCCCTACTTGGTGAGCACATCCAGGAAAGCATCTGTTGAAATACATCAGTTGGTATTCCATCAGTTCCTGGGGCTTTATTTTTTGCCAAGTCCTTCACAGCAGCCTGAACTTCTAGGATTTGCAAACATTTTCTCTTTGTGTACATTTTCTTTTCCTCTTCTTTTCTTTTTTTTAAATTTTATTATTTTTGTGTGTGTGCATGTACCATGAAATCGGATCTGACTGGTACAGAAGGAGATTGCCCTCCTTCTCAAGCAAAGCATCTGGTGGATTCGAACCGCATACCTCTGGGGTTGCAGTGCAACTTCCTGCCGCTAGGCCACCAGAGCTCCCTTTTTCCCTTTTCTTGATAATGCACAAAAGTTTTCATTTTTATAACACAAAACTTTTGCTTTATTAGGTTTCTCATATGGTTGGTATTTTTTAAATTACACAACATAAGGTCCTGAGATTTAGTCCTGTGTTCTTCTTAAAGTTTTATAATTTTTAGCCCTTATATTTATATGTTTTATTATTTTTAGTTCATTTTCAATAGTGTGAGGTAAAACACCAATTTCCTTCTTCTGCATGGGAACTGACCCATTTTGAACATTTTTTTACAACTGATGACTCTGTACATATAACAAAGATTATAATACTTGTGAAGACTCTTGGAAGGATTATGATCTGTGGGGAAATTTGAGTCCCCAGAACTCGTGTAATGAAAAATTTCATTTTATGGATTGAAAGCCTGAACAAAAATACTCTTATTTTAAGTGGGTTTCTTAAAATGTTACTCTGAGTTTCTCTTTTACCCTGCTTAAATTCTGTATCCAATTTTATCCTGGCTTTGGCTGTTATGATTTGTAAACAATCTTAGATTGACATTGAGTCTTACTTGCAACTTATACAAATAATACTTCTCTGACTTTCATAGGAAATAAAGCTAGCCTGCTAACATTAGTGCTTCAGGTAATGTCTCAAACAAATGCAGATATCTTTGCATTAAAAGCCATTAAAAAATTGATACATGAGGTGAGCTCTGGTGGCCTAGTGGCAAGAAGCTGCAACTGCAGTCTCAGAGGTGCATGGTTCAAATCCACCAGATGCTCTGCTGGAGAAAGAGGAACAATCTCCTCCCGTACCAGTCAGATCTGATTTGACGGTACACACAAAAAATAATGAAATTTAAAAAAACTGATACATGTAAATACTAGAATGAATGGCTCTAATAATTTATAATAAAAATAAGAGGAAAATTCCAGGAAACCACCTTTAGGTTTTATGTTTTTTAGATTTCTTCAGTGGCTCAGGAAAATGGTTGGTTGGTTGGTTGATTGGTTGGTTGATTTTAATAATGAAATAACAAATGTAACTAAAGTAAACAGAAGTTCCTAATCGTGTGAATTCAGTCACTTAAACCAATTTTCAAGTGAAAAGTTAGTGGCTGTGTTCTTTGTACTTTTTTGGACTGAGTGGAATCCTAGGGTACACTGAGATGTGTGAGAAGAACTGGAGATTCTAGGGTACACTTAGAGCCCCATCCTCCTCGTGATACAGGAGTAATGATACAGTCACTCAGAGCATAGTTCTGCCAAGTTGCACTGGGACATTGTGAGGTTGCAAGAACTAAGGAGCACTCTGGGGTATTGACTCACCCTGCTCCAAGCTCTCTGGCATCATTTTGTCCTCAGGGATGTGTTGTTTACAAAAATGTGGCTTTCACAGTCAAAAGTTAGCCCTCATTTTTAATGAACATTCATCAAAGTTTCTCTTTTAAAAAAAAAGTTGTTTAGCAGTTCTTAACACTAAATTGGAATTGAGGTTACCTAATGTTGGTAGAAATGAATCTGTCTGGATATTAAATTTTGACCTCCTAGATGCCTTTCACTAGCACTTTCACATAATATAAAATTATGTAGTTTGTAGACTGTTGATTTTTCTATTAAAACTCTTTCAACCCTAGAATTAACAGAGCAAGATAACTTGATGTGGGAAAAGACAGGGTCACCAGCTCTGAGAGTTATTCAGGCTTTACAGTAATGATGTGTGGATTTCTGAGCCATAATGAGGACTCTAATGTAAAGATTTCCATGAAAATGACGTTAAAAATCTAAAGACCTGACACACTCATTTCTGTTAAGATCCTCTGCCTGTTTATACCTTGTTGCCAGCTGCAGGAGTGGGGACAACTAAGTGTTTCTCAGTAGCTATGGCAGAGCAGGCTCCCTTGTTGAGCCATAGAGAGACACTCAGGCGGGAGGGCTGAGAGCAGAGAAGCCACAGGGACTATTTGCCTTCTAAACAGAAGGCTGATTATCTAGAGATCATACTTGTTTGTTTGAAGTAAATTAGCTGATTTCTCCCCTGGGTGTTTCTCTTAGTGAAACATTTTAGAAGAAGAAAAGTATAACCACTTTACACTAAATAAAACCCTAAGTTCCTTTTCTGTGCGTTCACACCAAACCATCTACTCGTTAGTGCCTCTGATGTTTTGAGTTTAGAGATTTTTACTAGAGAATACTGAAGTTAGCTTGTGGGTGCAAGCATCTGAGTGCAGTCAGCTGCATAGAGCATAATTGTGAAGGACTATGCTCCATTGGGTTTGGTTATGATGATGCAAAGAATATGAGCCCAAGGATTTTGACACCAATAACTTCTTCACATGTACCTCTGTTGTCATCCAAGTGTACAAAACTCCCACAGGCTTCTCTGCCCCCTATGTCCACAGTTCTCTGATATCTGTTTCTCCAGCCCAGTTAAGCCAATCTTTTCATAGGCTTCTGTCCATTATAACTTTTCTTCTATTTGAGTTTAAGTACATCTCCCTTTCAGACCTTGGCAACTAGTCTGATAGTGAGTTGTGTACAAAGGCAGGGCACACGTGCGCGTGCACACACACACAATCAGTGTTTTCTGATTGTCATTGCAGAGTCGGAGAGACAGAAAGAGAGTGGATTAATCACATGATACTCGACATACATTATAAGTTGAGTAAATTACGTATTGTACAGCAAACTTTCCAACAGATTCTTTCCTATAGTAAATACATACAACTCTAGTAGCCTAGTGGTAAAGAATTGCACTGCCAACCAAAGGGTAGGCAGTTCAAATCCACTAGATGCTTGGGAGAAAGCTGGGCAATCTCCTCTCATACGATTTACAGCCTCTGAAAACCCTCTGGAGGACCAGCTATGAATCAGTCTGATTTAAGGACAGTGAGTGAGTGAGTGAGTGAATAAATAGCAAATACAGTCTTCTATAAAAACACGTAAAACACTTGTATCTGTATCTATAAGCTAAGTGTTGGTGTTCATGAGAAATGACTATACAATTCTTATGCTTAGCAACAGATTGTCACAAGAACACCTCTTGTCCTTCCCAATAAACAAACTAGACAAAAGTTCAGTTTCATGGTGACAAAACACAATGCTAGGTTTAACCTTTCTTTGACTCTACTGATGCTGTCTCATTTTTATATCTTTAAAGTAGTTAGTGCTTAACTGTTCTACAGTCTCTGATCTTTACAGTAAAAAAGAAACAGTCTAGTTCCTCAAGAGTGTATGAATTATGTCCACATATATAACATTAACTTATGTAATGATTGTCTGACAGTTTTTGCATTCAGAACTATGTACTTTGTATGTAACTTAAATAGACGCTAAATGACACTGTGAATCAGAGGCATGTTTTCTCTCTTATTTAGCACTAAATACATCATAAAATTCCCCAGGAGCTTTGAGCACCTTGGTGGAAGTCAAAGGCCTGGGGAGCTACCTGAAGGAAGTTGGCAGAAGAAGGGTGGGAGTATGCTTGCTTCTGTTGTTGCTGCTTGCTTTTCTAAAGCCATGAGCTTGGAGCATGGCCTGGCAGAAATCAGAGGGCTGGGGATTCCACCTGAAAGAAGGTGGCAGAGGCAGAGATTGCAAGGATTGGCACAGGATAGGACAGAGTTCAGATCTCTTGTTCATAGGACCACTATGAATCCTACTCCACTTGTTGCACATAACAACATGATAAAATGCAGTGAATCAGATATAAATGCTAATTTGTAAGCTAAAAATGCCTGTGTGCTTTAGCATGTTTTAAGTAAATATATCCTTTCGAACAATATCTTTGGAAATTAACCTCAAGCTAATAAGAGCTAAGGTCCTGCTTGTACATGGTTCAGACACAAAACAGCTATGCTTTATGCCCCTGGGGCTGTGTTTTCAGAGAAACATTATATCCTTTGCTCAGAAATACGGCAGGCACTGTGCCTCTGTACTAATCTTAGGACAGATATAATAACATGATGTTAAATGCTTTGTATGGTATCATCTAGACTTCAGAGAGCTGTCCTGTGAATCCAAAGGTAATGCATCTCTGGCAGTTCGTATCCCTCAGTGACTCTGAGAAAGAAAGATGGGCATTCTTCTCTATGGGGTTTACAGCCTCCAAAAGTCCACTGGAGGTCAGCTAGAGTCAGTTCTGACTCAACAGCAATGATGGGAGAGTTTTCTTATGCATACGGAGACATTGAGTGGTGCAGATATTCCCATGGTCCAGTAGTTCAGATAGTCACATGGTATCTGAAAGGTTAAAGTTGCAAGTCCACTTAGAGGTGCCTCAAAAAAAACATGCTAGTGGTCTGCTTCCCAGAACTTAGCCATTGAAAACCCATGTAGAGCCAAGTTCTACTCAGAGACAAACAGGCTCAATGTGTACCAGGTTGAATGGTTTCAGTTAGCATGTTATTAGTTCCTGATTCTCACTAATGACAATGCCTCAGGTACATAGTGGGGCTGCTCCGTGGGGGTTTGCAAGACTGTGAACTTTCTGAAGCACATTGCCAGACCAGTCTCCCAAAATGCCTCTGAGCCAATCTACCTAGATTCAGATTGAAAAGAGTTAAAAGATGACACAACAAGGCCAACTTTTCATCCAATAATGGAGTAACTATTTTTACCACTCTTTCAATTCAAAATAAGGGTTAAATATAAAACTTTGTTTCCTCAGTGAAAAATAACACATTTTTCTGGCTTTATATCGTCACACAACAATAGGATTGATAACTACCCCAGTGGTACACTCCAAGCTTCAAATTGTTATTACCAACCACCTGTCATAATTGCTGGGTTTGCACACAGCTTTTCGATAATGGAGAGCACCACTTTTAGTTTGAGTAGTGATTCTTGTCTTACTTGGATCCACAATCAATACCCTTGGTGCCAGCAGTCAGGAGATATAGGTATGACTTGCTTTGGGCAACTCTGCTATCAGGAGCCTCTCCAAAATACTGAAACGGGCAGCAACTTTTCTGTCCCTTGGCCTCTAGATGTATCACTGTATTTCCTCTTGTCTTCACAGGACTGTGTCCCGATGTTTTTGTCTGTGTCTCTTCTCTTTTTTATAAGATCTTTGATAGCCTAGTGGTAAGAAGCTACACCACACAGTTAGAATCTACCAGATGCTCAGCACGAGTAAGATGGGCAGTTTCCACCAGTGTGATTGACTGCCTATGAAATCCTGCTGGAGGTTCAGCTATTAAGTCGGTTCCCACAACAACAGCAACATACTGGATTAGGATCCACCCTGCTTCTATGTGAACTCATGATCACATCTTTAGAGACTTAATCAAAGGCATATCTAACCAAGGTCATATTCATAGGCATTGGGGGTTAGTACTTCAGTATCTGTTGTGTGGATTACCACAGATTGTAGCTAACCTTGAGGAGAATGGGAATCCCAGAGCACTTGATTGGGCTTATGTGAAACCTATACTTGGACCAGGAAGCAATCCTCCAAACAGAGCATGGAAACACTGCATGGTTCAAATCACGAAGGTAATGCATCAGGGATGTGTCCTGTTGCCATATCTTTTCAATCTATATGCTGAACAGATCATTTTGGAGGCTAGATTTTATGAGTAGGAATGTGGCATCAGGATTGGAGAAAAACATCAACAACTTATGTTATGCAGATGACACAGCCTTGCTTGCTGAAACTGAGGCATATCTGAAGCACTTACTTTAGAAGGTAAAGGCATGTAGTCTTCAAAATGGACTGAAGCTCAGCATCAAGAAGACAAAGATTCTCATCCCTGGGCCAATTGATAGCACTGTGATGAATGGAGAAGAGATTGAGGTTGTTAACAGTCACACCTTGCTTGGTTCCACAGTCAACACTCTTGGCACCAGCAGTCAAGAAAATAAAAGAAGAATTGCATTGGGAAAACGGGCTGTCAGAGACTTCTCCAGAATACGAAAAGCAATGACATCAGTCTAGAGACTAAGGTGTGCCTAATCCATGCTGTGGTCTTCACAATTACTTGCTATGCATCAGAGAGCTGGACAGTGACTAAGGGTGACAGAAGAAGAATTGATACCTTTGAGTTGTGGTGCTGAAGAAGAGTATTACTTGCTATGCATCAGAGAGCTGGACAGTGACTAAGGGTGACAGAAGAAGAATTGATACCTTTGAGTTGTGGTGCTGAAGAAGAGTCTTGAACATACCATGGACCACCAAGAAAACAAATAGGTCTGTCTTAGAGAGCGTGAAACCAGATTTCTCCTTAAAGGCTAGGATTTTGAAGCTCTGTCTCATATACTTTGGGCATGTGGCCAGTAGGGACCAGTCCTTGGAGAAAGACATCGTGCTCACAAAGGTAGAAGGACAGCGCAGGAAAGGAAGACCCTGGATAAGATGGACTAATACAGCAACTAGAGCAGTGTGGGCAAGTGGGTAAGTCAGGGAGACAAGCTCAGGACAGGGAAGACAGGGTTGCTTTGAGTTGCAGGTGACTCGATGGCACATAACAACAACAGTAACAACTCCAGTATCTTTTTGGGGAACAAAATTAAGTTCAAACCAGTCTGTCCTCTGACCCTTAAAACTGCATGTCTTTTCCATGTGGAGAGTACATTCCCCCATTCAAGCATCCCCAAAATCTCAGAATCAGCTCTCAATATTTCATCTTCAGAAGAGGAAGAAAAGACCAAAATGGATGTCAGAAGATACTCTGAAAATTGCACTGGAGTGCAGAGAAGCCAAAGCACAGGGAAGAATTCAAGATACTAAAGAGTTGAATAGAAGATTTCAAAAGGCAGCACGGGATGACAAAGCAAAATATT
>NW_006399946.1:4680845-4685887 GCF_000299155.1 Elephantulus edwardii
AGGGTGGAGGGACAGCACAGGAGAGGAAGGCCCTCTATGAGGTGGATTGATTCAGTGACTGGGATAATTGGAATGGGAGTGTCAGAGACGGTGCGTTTGGCACAGGACAGAGCGGAGTTTAGGGCTGTTGTACATAGGGTCGCCATGAGTCGCAGGCGACTTGACAGCACATAACAACAACAACAACAAATTATCTAACATAACAAGTAATAAATAGTAAAATAAACTGAAGCAGGTCTTTAGGACAATTAGAGTAACAGGCCCTACAATGCATGGAATAGCCTACAAATTGAATAATTAAATTTTCTGATTTGTTTGGAATTGTTAGGAATCCCAAAATTATTAAGTCTATCTGGATTCAAATTTTTTCTAGATATTATTTACATTGTTTTGAGAATATACGCTGTAGAGCATTCATCAATTCAACGTTTTCTATATAACCTTTTCTTACATTTTTCAGGTGACATTGATTGTCGTTTTCAAAGTTTATAACATTCTCACTCTCATTTTATAAGTTATTCCTTCTTTATTGACATAAATTTTGTCCATTAAATTTACTATCCAATCTTTTGGCTGTTGTTACCCATATAATTCTTAAAAAAACTATAATGCTCAATGTAGATCTCTTTACTAGTTAAACTAAACTATTGTTTGGTTTTAAGTTTACTTCAGGGGATATTTTGGGTTTAAGGTTTAAAAATTGTCTCAGGGATGTAATTTCAAGGGTTTCTCCAATGTTCAAGCCTCCAAGATGTCTTCGTGTTGTTGTGGCTATAAGCCTTCGAATTAACTCTGACTATTAATGATCCTATGAACAACTAATGGATCTCAACCCTGCCCTATCCTGTGTCCTACATTATCTCTGATATACTTGAATCCATTGTTATAGTCAATGTGTCAACCCATCTTAATGATGGTCTTTCTCTATTTTGATTTAACCTTCCACCTCTCCAAGCATCATGTTTTTGTCCATGGTGTGACCTCTCATAACTGCTCAAAGTATGTAAGACAAAGTTTCACCATCCTTGCCTCCGAGGAGCACCCTGGTTGCACTTTCTCTAAGATATATTTGTTTTTCTGGCAGTCAGTGGTATATTCAGATCAATCATAAGATCTACTCGCTGGTAATTAAAAATTGAGGAAGAATGATGCTGCATTCAGAGTCAGAAAAAAACATTTCCCGATCTATCCTTAAGTACAATGCTGTAAGAGATAGGATACTATCCATATGCATACAAGGAAGACCTGTTAATATAACTATACAATATATTATTCAATATAGTTAATAGAACTATGTTGTTGTTGTAGACCATAGAGTGAGAACCAATCCATAGCTGACCCAGTGGGTTTTCAGAGTCAGTTATTCTCCACCTGCACAGGAGGAGATTGCCCATCCTTCTGCAGAGCAGCTGGTGTCCTCAAACTGCATGCCTTTGGGATTACAGCACAGCTTTTTGCCACTGGACCACCAAGCCCAATAATATAATTATACAAATATTATTCATATATATGCACTAACAACTAAAGCCAAAGAGGAGGAAATTAATAATATTTACCAACTTTGCAATCTGATACTGATCAAACATGCAATCAAGATATTCATTAATAATAATTGGACACTGGAATGCAAAAATTGGAAACAAAGACTTACAGACTTGGTGACAGAAATGAGAATGGAGATTGAATGACTGAATTTTGTACAATCGTGATTTATTCAATGAAAAAGAAAATACAAACAGCAACTGCACACAAGGACCTTGATGTACTACACAGAAGTCAGATTGGTTATAGCTTTGGAAAGAATTGTTAAAGAAAATATCAGCAGTCAAAACCAGGTCAAGTGCCGACTGTGGAACAGACCATCAACTATTTATATGCAAGTTCAGATTGAAGCTGAAGAAAATTAAAACAAGATTATAACAACCAAAATATGACTTTACGTCTATGCCTCCTGAATTTAAAAACTATCTAAATAGTAAGTTTGGCATCTTGAGCACTAATGATTGAGGAAAACCAGATGAGTTGTGGGATGTCATCAAGAATATTATCAAGGAAGAAAGCAAAAGGTCATGCAAGGAAAAGACCAAAATGATGTCAGAAGTGACTCTGAAAATTACACTAAAATGTCAAGAAGTCAAAACAAAAGGGAGAGATGGTGAAGTAAGAAGTGACCAGAAGATTTCAACAGGCAATCAGAGAAAACAAAGCACAGTATTAAAACAAAATATGCAAAGAGCTGGAGTCAAAAAATGAAAAAGGAAGGCTCTCTCGGCATCTCTCATGCTGAAATTCAAGGTGGCCTACTGGCAAGAAACTGTGCTGCAATCCTGAAAGCATGCTGTTCAAATTCACGAGCGGCTTTGTGGGAGAAGGATGAACAGTCTCCTCCTGTATGAGTAACTGTAAAAATCTGCCAGAGGGTCAGCTATTGGTCAGTTCTGACTCGATGGTACACAACTGCAGCAGCAGTTGCAACACTAAAGGATGCTATGGAGAAAATCTTGAATGATCCAGAAGAATCAAAAGAAGATAGAGGAACTACAGAGTCAATGTACAAAAAAAAATTGACCGTACAGAACCATTTCAGGAAGTAGCGTATGATAGGAGACAATGGTAATGAAGGGAAAAGTTCAAGCTGCATTGAAGACATTGGCAGAAATTAAGGTGCTAGGAATTGATAGAATACCAATTAACATGCTCTAACAAACAGGTGCAGCCCGGCACATGTTCACCAGGCTGTTCAAGGAGTTTAGAAGACAGCTACATGGCTAAACAACTGGAAGAGGTCCCTGTTTATTCCCATCTATGAAAAAAGGTGATCCAAAAGAAAGTTCAAATTATTGTACAATGTCATACTACCAAAATCTTGCTGAAGGTCATTGATAAAGAGTACATTGACCAAGAACTGCGAGAATTCAAGCTGGATTTAGAAGAAGCACAAGAGATGTTTTTGCTGATGTAAGATGGATCTTGGCTGACAATAGAGAGTACCAGAAGGAAATACAGACTCCATGAGAATTTGAAATTATGTTCCACATTATTCCCTTTTTGACTCTTGCATCAAAATGTTGACTAATATTAACCAAGCCCCAAACAGTTTTGGTCCTACAGCAAAAGAGACAATTGTTCATAGAGGTAATTAGCCACACGTTACACATTGTCTTTCTATTTTTTTCCTTTATTTAAAAATTTTATTGAATTTTATTAATTTTAATCAACATTTACAGAGATTTGGGGTTTTCATTCATTCATTGTTGCACTATTTTCTGTACCCTCATCCCCAGTTCGTTCTTTTTCTTTCACCCTTTGAAAGTCTGTTTTAATTGTCCAATTGCCACAATGATTGTCAAAGCCAGTTCTGATTAATCTCCTTTGTCAGTGTGTCCTTTGCCATTCCCTATCACTCCTCCCTGAGAAAGACTTCAACCTGATTCATAAGGAAAAGGGGACGGTGTATTCTCTTAGCTACTTCCTGCTGCAAAGGGACGCTGTAGGTTTCAGGGTGAAGATCTTCTCTCACTACTCTAAAGGGCCCCTTTGGCAATAGGAAACACATAGACTATTATGGAGATTGATTTTGGAATTTAGATGCCCTGTTATCAATTGTGCTTAGCCATGCATGTTCATATCCTTGAAGATGTAACATGGAAGTGTTGCAGCCTAGAAGACACAAATTTAACTAACAAGTTAAAATTACATGAGTCAAAAATTGAAAAGCAGTAATATTCCACGTAGAGGCTCTAATAGTGGCACCAATCAGGTTACAGAGGGAAGGTAGTTCTTACAATAAAAGGCCTATTAACTAGCACTTTGTCTATTATACTATAACGGTTAGGGATCACAAGATGTAGAGGTTCAACTATGTCATTTATTGTTCTTAAGTCCTGGAGCAAATTCCATCTACCACTGGGTTGTTTTACAACTCAGAAGTCCGCATGCAAGGCAGAGGTGAGGTAAGGAACTGCTTATGAGGTTTTCCGTCAGTTCCAACTACTAAGAAATAGTAAGAAGAGTTAGGACCTCAGAAGGCTTTTAGGACCAGATAATAGGCTCTTGTGTCCAGGAGAAGACGAATATACTTACCAGTAATGTTAATGCTCACCCACAGTTCTTCTGGGAGGATTTAAATTGCTGAAGCATCCTCTTTTGTTTCCAGCTGGGAGCTGGGAGCTGGGGCCTGTCAGTCCTGTCAGCCACAAGGACCTGATGTGCGCCACCCTTGGCCAAGTGTCCTTCAGAACCACACTTAAACAAGTGAGTGGGAGCTTCCTCTCTACTCCCTTGCCTATCTGTGGTTCTCGTCTGTAACACTGTCTGCTGAAGTGGCCCAGCTTTCCACAGTGGAAGCAATTCTGACCTCCTTTGTTATCTTTGGGTGGCACTGTATATGAGTAATACTTCCTTTTCCTGACACAGGCCCTAAACTGGCAGCAATAACTGCCCCAATAATTTTGGCCATTCTCTGGTCTTTCCTCTTCCCTCTAGATCCCAGTTGTTAAAAGAGGGAAAAATTTAAACAAATGTATAGCAAATAATTTTGAACATTATAATCTTTTAAACTTAAGGCTAGAAATATTAACAATATGGTCATTTCCAATCCAGAGATACATGTTCCAATGCAGTTCCTATTTTCCATAAATGGAATATTATAAATGTGGATACATTTCCACAATTCCTCATCCATGCCACGATACAGTGTTATTAGCATGAGCAGTTGTAAATCCATTGCCATCCCTTCTCTAACTTAATTCTTTTTTTTAATTTAAATTTGTTATTAACTTCAGTAAAAATTTACAGAGGCTTTGGATTCATTGTTGCACATTTGTCCCCTCCCAAGGCTCTCCCCACCCCCCAGAACACTACCCTCTTGGAAAAGTAAAAGAAAAATTCTTTCATTGTTTTACAAACCCTCCCCTAGGTCCACTCCACCATGTAGCCATCGCTCTAGACACCTGTCATGACAGAAGTACCTAATCACATCTCTTTTAAACAGTTTTCTCCCTCCTCTGTTTCAGTGCAGTATACATTATTGAACCCATCTT
>NW_006399946.1:4686512-4700079 GCF_000299155.1 Elephantulus edwardii
ATAAATTCTGGATATAAGTCCCTTATCTGATATGTTATTGCCAAATACTTTTTCCCAGTCGGTGGCTTCTCTTTTTACCCTGTTGGAGAAGTTTTTGGATGTGCATAGGGATTTGAGCCTTAGAAGATCCCATTCATCTGCTTTATCTTCTCCTGGTTGTAGGTTTTTCAGGATACTTGGGGAGACTGTTTATGTTGTGGATTAGGACTTCTAGTGTTGTTCCTAGCTTTTCTGTAATAAAGTTTATCGTCCTTGGTTTTAGTCCTAGGTCCATGATCCACCTTGAGTTGGTTTTTGTGTATGGAGTGAGGTGTGGGTCTTGCTTGAGTCTTTTGCAGGTACTTTTCCAATTTTGCCAACACCATTTGTTTAAAAAGGTGTCGTTTCCCCAGTTGACTGATTTCATCTCCTTGTCAAAAGTCAGTTGACCATAGATAGATGGGCTGATCTCCAGATTCTCAATTCTATTCCATTGATCTTTGTGTCTGTCACTGTACCAGTACCATGCTGTCTTTACCACTACGGAAGTATAGTAGGATTTGAAATCAGGGAGTGAGATACCTCTTACCATTCTTCTATTCTTAAGGAGTGCTTTGATTATTCGGGGCTTCTTTCCATTCCACATGAAACTGGAGATTGCCTTTTCCATCTCGTTGAAGAATGGGGTTGGTATTTGTATTGGGATTGCATTAAGTGTGTAAATTGCCTTTGGTAGTATTGCCATTTTCACAACATTGAATCTTCCTATCCATGAGCAAGGGATATTCTTCCACTTTTCAAGATCTATTTTTGTTTCTTGTAGTAATATTTTGTAATTTTCTTTGAAAAGGTCCTTTGTGCTTCTGGTTAAATTTATCCCCAAGTACTTAATCTTGTAATTAGCTTTTGTTTAAGGTATTGTTTTTCTTAGTTCCAGCTCTGTATTCTCTTTGTCACTGTAGAGAAATTCAACTGATTTCTGTATGTTGATCTTGTATCCTGCTACTTTGCTGAATTGGTCCACTGTGTCCAATAGTTTTCTTGTTGAGTCTTTAGGGTTTTCTAAGTATACTATCATGTCATCTGCATAGAGGGATAATTTTACCTCCTCGTTGCCAATTTGGATACCTTTTATTCCTTTCTCTTGTCTTATTGCTATCGCTAAGACTTCCAAAACAATGTTGAATAAGAGAGGTGATAGTGGGCATCCTTGCCTAGTTCCTGTTCTTAAGGGGAATGCCTTTAACCTCTCTCCATTGAGAACAATGTTGGCTTCAGGGTTTTCCTAAATACTTTTTACTATGTCGAAGAAATTCCCCTCTAATCCTATTTTGTTGAGTGTTTTAATCAGGAAAGGGTGTTGGATTTTGTCAAAAACCTTTCGTGCATCAATTGATAGGATCATGTGGTTCTTGTTCTTTGCCCTGTTAATGTGATGAATTACATTAATTGTTTTCCTTATGTTGAACCATCCTTGTATACCTGCTATGAATCCCACTTGGTCATGTTGAATTATTTCTTTGATGTATTGTTGGATTCTGTTATCCAATATTCAGGATTTTTGCATCAATGTTCATGAGAGATATTGGCTTATAGTTTTCTTTTTTGGTGGTGTCTTTTCCTGGCTTTGGTATCAAAGATATGTTTGCTTCATAGAATGAATCTGGGAGGGTTCCATCTTCTTCTATTTTCTGAAATAATTTATGTAGAATTGGTAACAGTTCTTCTCTGAATGTTTGATAAAATTCATTTGTAAAACCATCTGGTCCAGGGATTTTTTTTGGTTGGAAGTTGTGTTATTGCCTTTTCAATTTGTTCTTTTGTAATGGGTCTGTTCAGATGTTCAGTTTCGGTTTGTGTCAGTTTAGGTAGGTTATGTTTTTCTAAGTATTTGTCCATTTCCTCTAGATTTTCATATTTGTTTGAGTATAGTTTTTCATAGTATTCTAATGTTAGCTTTTTTATTTTAGTTGGGTCTGTTGTGATGTTGCCTGAGTCATCTCTTATTCAGATTATTTGTGTCTTCTCCCTCTTTTCTTTTGTGAGTTTTGCTAGTGATTTATCAATTTTCTTGTCCTTTTCGAAGAACCAACTCCTAGTTTTGTTGATAGTTTCAACTGTTTTTCTGTTTTCTATTTCATTTCTTTCTGCTCTAGTTTTTATAATTTCAGTTTTTTTAAAGGGTGTTGGGCTTTCTTGGTGTGTCATTCTATTCTTATTTCTTCTTTTTCCTCTGTTGTTTTGGGTGTATAAAGATGAATTGTTGTGTCTCATCTGGCCACGCTCCAGCTTTTAAAGCCCAAGGCAGTATGCATAGAACTAGGAGGTAGAATGAAAGTACTAAGCATGTTATTGATCCAATAAATTAGGATGTCCCATGATACCATGACCCCAAACTTCCAAACCAAAAAAACAAATCCCATGAGTCATTTGGTTATTCATAAGTAGCTCAGCATTCACTTTTTCTCCTGCATATTGTAAATATATCTAGCATACAACTTTTGACAGTTCAGCTTTCCACGAATGGAGTTGCTGACAGCAGTTACAAGAGTTCTATATACCTTTAATCAATGCAATATTTACGTCTCTGTTAAATCCCCTTATCTTTTTCTTTCCCACCTCTAGTAACTACTAATAAACTTGGTTGTTTGTACATTTCTTTTTTCTTTTAATGTCGTAGTTGTTATGTGCCGTCAAGTTGCCTGCAGCTGATAGCGACCCCGTGTACAACAGCTCTGAAGCCTGCCCTGTTCTGAGCCAGTGTCACTGACTTCAATACCCTGACACCCATTGCCCCAGTTACTGCATCTATCCATTTCATCCAGGGTCCTCCTCTCCTGCTCTGTCCCTCCAACCTTCTGAGTATGATGTCTTTCTCCAAGGACCTGGCCACATGCCCAAAGTATGTGAGATGGAGCTTCAAAATCCTAGCCTCTGAGGAGAAACTTGGTTTCACTCTTTCCAAGACAGACCTATTTGTTTTGTTGGTGGTCCGTGGTATATGCAAAATCTTTCTCCAGCACAACTCAAAGGCGTCAATTTTTCTTCTGTCATCCTTAGTCATTGTCCAGCTCTCTGATGCATAGCAAGTAATTATGAAGACCATGGCCTGAATCAGGCATACCTGAGTCTCTAGACTGACATCATTGCTTCCTGGAACTCTGGAGAGGTCCCTGACAACAGATTTTCCCAGTGTAATTAGTCTTTTGATTTCTTGACTGCTGGTGCCAACAGTGTTGATTGTAGAGCTAAGCAAGATGTAACTGTTAACAACCTCAATCTCTTTTCCATTCATCATGATGCTGTCAGTTGGCTCAGTAGTGAGAAGCTTTGTCTTCTTGATGTTAAGCTTCAATCCATATTGAAGACTAATGTCCTTAACCTTCTGCTACAAGTGCTTCAGGTCCACCTCAGTTTCACCAAGGCTGTGTCATCTGCATAACATAGGTTTTTAATAAATCTTCCTTCAATCCTGATGTCACATTCATCCTCATAAAATCTAGCCTCCCAGATGATCTCTTCTGCATATAGATTGAAAAGGTATGGAGATAGGATGCATCCCTGACACACTCCTTTCCCGATTTTGAACCATGCAGTGCTTCCTTTTTCTGTTCTGAGGAGTGTTTTGTTTTTTTACATGAGCACAATCATGTATTCTAGGATCCCATTCTCCCCAAGGTTAGCCACAATATGTTATGATCCACACAGTCTTTGTGTGTCTTTTCATCGACTTTGTCTTTGCTTTCTGCTAAGATCCATCTGGCGTTGTGCTGTCAAGTTTCAATCAGTAGATTTTCAGAGGCTATAAATGACATGGGAAGAGATTGCCCATCTTTCTCCCTTTGAGCAAGTGGTGGATTCAAACCATGTGCCTTTCATTTGGCAACACCATACCTTTCCCTGTGGGCCCTGAGTTCACATAATATTTGTCCTTTTGTAGTTGGTTTATTTTTCTCAGCTTAATGTCTACCACTTTCACCCGTTTCAGGATTTCATTTCTCATATTGGCTGAGGAGTATTCCATTGTATGTATGTACCACATTATGTTTTCTCTCTGTGTAGAAAAGCGTTCAGGCTATTTCCCCTTTTTGGCTCTGTGAATAGTGGTACATTGAACATTGGCATTCAAGTTTCTGAGTCTGTGCTTCAAGTCATTTGGGTATGAATCCTCACATGGAACTGCTGTGTAGTCCTAGCTTTTTTTTCTCTTTTACTTTCTTTTTTAAATTTCTTTTACTTTTATTTTATATTTGTTTGCTTACAAAGTGTGTGTACATTGTGTTTCACACTATTCTTCATTCACATTGTTTCATACAATAATTCTCATGCATTATGCTTTATAAAATTAATCACCTTTGGTCCTTGCCCATCATTACCCTGTCTTTTCAGGTGTCTGTGGGGTCCTTCCCATTTTCTTCACCCCCTTCCTCCATCCATGAAATTGTACAACCCTATGGTTTCGTCCCAACATATCCTCACTGCTCCACTCCCACTGTTCCCCCACTTGCATCCTCAAACATGTTTCACTAGTTACCCTTCTATTTTTACAATAATGGTGTTATGCAGTATTTGTCCTTATGAGACCAAGTTAAGGCACACAAAATAATGCTTTCCAGTCTCTCCCAAGTTATGTAGTATTTTTAAAAAATCATTGCTCCTGAGTGCTGCATACTATTTTCCACTGTGTGAATGTACTACAATTTGTCAATGCATTCAGTTGTTGGATATTTGGTCCATTTCCATGATCTTGCAATGGTGAATAACACTACTGTGAACACTGGTATACAGATCTCCATTTGTGTCTCAGTTCTAGTTTCCTTGGAGTATATTCCTAGTAGTAGAATAGCTGGGTCATATGGAATTTATATGTTCAACTTTTTGAGCAAACCTTCCAGAGTAGTTGTACCATTTTACAGTCCCACCAACAATGAAAGTTCCCACCTCTCCATATCCTCTCCAACATTTTTTGTTTGCTGCCCTGCTAAAATTTGCTACTGCTACGGGAGTAAGATGGTATCTCATTGTAGTTTTGATTTGCATCTCTCTTATTGCCTGTGCTTTTGAGAATTTTATCTGTTGGCCATCCAAAGTCTTTCTCTGTGAAAAGTCTTTCCATGTCTTTTCCTTATTTTGTAATTGGGCTATTTCTAGTATTTTTCTTCTGGAGGCCTAGTAGTATTCTGTATACTTTTGATATGAGCCCCCTGTCTGAGATGGTATTTTCCAAATGCTTTCTTCCCAATCCGTAGGTTTTCTTTTCTTCCTGTTGGAAAATGGTTTTGATGAACACAGATATTTAATCTTTAGAAAACCCTAATCATCAGAAATTTAAAAAAAAAGAAAGAAAACCCTAATCATCAATTTAACTTTCTCCATATTGTACATTTCTGACTGTATTTGTCAGTCTCTGTACCATAGATGAGGCCTTCAAAGCTTGATCCAAATTTCTCTTATAGAACTTTGTGGTTTGGGGTTTTACTCACAGGTCTTCAATCCACCTTGAGTTGATTTTTGTGTATGGTGTGAGATGTGAATCCTCTTTCAGCTTTTTGCAGGAAGCAGTCCAGTTTTGCCTGCATCATTTGTTGAAGAGGTTGTCATTTCCCCGTTTGATAGGTTTTATTTCCTTCTTGAATGTCAGTGGACAATAGATAGCTGAGTCCATTTCTGTTCCATTGGTCTGTGTGCCTGTTATTGAACCAGTACCATGCTGTTTTATTTACTATGGCTGTGTAGTAGGTTTTGTGGTCAGGGAGGGCTATGCTTCACACTTCATTTTTCTTTTTCAGAAATGCTTTGTTTATTCTAGGTCTCTTCCTCTCCATGTAAACTTGACAATTTCCCTTTCAGTCCCTTGAAAAATTAATTTAATATCTGAGTTCAGATTGCATTCAACATGTAGATTGCTTTTAGTAGGATTGTTATTTTCACAATATTGAGCCTTCCTATCCATGAACAGGACACATTCTTTCATTTATTTAGGTATTTTATTGTGTCTCCCAGAAATGTTCTGTAGTTTTCTTTGTACAGATCTTTTGTGTCTCTAGTTAGGTTTATTCCTAAATATCTCAATTTGTGGTTGGCTATTGTAAATGGTATTGCTTTCTTGGTTTCCTTCTCTGAGTTCTCTTTGTTACTGTAGAAGAATCCCACTGATTTTTGGATATTGATCTCGTATCCTGCCACCTTACTAAATTAGTCCTCTAGCTAGCTCTAACAAGTTGGAGGTTTTGTTTGTTTTTTTTGTTTGTTTGGTTTTGGTTTTTTTGGTTTGTTTTCAGTCTCTACTTTCCTTTATTGGATGTAGCTTTTAGCTGGTCACATTGCAACTCATTACAAAGAGCCCAGCAGAGGGGAGGGCATCACTGTGTGTTCTCGTCAATGTAAACACAACATCAATATTGAAGAGTAAAGAAAATGGGTCAGAAGTCCAGTATCCTTGACTTGGGCTGTAGTGGTGGCAGTGCTGCTGACCTTTGGGGCGGGCCCCAAAGGGAGACAAAGGATGTGACCGCTTCTTATGCACAGTGAAGCAGGTTCCTTACAGAGGGGCAAAACTGCGTCGCTCTCCAAACGATCCCCGAATCTTCAGCCCTCGAAGCGTATGAACTACTAAAGTTCTCCTAAAGGCCTGAGAGGTGCGTACCTTTCTCGTGCTGAAACAGTTCCTTCAAAGCTCTTGTCATCACTGCCGCATCATTGCCGAGAGAAAGATGTGACCAGTGGAAATGCCTGCCGACAGCCTGAGCTTGCCTGTGGCCCCGAGTGTCACCCCTGGATTCAGGAGAGCTGGAAGTCTGGAACCCCTAGATCTTCAGGAGTGTCCCTGAAGAGAAAGGGAGCTGCCCAAGTTCAACTACTGGCTGTGGACCCCTGTCCTTGCTGGGCCACTGGTGACAGAGGGGCATTAACTAAGTAGCTGATGTTCCTTTAGAATCAGAAAGGATTAGCTTTTCTATTTTAGATTTCCAGACCAAAACAAACAAATAAACAACCCCTCCCCCCCCCCAAAAAACCCACAAATCTAACAAAACAAGAGTGACTTTGATGATAAAGAACCAGCCACCACTATATCTGGGTGCCCCAGATGGACTATCCCCAGTTGGTTTCTCCCCAGGGTTGGCTTAGATTCGTGATTGGGCCTCCTCTTGGGTACCCATCTAGATTGCAGGACAAAGGAAGTTTCCTCTTAATAAAGTAACTCCCAGCATTCTGACTTTGCTTCCTCCTCAGCTGTGATGGAAGTATAGCTACTATTGACCAATATGGGTATCCAGGAGATCTGCCTTGGGCCTTGATTGTGTGGTTTGTGGCACGGTGGCAATCCCATGACTCCTGGACCCTCCACACCCCACTCCTGAAGAGATAGCTTAAATGGTCTTTCCCCACAAACCCCCACCCCCCATTCTGCGAATGGTAGGTCGTGGGGCAAAGAGGGCCTGGTGGAAACCTCGTTCCAGATGGCTGGAGTGAGGGCAGCTTTGCTGGGCCAAAGAGACAAGTGAAAACAAACTGGAAAAGCATTGCTCAACACTGAGTCTGAAGGCTGGGCCCCCAACAGCGAGTGGCTCTCCTCCTGCAGCATGTCTCTCTCCAGGGGAGGGCATTTTGTTTGTTTGTGTGCTTAGTGCTTGGGGTTTTCTGTGTACACTATCATATCATCTGCATATAGTGACAATTTAACCATCTCTTTGCGTATGAAGATGCCTTTTATTTCCTTCTTTTGTTGTGTTACCCTAACAAGTGCTTCCTATACAATATTCAGTAGAAATTATGACAGTGAGCATCCTTGTCTGGTCCCTGTTCTCAAGGAAAATGCTTTTAATCTTTCTCCATTGAGAAAGATTTCTTCGTTTTGCATATATACTTTTCACTATGTTGAAGAAATTCCCTTCTATTGCAATTTTGTTGAGTGTCTTAATCAGTAAGAGTAGTTGGATTTTTTTTCAATTGCCTTTTCTGCATTAATTGCTAGGATCATATGGTTCTTGTTATTTGCTTTGTTACTATGGTGAATTACGTTGATATTTTTTTCTTATGTTTAAACATTCTTGCAAACCTGTTATGAATCCCACTTGGTCATCATGATGAATTGGGTTTTTTTTCCTGTGCTTCCGGATTCTACTGACTAAAATTTGGGGGCTTAAAAATTTTTTTTTAGTTTTACATATTCATACTACTCTAACATTCATATTTTGTTAAGGATTTTTGCATCTGTGTTCATGAGAGATATTGGTCTGTAGTTTTCTTTTTGGTATTATCTTTACCTGGTTTGGCATTAGGGTTGCTCTTGCTTCATAGGTCTCTAAGAGTATTCCTTCTTTTTCTTTTTTTTTTTTTTTAAATAATTTAAGTAGAATTGGTGATAAATCTTCTCTGAATGTTTGGTAAAATAAAGCCATTTGGTCCAGGACATTTTTCGTGGGGGAGTCTTTTATGACCTGCTCTATTTCATCTTTTGTAGTGAGTCTTTTCTTTTTTTTTTTCGTAGTGAGTCTTTTCAAGTGTTCTACAACTGTTCATGCCAATCTGAGAAGGACATGAGTTTCAAGGAATTTGTCCATTTCCCCTAGTTTTTCAAATTTATCAAAGTATATTATTGTTGTTGTTGTTGTTGTTGTTAAGTGCTGTCGAGTTGCAGGTAACTCATAGCGACCCTATGAAGGAGAGTCCTCAACACTTGGGTGCCTTTCATCCTCTCTCCAGGTTCATAGGGTTTCCAGAGGCAAGCTATTATGGAAGTGGATGCCACTCCTCCTTCCACGCTTGTTTAATCGGGGAGCTCCACCCCACTCTCTGTCTGCATTGGGTAGCCAACCATTAACGCGTTTGACACATCAGTGTCACAGTGTTCAGCCTCACAGAAACCACAAGTGACAGCAGGATGGCAACTTGTACACCAGGGCTATACGACCTAGAGGAGTGTCTGAACAAAAACAATGCAGCCCTCGGGCTCTTTTGGGCTTGAAGCCGCCGCTGCCTTCAGCCCAAGGCCAAGCATGGCTTCCCTGACTCCTGGAGGCAGAGTCGCCCCTCTCCAGAGACCGCCACAACACAACACAACTGCCACGTACACAGCACCATGCTCTCTGGCCAGAGGATCACAGCCACCCTGGTGGGGCAAACCTGGGCGATTACGGCAATTTCCTCTCTCCTCTTCTTCTTCCTTGGGGCTTGAAGCCGCCACTGCCTTCAACCCAAGGCCAAGCGTGGCTTCCCTGGCTCCTGGAGGCAGAGTCTTCTATTATTATATATTTCTTTTCCTCTGGTTCTTGTTGTGATGTCACCTCATCCTTTTATCAAGTTATTTGTGTCTTCTCCTTTTTTTTCTTTTGTTAAGTTGGCCAGTGGTTTGTCAATTTTATTGACCATTTAAAAAAGCTAGCTCTTGGTTTTGTTGATGGTTTCAATTGTTTTTCTGTTCTTGTTCTTATAATTTCCTTTCTTCTAAAGGCTATGGGATTAGTTTATTGTTCTTTTTCTATTTGATGAAGGTATTGTGGTAGAGCATTAATTTTGCTTCTTTCTTTGGGGTGTGTGGGTGTGTGGGTGTGTTTGCCTGTTGCTGTGAACTGCCACAGAGGACTGCCTTAGCTGCATCTCAGAGGTTTTGATATATTGTATTTTCATCATCATTTGTTTCAAGGAAGTTTTTTATTTCATTCTTTATTTCTTTTATAACAAAATCATGTTCTAACAGAGTGTTATTTTGCTTCCATGTTGGTGTTTTATAAGCTTCATCCTCTGTGGCTACTATCTAATTTTATGGCATTGTGATCTGAGAAGGTGCTTTGTATTATTTCAGTGTTTTTTTAAATTGTTAAGGCTTGCTTTGTGCCCTAATATGTGATCAATTCTGGAGAATGTACCATGTGCATTTGAGAACAAAATGAATTGAGTTTTAGTTGGATGCAGTATTAAGATTACATCCACAAGGTCAAATTGGCTAAATGTATAGTTTAGATCTTCTGTATGTTTGTTGTTTTGGGTTTTGGTTTGGTTTGGTTTGGTTTGCTTTGGTTTTTTAGTTGACCTATCCTTTGGTGAGAGTAGCATGTTAAAGTCTCCTACCACTATAAGGGAGATGCAAATCACCACAATGAGGGACCATCTCACTCCAGTAAGAGTGGTAAAATTTAACAATGCTGCAAGTAATAAATGTTGGAGAGGATGTGGCAAGAAAGAAACTCTTATATATTGTTGGTGGGATTATAAAATAGTGCAACCATTCTGGAAGGCAGTTTGGCACTTCTCAAAAAAAGCTGAGTATAGAAATTCCATATGATCCATATATTCCACTACTTTGAATATACCCTGAGAATATGAGAACTGAGGCACAAACTGATATTTGTATGCCATTGTTCATAGCAACATTATTCACCATTGCAAGAACATGGAAACAAGCCAAATGTCCAACCACAAACAAATAGATTGAGAAATTATAGTACATTCGCACAATGGAATACTATGCAGCATGCAGGAGCAATAATTTTGTAAATTATTACCTAACTTGAGAAGAACTGGAGAGCATTATACTGAGTGAACTAACTCAGTCCCACAAGGATAAATATTGTATAAAACCATTATTGTAGAATGAGTGTAAGGATCCTGGAGGGGTGTGAGAGGCTGGAAGCAGAGGGATGTGGATGTACAGGGGGATGTGGATGTGCAGGGGGATGTGGATGTACAGGGGGATGTGGATGTACAGGGGGAAAGGGTGATTAATTACAGGGTTGTACAATTTGATGGGTAGGAGGGTGAGGGAAATTGAAAGAATTTGTTCAAATTTGTATTGAAATTTTGTAAATAAACTAGTTGTTTTTGTTGTTGTTAAGTGCCATCGAGTCGCTTGCGACTCATAGTGCCCCTATGTACAAGAGCCCTAAACGCCGTTCTATCCTGTGCCAACCTCGCCATCTCAAACACACTCATTCCCACCATTCCACTCACATAACTGATCCATCTCACTGAGAATCTTCCTCCCCTGTGCCGTCCCTTCACTCTCCCAAACATGATGTCCCTCTCCAAATCCAGTCCCTCCTTGCAACCTGCCTAAAGTATGTAAGACGAAACTTCAGAATCCTTGACTCCAAGGAGCGTTCCGACTTCAGCTTCTTTAGGGCAAACTTCTTTGTTCTCCTAGCAGTCCATGGTATAGTCAACACTCTTCTCCAGCACCACAGCTCAAAGGCATCAATTCTCTTTCTTTCATCCCTATTCACTGTCCAATGCATAGCATGTAATTACAAAGACTATACCCCGGATCAGGGGCACCTTAGTCTCCAGCCTGACGTCATTGCTCTTCAGTACTCTTGAGAGGTCCCTGACAGCTGACTTTCCCAGTACAATTCCTCTCTTGATTTCCTGGCCACTGTTAGCAAGAGTGTTGACTGTGGAGCTAAGTAAACTAAAACTGTTAACTATCTCAATCTCTTCACCATCCATACCGATGCTGCCAATTGGCCCAGTGGTGAGAATCTTTGTTTTCTTGAGCTTCAATCGATATAGGAGGCTGCAGTCCTTGACCTTCTGCAGCAAGCACTTCAGGTCCTCCTCAGTTTCAGCAAGGAGGGTTGTGTCATCTGCATAACGCAGATTGTTGATGACTGTTCCACCAATCCTGATGCCACATTCCTCCTCGTACAGCCCAGCGTCTCAAATGATCTGTTCTGCATACAGATTAAAAAGGTATGGAGACAAAATACATCCCTGATGGACCCCCTTCTTGATTTTGAACCATGTAGTGTCTCCTTGCTCTGTGCTGATGACTGCCTCTTAGCCCAAGAATAGGTTTTGCATAAGCACAATCAAATGTTCTGGGATTCTCATTCTTCTCAGAGTCAGCCATAGCTTGTTGTGGTCCACACAGTCAAAAGCCTTTGCATAGTCAGTGAAGCACAGATAAACATTCCTCTGGTATTCTCTGCTTTCTGCCAAGGTCCATTTAACATTAGCTATAATATCCCTAGTACCAAGACCTCTTCTAAATAAACTAGTAGGGAAAAAATAAATAATAGCTATTTGAAAAATATGAAATATGAAAAATATAAAGTCTCCTGCCACTATTGTAGTGCTGTCTATGTCTTTCCTCACTTCTGCTAACAGTTGTTTTATGTATTTAGCAAGTCTATCATTTGGTGCATAAATGTTAGGTCTTCTTGATCTACTGTGCCTTTAATCATTATATAGTACCCTTCCTTATCTTTTATGGTGATTATCATTACAAAGTCTATTTTAACAGAGATTAGGATTGCCACTCCTGCTTTTTTGTGGATGCCATTTGCTTGGCATATTTTTTTCAGCCTTTGATTTTGAGTGTCTTTCTCTTCCTTTTTTAAATGTGTCTCTTGTAAACAACGTATTGGTGGGTTTTGGGTTTTTATCCATTCTGCTACTGTTTTTCTCTTGATTGATGCATTTAGTCCATTCACATTAAGTATAATTATTGACAGGCCAGGTTTTATTTTTGCCCTTTTGCTGTGTTTCTTTTTTTGTTGTTTCTTGGTACTATGGTCCATCCACTTTCCTTTGGTGTCTCTGTGTGAAAGACTTACCTTAGAAGTTCTTGTAGATTGTTCTTGTTTTCACAAATTCCTTAAGTTCCTTCTTTTCTGCACATGATGTGATTTCTCCTTCATATTTGATGAAGAGCTTTTCTGAGTTCATGATTGTTGATTAGAAATTGTTTTCTTTCAACTTTCTGTATGTACCATCCCATTTTCGTATTGTTTGCATGGTTTCTGCTGAAAAATCAGAATATAATCTAATTGTTTTTCCTTTGGAGGTGATTTTATTTTTTTTTCTTGCTGTTTTTAGTATTCTATCCTTACTTTTTTATTTTGGATAATTTGACTTTAGGGTTTTTTTAGGAGCTGCCACATTGTTCTCCATCACAGCTGTACCATTCTGCAAAGTGGATGAACATCCCAGGTTTTCTACACCCTTTCCTACATTTGCTATTTTCTGTTTTGTCTGTTGGTGCTGGTGGTGGTCTTGTTGTTTCATATTAGCCATCATAGTAAGAGTGAAATATAGCTCATTATATACATCTTACAAAAATAAATAGTAACAAGTCCTCAAGTAAGAGTAATTCCTTAACAGCGTACTTTGACACACATCATTCATTATCTGGTCATTGGGATAGCCACCATGTTTCTTAAGTGTTTTTATCCAAAGTAAAAATAAACTTCTCATGTTTTAATGATAAAAGATAGTTTGCCATTTAGACCAGTATATCTGCTGAAGTTAAGCTCCTGCATTCACTGCGAGTCTGGGAAACAAGGACTCCATCTTTCCAAATTAGTCAACACAAAATGATGACTTCTAGATCTTTGAAAAAGACATTTCCTAAGTTATAAAGCACGCAGAACCCTTCTTTGAAAGTTTTGAAATGTTTTCCAAATCGTTAAAAAAATCAGAGATAATTTCATTTTAAAGAGTAAGTTGTCTGACTCATGGTTCCAGTGGCTCCATCTTGAGTCAGTTTTGATGTAAGTTGAATCCTTCCTTTTTCTTTCTTCATTTCCATTATTATTACCTTTTATTATCAGTATCTCTAGAACTGAAATCCTTATCTTTGAGAATATAT
>NW_006399946.1:4700179-4703510 GCF_000299155.1 Elephantulus edwardii
TAAATAATAAAAATCTACTCCAACAATGAAGAGTTTGATGATGCACTTTGTTAGCTGTGGTGATAATTCCACTTGTTCTTGAAGGTTCTGAAACATCTGTATAATTCCTGACAACAGGATAGTATTTTCCATCACAAAATGTGTGAAAATGGTCTGTCTTTTCTTTTTACCTTTATATATTTTACAATAACAACTCACTGATCCCCAAATCTACTTACTGGCTTGATCAAAGTAGTTAGCAACTGTTGGGGTCCATGAAGTTCCTGATTTAGTTTAGAAAACTAAATAGACAGTGTTTTGAATAATAAGTCATAAAGCTGAACTTTTGAGAATCATAGCATTAGCAAATTATATGCTGAAATATTGTATGTAATTTGTGTTTGTGCTCATTTATATATATATTGTATCTAAATTATAGTAATGATAAGATGTGAAAAGAATAAAAACTCCAAAGTGTCCTAACTGCACTTTCCCATTACCTGTAAATGCTGAAAGAAAAGAGGAGGGTGTGTCTTCATTTTAGTACCACAAGATAGAGAAGGACATTGGACAATCATTGTTTGCGTCTGATCTTACAAATGAGCAGCTGCTGCAGAATCTGAGTAGAGCTCAGCGGCTGTCCTTGAAATCTTTTTGTCTGTGTCCATGCAGCAACTTGAAGCACCTTCTCCTTTATTTAGTGGTAGGTTTCAAGTTTCCCATAGCTGTTACATATCACAGACAAGCCACAGAGTGAGAGACTTTGTTTTCACCACATAAATTGGCTTTGTTTTTACCATCTGGTGATTTGGGGTATGGAATATACATGTCCCAGCCCCACAACAAGATGAGGATAAAGTTAGAACTTCTATTTGCAGTGCTGATACATACTTTGGGTATAGTGGCAGCAAATGAGGCTGGGTCAACCCTGTCTCAGGTACCTGTCTTGTCCCAAATCGTAGAACCCTTTTGCTCACCATGAGTGCACAGCTACACAATGCACAGTTGATCCTGGTATTGAATGTACTGAGCTCAGAGCCTGGCCACGGCATGATCTTTCCCAGCTCTTGTTGTTCTGCTTCACTGCTCCCCACTGCCTCTCACTTCTACACCCAAACACTCACCTGCTTCCTGCAGCACCTGCATACTGATGAGTCCTAGTCATGGTTCCAGCCTCTGCCCTGCCCTGACTGCTATGCCCTTAGAACAGATGAGGAAGCTGAGTCTTAGTAGTCATAGTTAGGAATCAGTACAGCTAGAATTTGAACTTGCACTCAAACACCAAAGTTAGTGTTCAGGCCACCATGACTGTTATTTTGTCACTAGACAAATGGCATTTGGTTTTGTTTGATTGTTTTGTCATTAGACATTTTCAATGTGTTTTACACTAAAATTTTCCAAAGAACTATGTATGTAATTCTATCATAGTCAGTAGATATATAGTGAACCCACTTTTACAGGCAACAGATTTCCTTTCTTTTGCTTTTTAGCATGCAAAGCCTACAGAATGACTAAGAAGATCAAGAATAATACCTTAAAATGTTACGTAATTGTTGCTCAGTGTTCCAAGGAGAATGCTTGTCAGATAACTTAGAGCCTTGTCTGGAAGCAAAGGCTAAAGTCGTGATTCTTTGAGTCTTCTTTCCTAATGAAAATACCTAATTCTTTTATTTCTGTTCCCATGCAAATAAGTGTTTCAATGAGTCTTTTTGGTATGTTCCAACTGGACAATTTTCTCACAGAATTAGGATTTTACAGAAAGACTCTTGGGATTAGGAGTGGGAATACTTTGAAGAGACAAATCAAAAACTAAAAGATTTCTTTTATGCAGAGAAATAAAATATATGATCCTATCCTTATGGATCCTGTGACACTGATGTGTCAAATGTGTTAATGGTTGGCTACCCAATGCGGACAGAGAGTGGGGTGGAGCTCCCCTATTAAAACAAGCTTGGAAGGAGGAGTGGCATCCACTTCCATAATAGCTTGCCTCCAGAAACCCTATGAACCTGGAGAGAGGATGAAAGGCACCCAAGCATCAAGGACTCTCCTTCATAGGGTCGCTATGAGTTGCCTGCGACTCGACGGCACTTAACAACAATAATATCAACACAGAGAGAGAGTTCAGCTGGCCCAATGGACAGAAAGCAAAGCTACCAAGCCAAGGGTGGGTGACTTTTAATCCGCAGCCCTCAGGCCTGTCTTTCATTATTTTTGTTCAGACATTCCTCTAGGTCGTATAGCCCTGGTGTACAAGTTGCAGTACCGCAGTCACTTGTGGTTGCTGTGAGGCTAAACACTGTGACACTGATGTGTCAAATGTGTTAATGGTTGGCTACCCAATGCGGACAGAGAGTGGGGTGGAGCTCCCCTATTAAAACAAGCTTGGAAGGAGGAGTGGCATCCACTTCCATAATAGCTTGCCTCCAGAAACCCTATGAACCTGGAGAGAGGATGAAAGGCACCCAAGCATCAAGGACTCTCCTTCATAGGGTCGCTATGAGTCGCCTGCAACTCGATGGCACTTAACAACAACAACATCCTTATGAGTTAGATTTACATAATCCAATGGTATGACTTATCATAATTTTTTTGGTAAGTTTGTAATTTGGAAATAAAAGATGGGATCTCTACTCAAATCTTATATTATCTTTTTTAAAAAAAAATAATAATCCGAAATTGTGAGAGCAGCAAGAATGGAAATGTGGTGGACACAGGGGCTCCTTGGATCTGTCCTGCTATGCCTGGATCCTAGGGAAATCTCAGTTCTTCACAAGTCCTCTGTTTAGCAATCCTTCATGAAAAAGGAGAGGGGTCAGAACCATGTTGTTGTCGTTGTCTACTGTCAAGTTGGAACGAACTCATAACTGACCCTACAGTGAGTTTTCCAAGGCAATAAATTGCATGGGAATAGCCCATCTTTCTCCCATGGAGTAGCTAGTGGATTTGAACCACATGCTTTTGGTTTAAGAATGAAACTCCTAGGGAATTCCGGTGACCTAGTGGCAAGAAGCTGTATTCCAATTCCGAAGCACAGAAGTCATTCGAATCCATCATATGCTCCGCTGGAGAAAGAGAGGCAATCTCCTCCTGTGCCAGTTGGATCCAATTCAGTGGTACACAACAAGGGGGTGGGGGGAGTCTTAAAAAAAAAGCAATGAAACTCCTTACCACTAAATCACCAAAGGCTCAGAACTATGGGACCACTGTTTCTGTACATACTTAAAGCTATGCTGTTGCTGTTGCTGTTGTTGTTGTTGTTATGTGCTGTCGAGTCATTTGCGACTCATAGCGACCCTATGTACAACAGCCCTAAACCCTGCTCTATCCTGTGCCAATATCATTGCCTCTG
>NW_006399946.1:4703757-4704334 GCF_000299155.1 Elephantulus edwardii
CTCCCTAGTCATTGTCCAACTCTCTGATGCATAACAAGTGATTGCAAAAACCATGGCCTGTATCAGGCGCACCTTAGTCTCCAGAGAGGCACTGTGACATTTTAAAAGTTGCAAGATACAAAGTAAAAATATAGAAATATTTTTATGTACCATCAATGAAAAGGGAGAAAAAAATCAAAGTTATATATTCAAGTGAACATAAAAATACACAGGAAATTTTTTTAAATTAATGTATTTAGCAGGTCGGTCATTTGGTGCATAGATGTTGACCAGTATTATGTTTTCTTGATCTATTGGTTTGCATACAAAATTGTGTTTTACACATTCCTCTATTCACATTGTGTTTTATAGGATCATTCCTATACAATGTGTTTTATAAAATTAATCAGCATTTATCCGTGTCCCTGCCTTTTCAGGTTCCCACTGGATCTTTCCTAATTCCTTCAGTATCTCCCTCTGCCCACCAAACTCTGCAACCTCTTCATTCCCCCCACCTCACCCTCAGCCTCCTTCCTCCATCCCCTTTCCCCTTTGGACTTTTGTACACAACTTACTAGTAATTCTTCTATTTTTTTTT
>NW_006399946.1:4704671-4708046 GCF_000299155.1 Elephantulus edwardii
GATATTTCACTCAGCATAATGTCCTCCAGGGTCACCCACTTTGAATAATATTGCATGAGTTCCTTGTTAATTCTTCTATTTTTATAATAATGGTCTTATGCAGCATTTACCTTTATGATACTAGGTTCATTCACTCAACATAATGCTCTCCAGCCTCTCTAATGTTATATAGTAGTTTTCTAAATTGTCACTTCTAAGTGCTGCATAGTATTCTATCAAGTTAATGTACTGAAATTTCTCAATCCATTCTTTTATTGACGAACATCTAGGCTGTTTCCATTTTCTTACTATTGTGAATAATGCTGCTATGAACATTCGTGTACAAATCTCTGTTTGTGTTTCAGTTCTATTTTCCTCAGAGTACATTACTAACAGTGGGATAGCTGGATAATATGAGATTTCTCTGTTCATCTTTTTGTCCAATGGTTTTCGTGCTGAGTCTTTCGGGTTTTCTAAGTATACTGTCATATCGTCTGCAGAGAGATCATTTTACCTCCTCTTTGCCAATTTGGATACCGTTTATTCCCTTCTCTTGTCTTACTGTTATAGCTAAGACTTCCAATACAATATTGACTAAGAGAGGTGATAGTGGGCATCCTTGCCTAGTTCCTGTTCTTAAAGGGAATGCCTTTAACCTCTCTCCATTGAGAACAATGTTGGCTCTCAGGTTTGCATAAATACTTTTTACTATGTTGAAGAAATTCCACTCTAATTCTATTTTGTTGAGTGTTTTAATCAGAAAATGGTATTTGAGCTTGGCAAAGGCCTTTTCTGCATCAATTGATAGGAGCAAGTGGTTCTTGTTTTTTGCTTTGTTGGTGTGGTGAATTACATTAATCATTTTCCTTATGTCGAACCATCCTTGCATACCTGTTATGAAACCCACTTGGTCATGGTGAATTATTTCTTTGATGTATTGTTGGATTCTATTGGCCAATATTTTATTCAGGATTTTTGCATCTATGTTCATGAGAGATATTGGCCTATAATTTTCTATTTTGGTGGTGTCCTTTCCTGGCTTTGGTATCAAGGATATGTTTCATTCATAGAATGAGTCTGGGAGAATGCCATGTTCTTCTATTTTCTGAAATAGTTTATGTAGAAATGGTGACAGTTCTTCTCTGAATGTCTGATAAAATTCACTTGTAGAACCATCTGGACCAGGGCGCTTTTTTGTTGGAAGTTGTTTTATTACCTTTTCAATTTCTTCTTTTGTAATGGGTCTGTTCAGATGTTCAATTTCAGTTTGTGTCAGTTTAGGTGGGTTGTGCATTTCTAAGTATTTGTCCATTTTCCTCTAGGTTTTCATATTTGTCTGAGGATAGTTTTTCATAATACTCTAATGTTAGCTTTTTAATTTTAGTAGGTTCTGTTGTGATGTTGCCTGATTCATCTCTTATTTGGATTATTTGTGTCTTCTTTTCTTTTGTGGGTTTTGTTAGTGGTTGGTCAATTTTATTGACCTTTTCAAAGAACCAACTCCTAGTTTTCTTGATAGTTTCAATTGTTTTTTTGGTTTTCTGTTTAATTTACTTCTGCTCTAATTTTTATAACGTTAGGGTTTTTTAGAGGGTGTTGGGTTCTCTTGCTGTTCTTTTTCAATTTGCTGGAATTGTTGGGTTAGAGAGCCAATGGTCATTTTTTCTTGCCTTTTGTAGTGTTTGCTTATTGCTATAAATTGACCTATGATTACTGCTTTGGCTGTTTCCCAGAGGTATTGGTAAGTGGTGTTTTCACTGTCACTTGTTTCAAGAAACTTTTTAATCTCATTTTTTATTTCTTCTAGTCCCCAGTCATGTTCAAGCAAGGTGTTGTTCAGCTTCCAAATGTATGGTTTTTTATAAGTACCACGTGCAAACTCATTGCACGACTGGAGCATGCTTATTTATGAATTTCTTAAGTCACTGCTTTTCTGTGAATCGGTAAATTTTCTCCTTCGTGTTTGATGGACATTTTCACTGGATCCAGGATTCTTGGCTGTCAATTATTTTATTTCAGCCTTTAGTGTTTCCCATCCCTTTTCTTATTGTTTGCATGCTTTCTGCTGAGACGTCAGTTCAATTTTCAGTTGATTCTTCTTTGTAGGTGACTCTGTTTTAATGGAATAGAATTGAGAACCCAGAAATCAGCCAATCTATCTCTGATCAACAGATATTTGACAAGGAGATGAAATCAGTTAAGTGGGGAAACGACAGCCTTTTACCAAATGGTGGTGGTAAAATTGGAAATGTATCTGCAAAAGACTCAAGCAAGATCCATACTTCACTCCATATACAAAAACCAACTCAAGGTGGATCAAGGACCTAGGACTAAAACCAAGGACTATAATCTTCCTTAAAGAAAAGCGTGGAAGAACGCTAGAAATCCTAATCCACAACATAAACAGTCTTCCAAGTATCCTGAAAAATCTACAACCAAGAGAAGATAAAATAGATGAATGGGACCTTCTAAGAATCAAATCCCTATGCACATCCAAAAACTTCTCCAACAAGGTAAAAAGGAAAGCCACAGGGAAAAAGTATTTGGTAATGACATATCAGATAAGGGACTAATATCCAGAATTTATAAAATAACTTGAGCACCACAACGAGATAAATATAAGTAATCCAATTGAAAAATAGGCACAGGATATGAAGAGACACTTCATCAAAGAAGACTAACAAATATATGGCTAACAAGCACGTGAAGAAATGTTCAAAATCCCTAGCTCTAAGAGATGCAAATCAAAACAACTATGAGCTATCATCTCACCTCAGTCAGTAGAGCAAAATTTAACAGAGCAGCAAGCAACAAATGCTGGCGAGGTTGTGGTAGAAGTATAAAAAATGGTGCAACCACTGTGGAAGGTGGTATGGCGCTTTCTCAAAAAGTTGCAAATAGGAGATCCAAGATGACGGCGGAGGCAGAGACAGTGTGGTGAGCTGCAGGAGCAGTGAACCACTTAAAGCAGGGCCACTATGGCCTTCTACAGACTTCGGCTTATTGATAATTGAACAGTTAAACAGCTGATGACTAGCCCTCAGTGAAGATCGAGGCTCAACAACAGGAATTCAAGGATTCCCAAGGAGGAATGGATGAGTCTCACAGCTCCCAACCCCCTCCTGCAGAGCCCGTTCCACGCCGTACAGCCTCCGAAGTTCCACAAGGCTTCCACAGCTGGAACCAATGGATCCCCTCACCCAGGATGGATGCTGGGCACCAACCCTCCACAAGACTGGTGCAGTGAAACCACCACACTGCCACAAGGTGGACTTGTTCTGGAAAGAATGATTGGAGCCAGGAGGGTGGAGGTGGGGGAAGTGGGCGCCCACTGGCCGCCCACGCGAGAGGGGCCGCGCGGCGACCGGGGCCTGCACAGTGGGCGGGGGGGGGCAT
>NW_006399946.1:4709096-4710669 GCF_000299155.1 Elephantulus edwardii
GCGTCCTCTCTCCCCACCTTTACATCTACTCCCCTGTTCAGCATGAAGAAGCCAGAGAGTCGGCACCCAGTTCCTAAATCAATAAGACAGTTGGTTTAATTACCATTGGAAAATGCTTGTCATTCCTCTGTAGCATCTGGTCCCCACTGGATTCTCACCATTTCCTTCACCTGCTCCCCACCACTGACCAAACAGCTCTGCAACTGCATCCCTGCCCATCCTCACCCTTCTGCCCCCAACCCTCACCTCCTTGTACCCCCCAATATGTTTTTCCCAATTAAAGAAAAAGAATTGCTAAAAAGAAACAAAACAAAAAACAAAAAAAAAGTTGCAAATAGAGATATCATTTAACCCAGCAATTCCACTACAAGGAATATACCCCAAAGACACCATAGCTGACATTCAAGGAGATATATGCACACCCACGTTTATTGCAGCTTGCTTCACAATAGCAAGGAGTTGAAAACAACCTAAGTGTCCATCAACAAATGAATGGATAAAGAAGCTGTGGTATATTCACACAATGAAATACTACACTGCGTTGAAAAACAAGGAACTCCTGCAGTATTCAAAATGGGTGACCCTGGAGGACATTATACTTAGTGAAGTATCTCAGTCACAAAAGCCACTGTTGTAAAACAGGACTGACCTCAGGGTTGGGGTGAGACTGAAAAAGATAGGTTCAATAATGTATACTGCATTGAAACAGATGAGAGAGAAACTGTTTTAAAAGAATATGTGATTAGGTATTTTTGTCATGACAGGAGTCCAGAGAGAAGGATTGCATAGTGGAGTGGACCTGGAGAGAGGGATTGTAAAACAATGAAAGAATTTTTCTTTTACTTTTCCAAGAAGGTAGTGTACTAGGAGGGAGGGGACAGGAGTTGGGAGGTTGGGAGGGGAGAAAAGTGCAACAATGAATGAATGGAAATCCAAAGTCTCTGTAAATTTTTATTAAAATTAATAATAAATTTTAAAAAAGAATTTCATAAATACAAGACCAACTCCACAAGAAATACTAAAAGAAGTCCTTCACACAGAGACAACAACAACAAAAAAGTAGATAGTAGACCAAAGTAGCAACAACAAAAAGAAACTCATCAAAACAGCAAAAATAAAGCCCAGTCCATTGATAATCACACCAAATATGAATGGCTTAAGTGCACCAATTGAGAGAGAACAAGTAGCCAAATGGGTAAAAAAGCCAAAGCCAATTAATATTGCCTACAAGAGATAAATCTAAGAAACAAGGAGAAATATAGACTAAAAATCAAAGGGGGGCAGGGGAGTCAAATGGTGGAAAAAAAAATAATACCAAGCAAATGCAAACGGCCCCCAAAAGAAAGCAGGAGTGGTAATACTTATCTGTAGTAAAACAGACTAAAGGATGAAAACCAGCAAAAAAGACAAGGAAGGACACGCAAAGGCACAATAGGACAAGAGGACATAACCAAATGAGATATAAAAAGTACAAAAAATAAAAATTAATGTTGTTGTTGTTATGTGCCATCAAGTCGCTTGCGACTCATACTGATCCTATGTACAAGAGCTCTAAATGCCATTCTATCCTGTG
>NW_006399946.1:4712737-4722585 GCF_000299155.1 Elephantulus edwardii
CTGTTCCAGTCGTTTTTGGATAATCTTCAGTAGAATCTTGCTTGCATGTGAAATCAATGATATTGTTCTGTAGTTTCCACACTCAGTTGGGTCGCCCTTCTTTGGGTTGGGAACAAATATTGACCTCTTCCAGTCAGTTGGCCAAGTGGTTGTTCTCCAGATTTCTTATTAGCACAAATATTCTGGGATTCCCATTCTTCTCAGAGTCAGCCACAGCTTGTTATGATCCACACAGTCAAAAGCCTTTGCATAGTCAATGAAAATTAATAGCCTTGAAAAAAAGAAATAGACAACATTACAGTAGTAGTTAGAGACTGCAACACACTACTCTTACTGAAAGACAGATAAACTCTAAACAACTGAGCAAAGATGCAGAAGAACTAAATCATACAGTTAACCAACCCCACTTCATGGACATGTTCAGAGTACCCCACACAGCATGAACTCAATTAGCTTTCTTATCAAGAACAACATGGTACATTGTTCAGAATTAACCAAATATTATGCACAAAGCAAACCTTGATAAATTCAAAAGCTTTGAAATAATACAAAATATCTTCTCAGACCAAAAACTAGAAATTAACAAGAAGATAAACAAACAGATTCATCCTGGAAAGGGTCAAACCGGGCGGCTCCTTGGAGGCAAGGATTCTGAGACTTTGTTTAACATACTTTGGACATGTTGTAAGGAGGGACCGGTCCTTGGAGAGGGACATCATGCTTGGGAGGGTGGAGGGACAGCTCAGGAGAGGAAGGTCCTCTATGAGGTGGATTGATTCAGTCACTGGGGTAATCGGGATGGGTGTATCAGAGACGGTGCAATTGCCACAGGACAGAGCAGAATTTAGGGCTGTTGTACATAGGGTCGCTATGAGTTGCAAGCGACTCGATGGCACGTAACAACAACAACATGAAGAGTTAAAAACCAACCTTATGGAAGCTAAAGAACACCTTGCCTGATCACTATTGGGTTATAGAAGAAATAAAAAAATTCCTTGAAACAAATGCGAACAAAAGCACCTTGCCTGATCACTATTGGGTTATAGAAGAAATAAAAAAATTCCTTGAAACAAATGAGAACAAAAGCACAATGTAATCAGAACCTCTGAGATAGAGCAAAGGCAGTTCTTAGAGGCCAGATCATAGCAATAAGCAAAATAGAAAAGAAGCAAGGAGTAAAACAAACTACCTAGCCCAGCATCTCTAACAAATAGAAAATGAACAACAAGCATAACCCCACAGTCTCTAGAAAAAGGGGAAATTGTCAAGGCTGAAATAAAAGAAACAGAAAATCAATTTAAACAAACAACAAGTCCAAGAGTTGGTTCTTTGAAAGGTGAATAAAATTGACAAAACATTGACAAACTTAATAAAAGACACACATAACTTGAATAAGAAATGAAACACGTGACTTCACAATAGAACCAACTGAAATTACAATAATAATAATAATGGAGTATTATGAGTAGCTGTACTCCAACAAATTTGAAAACCTAGAGAAAAATGGTTAGATTTTTAGAAATCCACACCCTATTCAAATTGTACAGACAGAAGTTGAGAACTTGAACAGATCCATCGTCAAAGAAGAAGAAACTGAGAAGTCCTTAAAAAAACTGCTAACAATTTATAAAGCCCTAGCCTGGAAGGCCTCACTAATGAATTGTACCACAAATTGAGAAAAGAGCTGTCACCAGTTCTACTTAAATTATTTCAAAATATAGAAAAAGAAGAAATACTCCCAGTGTCATTCTATTAAACAAGTAAAACCTAATATCAAAACCAGGCAAAGACATCACCAAAAAAGAACACCATATACCAGAATCTCCCATGAACATACAGACAAAAATTCTTCACAAAATCCTAGCCAATAGAATTAGCTGTGGTGGTGTTAAGTGCTGTCGAGTTGATTGCAACTCAGAGCAGCCCTATGTACACAGCTCTGAACACTGCACTATCCTAAGCCAACCTCATCATCTCTGACACACCCAACCCCATTATCCCAGTCATTGAGTCAATCCATGTCATCCAGTGTCTTCCTCTCTTGTTCTATCCCTCCACCCTCTCAAACATAATGTCCCTCTCCAAGGTCTGGTCCCTCCTTGCAACATGTCCAAAGTATGTCAGACAAAATCTCAGAATCCTTGCATCGAAGGAGCAACCTGCTTTCACCCTCTCCAGGTTGAATCTGTTCTCCGATTAGTCCATGGTATATTCAGTACTTTTCTCCAGCACCACAACTCAAAGGCATCAGTTCTCCTTCAGTCGTCCGTAGTCATTGTCCAGCGTTCTGATGCATAGTAAGTAATTGTAAAGACCATGGCCTGGATCACATGCACCTTAGACTCCAGACTGACATCATTGCTTTTCTCTACTCTGGATAGGTCCCTAACAGAAGATTTTCCCAAAGTAATTTGTCTTTTGATTTCCTGACTGCTGGTATCCAGAGTGTTGATTGTGGAGCCAAGCAAACTGAAGCTATTAATCTCAATTTCTTCACCATCTGTCATGATGCTGCCAATAGGCCCAGTGGTGAAAATCTTTTTTTTTCTGGATGTTGAGCTTCAATCTGTATTGAAGGCTGCAGTCCTTTACCTTCTATAGCAAATGCCTCAGGTCCTCCTCAGTTTCAACAAGCAGGTTGTGTCATCTGCACCATGCATATTTTTTTAAAAAAATATCATGATCAAGTGGGATTTATAATAGGCAAGAATGATTCAACATAAAAATAATCAATATAATCTGTCGTATCAACCGATGGTAATATCAGTTATTGCAGAAAAGTCTTTTGACAAAATCTAACAGCCTTTCCTAATTAAAACACTCAACAAAATAGGAATAGAGAGGAATTTTCTCCTCTTAGTTAAAAGTATATACACTAAACCAAATGCCAACTAAAGGAATTTCCCTTAAGAGCAGGGACAAAGGAAAGATGCCCACTATCAATTCTTATATTCAGTATCATGTTGGAAGTGCTTATCGTTGTTATTAGGTGCCATCAAGTATGACTCATAGTAACCCTGTGTACAACAGATCTCAACCTTGCCCTATCCTAAACCATTTTGTTCTGTGTCTGTCTTTTCTGACATACTTGAGTCCATTGTTAAAGTCACTTTGTCAGTCCATCTTACTGAGATCTCATTCCTTGTTGTCACTGACTTTTCCTTTTCCTTTTTTTTTGTTAATTTCAGCCTTTTTTTTAACTGGGAAAAACATATTGGGGGTACAAGGAGAGGAGGGTTGGGGGCAGAAGGGTGAGGATGGGCAGGGATGCAGTTACAGAGCTACACAGTTTGGTTGGTGGGGGGAGCAGGTGAAGGAAATGGTGAGAATCCAGTGGGGACCAGATGCTACAGAGGAATGACAAGCATTTTCCAATGGTAATTAAACCAACTGTCTTATTGATTTGGGGACTGGGTGCCGACTCTCTGGCTTCTTCATGCTGAACAGGGGCGTAGATATAAAGGGGGGGAAGGGAGGTCGCTTTATCACCTTACTGGTGATCTTGGGCTAAAGCTGCTTGCCTTCTTGTTCTGTTAGGAGATATTTTCCTGTCATTTGCTCCCTTCTGGACTGCAAAGTGTTTTCCCAGGTGGGTCCAGTGGGGATG
This sequence comes from Elephantulus edwardii, assembly GCF_000299155.1. Lineage (NCBI taxonomy): Eukaryota > Metazoa > Chordata > Mammalia > Macroscelidea > Macroscelididae > Elephantulus > Elephantulus edwardii. The sequence goes on from NW_006399946.1 coordinate 4,716,345, forward strand.
GCTGGTTGAACCCAGAGGCTCCATCCTCCTTTGCTTCCTTAGCTGTCAGTTGTATTTCCTTTTTGTCACTGGCACTGGGTTCAGGGTCAATTCTGGAGTAAAACTCAGTGTTAAGGTTACCTATAGGAAAGGGAGCAAACCTAGAGAGAACAAACTTGTGAGTTACAAATAGAAGGGCTTTGAGGGTGTTGCTTTCAGGTTTACTGGGGGAGAGGGTGGCAGAAGGTGGCCTAGATAACATTCTCTGGATACCGTAGGCATTCTTTTTTTTTTCCTTCCACACCCAGGGGTCAGATGGCACAATCTGGGGACTGAGGAGCTCATCCTGCGGGCAACGACGGCTCACCCCAAGCCGGGGGCCGAGGGCAGCCCACCCTGGGCAGAGGGCTGCGACAGCTCACCCTGAGCCAGGGACCGAGGGCAGCCCACCTAGGGCAGGGCAACACCCACCAGGAGCTGGCTGGTATACTCCCCTTCCAATTGCCCCTACCCCAGTCTGGTCCCCTTGCCTGACTGAGAATTATGTGGTCAGGGATAGTGTCTCCAATTCCAGCACCACCACTTTTACCCCGCCATAAGTGGTCATACTATCTTTTGAAGTGGGTGTCACTGCCCTCCCCCTATATATATGGTAAAGGGAACCTGAGAATTGTGAACAGACTCCCCCCAGGTGTAACCATCTTTTGGCGGAAGCATTCAACAGAACAAAATATGTGGTGCATTTAGGATGTCGGTCCTCTTGTGCGGGCTGCCACTGTCATCAGACTCACAGTGACTTTCAGGAATCCATTGTATAGGTAATCGTCTTCTTTGGCCTGTCCAAGGAAAGCCAAACCTACAGATGGGGGGGAACGCATCCCATCTCCCATGCAGGCAGCTGGCAGGGGTGAGCGCCCCCCAGCACAAGTGGCCAGAGGGGTCGCGCAGCCCTCCCCAGCATGGGCAGCCTTTGGGGGCATGCCCACCCCGCCCCCCACTGCTCAGACACCCGGCGGGCATGTGGCCCCTCTCGTGCAGGCGGCCAGCGGGCATCTACTTCCCCCACCGCTGCCATCCTGGCTCCAAGAATTCTCTCCAGAACAAGTCCACCTTGCACCAGTGTGGTGGCTTCACTGCACCAGTCTTGAGGAGGGCCGGTGCCCAGCATCCATCCTGGGTGAGGGAATCCACTGGTTCCGGCTGTGGAAGCTTCATTGAGCTGCAGCAGCTGTGCAGTGTGGCGTGGGCTCTGCAGGAGGGGTTGGGAGCCATGAGAATCACCCATTCCTCCTTGGGAATCCTTGAATTCCTGTTGTTGAGCCTCGCTCTTCACTGAGGGCCAGTCATCAACTGTTTAACTGTTCAATTATCAATAAGCTGAAGTCTGTAGAAGGCCATAGTGGCCCTGCTTTAAGTGGTTCGCTGCTCCCGCAGCTCACCACGCTGTCTCTGCCTCTGCCGCCATCTTGGATCTCCCTGACTTTTCTAAGCACAATGTTCCTTTCTAAGGAATAACAACATGCTCAGCCATCTTTACCTCTGAGGAGCATTTTGGATGCACTTTCTCCAAGACATATCTGATTGTTCTTTTGGTAGTCCATGTGTATTCAGGACTCTCCTCTGTTGAAAGTGTTAGGTAGAGCAATAAGTCAAGAAAAGGAAATGAGAGTTATCCACATTGGCAAAGAGGCACTAAAGCAATCTCAATATACAAATAACAGGATAGTGAACTTAGAAAAATCTAAGAAAAACAAACAAACAAAACAAACCTGCTAGACCTTGTAGAAAAATTCAACTAAGTGGCAGCATATACGATCAACATGCAGATATCAATTGAACTTCTTTAGAGCAACAGAGAAAACACTGAAAAAGAATGATGAAAAATAATATCATGTACACAGCCAACCACAAAATGAAATACATAGGAATAAACCTAACTATTGTCACGTGATGGTAACAATGGCCTCTAGTGTGGCAGAGATGATGAAGATGGCATAGGATAGGACAGGATTCCAATCTCTTGTTTTCATAGGTTTGCTGTGAATCATGCTCAACTTGACAGCACCTAACAACAACTGGCCCAAATGATCTGTATAAACAGACGACAACAAGAAACAATAAGAGAGTTACATAGAAAAGTGTATGGGAGCTCTGATGGGTTATTGGCAAGAAGCTGTGCTGAATCCAATCCCAAAGGCATGTGGTTCAAATCCACCAGATGCTCTGCTGGAGAAGGAGGGGCACTTTCCTCCTGTGTCAGTCGGACCCAATCTGACAGTACACAGCAATAAAAATAAATAAATAAAAACAAAAACAAATGAAAAGCGTACCATGTTCATAGGCAGGAGTACATAGTATTGCGAAAATTATAATCCTACCAAAAGCAGTCTACAGATTCAGCACAATCTCTATACAAATACTAATGTAATTATTCAGAGATAAAAAGGGTAATTTCCATTTTTATTTGGAAAGGAAAGAGAACCCAAATAAGAAAAGCACTTCTGAAAAAGCAAAAACAAAGTAGGAAACAACTTACTCCCTGATCTCAAAACCTCTACACAGCCATAGTTATCTAAACAGCATGGGATTGGTACCAATGACAGGCACAGAGACCAAAGAAATAGAAGAAAGAACCCAGAAATCAACCCATCTACAAAAAACCAACGTGGAAAGTATTGAGCAATCTCATTGGTAGCTTAATCAAGTAAAATCTTGCTGAAGATTACTAAAAGTACAATGGCAGAGAACTGCTAGATATACAGGCTGGGTTTAGAAAAGGCCATGGTACTAAGTGTATCATTACTGATATTAGATGGATCTTGGCTGAAAACAGAAAGGACCAGAAAAACATCTACTTGTGTATACTTTACTATTAAAAGCTATTTGACTGTGTGCCATACAAAATCTATATATAAACCAAAGATTTTTTTTTGTCCTAAGAGAGCAAGAGAACTCTGCATGTCTTAAAATCAAGAAAGGTGTGTATCAAGGCTCTATACTTGTTCATTCTCTATGCTGAGAATATCATTTGAGAAGCTGGACTTAATGAGGAAAAATATAGCATCAGCATCAGAAGAAGACTCATGAATAACCTGCATTATGCAGATGACACAACTTTGCTTGCTGAAAGTATGGAGGGCTTAAAATACTTGCTACAGAAGATCTATACACAAGACTATAGCCTTCATAATGTACTACGTATCAAAATCAAGAAAACAAAAATCAGGGGAGTTCTGGTGGCCTAGTGGCAAGAAGCTGAGCTTCAATCTCAAAGACATGCAGTTCGAATCCACCAGATGCTCCACTAGAGAAGGAGGGGCAATCTCTTCCTGAGTCAGTTGGATCTGAATTGATGGTATACTACAAGAAGAAGAAGAAGGGGGAAAAAAGAAAGAAAGAAAATAAAAATCCTGACTACTTGGTCTATAAGCATCATGTTAGAAAAAAGATAGAAATTGGCAATGGTCTCATCTTACTTGGATCCACAGTCAATAGTCAGCTATGCTGGTACCAGCAGTTAAGAAATCAAAAGGCATTGCCTTAGGAACGTCTGCTGTCAGGGACCTCTCCATTGTACTAAAGAGCAAGGATGTCAGTTTAAAAGACTAAAATATACCTGATCCACGCCATTGTCTTTTCAGTTGCTTGCTATACACCTGAGAGTTTATGGTGAATAAAGATGACATAAGAAGAACAAATGGCTTTGAGGTGTGGTGCTGGATAAGAGTATTAAATAGTTCATGGACTGCCAAGAAAGCAAACAAATATGTCTTGGTATTTGGTGTAACCAGGGTCTTCATCTGATGCAAGAATAGTGAAACTTCATATCAAATACTTTGAGCATGTTGTTAGGAGAGGCCAGTCCTTGGAGAAGGAGGACATCATGCTCAGAAAGGACTGTCCTTAAGAAGGTGAATCCAAGTTGCTCCTTGGAGGCAAGGATTTTGAAGCTTTATCTCACATACTTTGGATGCATGACCAGGAGGGACCGATCCTTGGAAAAAGGACATCATGCTTGGAAGAGTGGAGGGAGAGCACAGGAGAGGAAGACCCTGGATAAGTTGGATTGACACAGTGACTGGGGTAATGGGGTCAGATGTGTCAGAGATAGTGAGATTGGCTCAGCATAGGTCAGGGTTCTGAACTATTGTACATCAAGTCACAGGTGACTTGATGGCAAATAACAACAAAATAACCCTTAACTGTTAAGGCAGTTTAGACTCTTCTAAGGAATGATGGGAACCACAGTGCAGAGAAGTCAGAACCACTAGTGGCTTGCTTGTAAGGAGTGACACTGCTAACCTGAAGGCCCACAGTTCTGATCCACCAGCTGCTCTATGGGAGAAGAATGGGCAGTCTCCTTTTGTGCAACTTACTGCCTCTGAAAACCCACTGGAAGGTCAACTGTGGGTCACTCAGGGCCCCTCATTTCTCACCTTCTAAGGTTAATTCTGCATTCGTAATTTTTGGTTTTCAAAAAAGATCCCCAAATTATGTAAGACTCCATAATGCTTGAATCCACTTTTGTATGGGATTATGAATCTCTAAGGAACAATACCAATCCCAACCCATCCCTTTTTTGAAATCCAGAGATTCTGTGATGATTCTTGGGAAATCTGGTAGCCATGACGAATGTAAGGACAGGTATCTGTCACTAAGGAAGTGACTGATGTTCAGTGGTATACAGATATTCTAAAAAATGTTTTGTGGAAAATTGGTATAGCTTCTGTTAGGTTTAGCAACTAATCTATTGTGATTTCCTTCCAAAGCACTGTTACTACATTTTGTTTATTGGGGACAGATGAAATCATAATCCACTTTTTGCTTTAAGATTAGAAAAGTTCTTGTTTCTAAAGGATGGAATAAAGCTCTGTGACCTCATGACTGTGGAGTGATCAACAAGCACAAATTACACTTTAGCTGTGCTGCTTAACTAAAAGTGATGCCTCTTTGCTGGTTCAATCCACCAGGGGGTCTGTGGTAAAAAGATGAACATTCTCCTTCTGTACAAGTTATAGCCTCCAGAAACTCATCGGAGGGTTAGTTATAAGAAAGAAAGAGGAGGGAGAGAGAGAAGAGAGGGTGAGAGAAAAGAGGGAAAGAAGAGGGAGAGGGAGAGGGAAAGGGAGAATGAGGGGAGGGGAGGAGAGAGGAGAGGAGAGGAGAAGAGAGGAGAGGAGAGGAGAGGATTGACTAAACACCATAGAGTAATAAATTATTATTCTAATAGTGTACAATTCTAAGGTTTCCTTTTCTGAACCAAACAGTCCATTTTCTCAACCATTTTTATTAATGTTATAACTCACATAGAAAATTTTAATGATAACACTAAGACAATTTACTGTATACTATACATGTGTTGTAACCGATCGGATCAACTAGTTGAGTTACTGAGTGGTAACAATTTTTAAATAATGCTGTTAGTTGCATTTCTTTCTAGTGAATGAGTATCAATAACTTTTTACTTACAGTTTTATTTTTGGGAACTTTCTGGAGAGATAAAATGCTTTATAATTTAATATGAGTAATGATAAAACAGACATTTACATTTTTCATCAAACTAAACAAAACCTGCCCACATATGTAAACTATACCTTGAGAAGAAAAATTAATTATTGCCTACAAATTTTTACAGAGATTATTTTCATCTTGATATCTGAAAGATTTTTACACATATATTCTTTTATTTGTAACTTTTTAAAAATTTCAGGAATTCTTTGACCATGTGAAAAAACTTTGGGATGATGAAGGTGTGAAGGCATGTTTTGAGAGGTCAAATGAATACCAACTGATTGACTGTGCACAATAGTAAGTTTGTCCCTTTGCATGTTACATATCTCTTTGAAGAGTATTATTATATTGATATTCTCTTATTATTATTACTTAAATATCTTGAGTTAATGAGTGAATAATTAACGTTATAGAAATCAACTTTTAAAATGAGACTTGCTTAGTAGATAACAAATTTCAAGTTCAGTAGGAACTAGGGTTTTAGGGGAAAACCAGTATCATTTCATCTTGATTATTTTCATTTCTGTTCATTTTTTTATATATGTAAACTATAAAGTGTTTAAATATTTATTAATATTTGAACTTTGGAGTATATTATTATTGTTAGGTGCTGCTGAGTCTATTAAAACTCATGTTGTTGTTGTTGTTATGTACCGTCGAGTCGTTTCCAACTCATAGCGACCCTATGCACAACAGCCCTAAACCCTGCTCTATCCTGCGCCAACCGCACCGCCTCTGACACACCCATCCC
>NW_006399946.1:4725434-4729637 GCF_000299155.1 Elephantulus edwardii
TAGAGAAGCCAAAGCACAAGGAAGAATTCAAGATACTAAAGAGCTGAACAGAAGATTCCAAAAGGCTGCTCGGAATGACAAAGCAAAATACTACAATGAATGAATTAAAACTCATAGTGACCCCATAAAACTGAATAGAACCACCTTGTCGGGTTTGTTTGAGAGAAAAGGTGGACGAACATCTCCGAGGGGATTAATTACCTCTGAAAACCCCTTGGAGGGTCAACTGTGAGTGGTTTCCGACCTGATGATACATGACAACAACAACAGCAAATGGGATTTGTTCTCCAGTCGTCTTTACGGGAGTACATTGTGATGCCTTTCTCCCTCAGAACCATTGGTACGTTTGAATGACCAACCTTTCAATTAATAGTCAGGCAGTCACTCATTGCATCACCAGAAATCCTTCACTTTCGAGCAGGAACTCTAAAACTTAAAATTTTAAATATCAGTATTTACAGGCAAGCACATATGCTTACTTAAAATAATAAGTGAGTTTTCCCATACACAACAGAAATAGACTAAGACCTTGCAAGTGGTTGTTGTTGGTGTCATCACGTCATTCATGACAAGCTGGTGTACCACAGACCCCTCCCTGAGCCTGCACCATCCTCAGCATCTCTGCTGGGCCTAAGTCCATTTCATTGAGGCTCTTCCTGGTTGGTTGGTTTGTTTGTTTGTTTGTTTTGGTTTTGGTTTTTTGTTTTGTTTTGGGTTTTTTTGCTGAGTACGGTGTACTTTATTGATGGTACATGACAAGATGGGCTCGCCAAGCCCCTCCCCTTTCTCAGGGGGATTTGATGTAAACTTGTGTCAAGGAAGTGAGGTTTTCAGTGTGTGGGAGGATGAAGTTGGGGCAAGGACTCCCCAGCAGCTGAAGGTCTCTCTCTCTTCTAGTGCTATTGCTGGGGCTGGTGGTCCAAGGGGATCTTATTCTTTGGAGGCCATGTGAACCATCAGGTCGACCACCTGGTCGGGGTAGCCAAATTCATTGTCATACCAGGAAATGAGTTTGACAAAGTGGTAGTTCAGGGCAGTGCCCCAGCATCAAAAGTGGAAGAGTGGGTGTCACTATTAAAGTCACAGGAGACAACCTGGTCTTCAGTGTATCCCAGGATGCCCCTGAGGGGGCCTTCTGATGCCTGCTTTATTACTTTCTTGATGTCATCCTATTTGGCAGCTTTCTCCAGACGGCAAGTCAGGTCCACAACTGACACATTGAGGGTGGGGACACAGAAAGCCATGCCGGTAAGTTTCCCATTCAGTTCAGGGATGACAGTGCCCACGGCCTTGGCAGCACCAGTAGATGCAGGGATGATGTTCTGGGCAGCTTCATGGCCATCACGCCACAGCTTTTCAGAGGGGCCATCCACAGTTTTCTGGGTGGCAGTGATGGCATGGACTGTGGTCATGAGTCCCTCTACAATGCCGAAGTTGTCCTGGATGACCTTGGCCAGGGGAGCCAAGCAGTTGTTGGTGCAGGAGGCATTGCTGATAATCTTGAGAGAGTTGTCATACTTTTCATGGTTCACACCCATCACAAACATGGGGGCATCAGCAGAAGGAGAAGAGATGATTACCCGTTTGGCACCACCCTTCAAGTGAGCCCCAGCCTTCTCCAAGGTTGTGAAGACACCAGTGGACTCCACAACATACTCAGCACCAGCATCGCCCCACTTGATGTTGGCGTGATCTCGCTCCTGGAAAATAGTGATAACTTTCCCATTGATGACCAGCTTCCCATTCTCAGCCTTGACAGTGCCATTGAACTTGCCATGGGTGGAATCATATTGGAACAGAGAAAGCATGTAGTTGAGGTCAATGAAGGGATCATTGATGGCGACAATATCCACTTTGCCAGAGTGTAAAGCAGCCCTGGTGACCAGGCGCCCAATACAGCCAAATCCGTTTACTCCAACCTTCACCATTGTGTCTCAGGGATGCAGTTGAGGCTGCACAAGAAGAGAGGGCAATCTAGATCGACGAGAAGCAGAGAGCCTCTTCCTGTTTTTTTAACCCTGCACTTTCCTAAGTGTGATGTCCTTCTGCAGGGACATGCCTCCAATAAATAATGTGCTCAAAGAAAATAGAAGGTAATTAGCATTTTTTTATTTGAAAATTTAATAAAGAAAATTACTCTGGAACCTAAGTTGGCTCATTGTTTTTCCACTAAATACTTATTTTTTTCCTACTTTCTTCTGCTATTTTGGTATATTTTATTACTATTAGAGAACAGTAGTACCCAGAAAAATGTTAAATGACCAGTATTTAAAGCTTTGGTAACAAAACTGTGTTTGACAAGTTTAATGAAACTCTGAATATCAAAACATGAACACTTTTACATTTTAACTTTGTAAACTCTAAAATCAAGATTCCACAAGCAAAGAATCTGAGAATTTACCTATTTGGGACTAAAAAATCTACATGCATCTACAAAAAGTTGAAAGAAGTCCTGTGGCCACCACTGCCCCTATCCTGACCCAGATGTAGGTCTAGCTAATCACTGTAGTAGGAATATTCTGTAGGATGGTCCAGCCCTGGGTACTGTGTTAAGGGGAGACATGGTCCTGGAGGAGTGGTGGGCCAAGCCCCTGCAGAGTGCAGAATAACAACCACACCACGAGCTAGGATGCTATCCCAAAGAAAGTTGTCATGGTTTTATTGTGTCCCCAAAAATACACATATATGATGATATAATGTGGAATCTATGTGATGTTCCCTCATGTTCTGATAAACCAAATGGTTTAGGAGAATTAAGAGTAAAATGCATCACTCTCTAATCCCATCACAACCCTAATTGCATGCAAAGGAAGCTCCCCTAGAGTGGGACAAGTTTTATCTCATTGGAGATCAAAATCATGAGCTCTGGTATACTAGTGAGTAAGCAGTTGTGTTGCCAACCCAAAGCAGGAAGTTCAGACTGCTCCAAGTGAGAAAGATGAGCAGTCCCTCCTGTGAGATTAATAGCGTCTGAAAACCTGTTGAAGGGTCAGCTATGAATTTATTCCGACTCATGGCATATAACAACAATCAGAGGTCAAAGTGGAGCAATGTGATCCCACAGTGGGGGACACGTAGTCCCACTAAGATAGAATTACTAGGTGTGCAGTCCGTCTTTTTTGAACCTGGGCTCCTGTGCAATAAAACTCTTTGATACTGAGGATAGTCAAGATACATAGGAGGCTCAGGGAGATGTCAGGCCTACCAATGCTGAAGGAAACAAGGTCTGTTCCTTCACAGATGACCTAGAGGGCCTCCCTGCAGCTGGCACCTTCCATTTGGAACACTAGTCTGTAAAACTGTCAAAGAACAATATTTGGTTTTTAAAGACATCCATTTGTGGTATCTCTGTTATAGTAATATTAGATCACGAAGACAGCAAGGAATAATCATTTAGGGCATGTGAGTGAGGTGACTCACAGACACAAGGGCAGCTGTAGCTAATGTTGGGGGCCTGAGAGAAGAAAGTAGAGCTGATGAGTAGGAGACAACAGGAACAGGAGTTGATAACTAAATTGAGTGGGGAGGTAGGGCAAGGTGGCAATTGACAGTGGAGTAAATAATGGCACTTTTATTAAGATGAGGAAGAAGGAAGATGATGGCTTTATTAGGAAACAATGGAGGACATCCACCCAGAGATAAGAGCTGACAGTTAAAAAAGAATCCTGGGATCCAGAAGTGAAGGGTGACTCACTTGTGGGTATGTATTATCAGCCCATTGGTGGGACTTGTTGTTGTTCTTGTTGTTAGGTGTCATATGGTGACCCTATGAACATGGATCAGGAAAACTCCCCTATCTTGTGCCATCCTCATCAACTCTGATATACCTGAGCCCATTGCGAGTCATTATGGCTATCCATCTTGTTGAGGGTCTTCCTCTTCCATTGACCTTTCACCTATCCAAGTATGAGGTCTGTTTTTCAAAGGACTGGCCCCTCCTAACAAAGTGCGAGATAAAGTTTCACCATCAAACAAAGAAGGACTAGAAGGTTTCAAAGGGCAGCTCGAGAATATAAAACAAAGAATTATAAAAAACTATTCTAGATCCAGCTTGAAGTACAACATCGTGAGTGACAGGATTATATCCACACGCTTACAAGGAAGCCCAGTAAATACCACTATCATTCAGATATATGCACCAACAACCAGAGCCAAAGAAGAAGAAATAGATGATTTCTACCAACTTTTACAGTCGGAGATAGA
>NW_006399946.1:4731952-4735889 GCF_000299155.1 Elephantulus edwardii
ATGGGTGTGTCAGAGGCGGTGCGGTTGGCGCAGGATAGAGCAGGGTTTAGGGCTGTTGTGCATTGGGTCGCTATGAGTCGGAAATGACTCGACGGCACATAACAACAACAACAACAATGTCAAGAGCTAGAGTTAGAAAATAAAAATGGGAGAGCTTGTTACTGAATGCAAAGGTTTCTTTCTGTAGTCAATCGCCAATAAGACCAATGGATTGCAATATCCATAAGCACTTTATTACGCAAATCTGGGAGACAGCGAGTCATCTCCAAGACTGCTGTTTTTCAGTGATCACTGGGTTTTATACTAGGGTGAAACACCAACCACTTAACAATTAATTTTTGGTAGTAAAATCAAAGAATGTCTATATCTGAAAGAAAATCATTCATACCCAGATACTCCCTTTCCAGGCAAACAGGCTTATTAAGTTACATATGATTGGGGAAAACAGCTTCAAAGAGATAACAGCTAATCTAAGAGATGCATCTCCTCTTCTGATAAACAGACAGATCAAAGAAAGGACACTAGCAACTCCAAGGTCAAGCAACCAGTCTCACAGGCTGGAGAAAATGAACTATAGTTTTATAATTGATACCTATATAGTTAATTCCAAACTTATTAATACCACCCTGTCGTTCTCAATCAGCATTTCTTAAGCTGACAGAACTGAAAAACAAATTCAAGCCTCGAGTCACGGTACTGAAGGATGCTATGGGTAACATTTTGGATGACCCAGGAAGCATCAAAAGAAGATAAAAGGAATATATAGAGTCACCTTATTGATGGAGTAGAGCCTAGGAAATATACCGACTTAAGGCTGGTGTAGAGGAAAGACTGGACATGATATTTCAGTCTACAGAAGTTGGTTCCAAGAGGAGGAACCTATAAACAAATCTGAAAAGAGGATGGGAAGAGTAAGTAGGGTCTCTGAGAAGCCAAAAAGGATGTCAGAGAGATGTACACTGAGAGGCAAGAAGAAGAGCATTTGCACATTTTTAGTAAGAGTGTGCTTGGGGCATAGTGCATTGAGTATATAGCCGCCAATGGAGAAGTGGTGAGAATCCCCTAGACACTTAGTGGGAGGAAGCAGAGATAGGCTGCTCCCGATTTGCAGACTAGAAAACTTAATGGAGGGTCACCATGAGTTGAAATGGACTCCATGGCAGTGGGGTTGATTTGGTTTAGAGTAACCTTCATGACACAGTGGGTTAAGGATTGAGCTGCTAACAGAAGATGGACATTTAAAACCCACCAGCTAGAGAAATCTAAACTATTCTGCTCCAGTAAAGATTTAGAGTCTTGGCAACTTCGTATGCAGTCCTGTTATGCCCTTCGGGGTTGCTGTGAGTTGGAATGAATGGACTCCATGGCAGTGAGTCAATCCAAATGGGCTATACTATCCCAGTTAATGAGCTTCATTAGGAAGCAGCTCTATAGGGCACATTTACAAATGTAGAACGAACAATCCTATCATATATCTGCTTCCTACACTCAAAAATCAGCAATCTTTACATGATCTTCTGTCATATGTACTAAGGAGGTTATGTACAGAGTCATTGTACCAAAAAGAATTGGCTGACACAGAAGAATTTCAAGAAACAACATATGATCAAGAGGCAATGGTGATGAAGGAGGAAGTTCAGGCTGATCTGAAGGACTTGACAAAAAAGAAAGCCTTAGGAATTGATGGAAATTGTTGACATATTTCAACAAACAGATGCTGTCCTGGATATGCTCACCAAGTTGTGCCAAGCAATCTGGAGTATAACTGCGTGACCAACTAATTGGAAAAAGATCCATATTTATTCCAATTTTAAAAAAAGATGACCCAACAGAGTGTGGAAATTATCAAACAATTTCACTAATATCACACACTAGCAAAGTCCTGCTGAAGATCATCCAGAAATGACTGGAACAGTACATTAAGAGAGAACTACCAGAAATACAAGTTGGGTTTAGAAGAGATCATGGCACTGAAGACAGTATTGCGAATGTCAGATGGATGTACCAGAGGAGTGTGTATCTATGTTTCATTGACTATGCAAAGGCATTTGACTGTGTAAATCACAACAAATTGTGTCTAACCTTGAGGAAAATGGGAATCCCAGCACACTTGTTTGTGCTTATATGAAACCTATACTTGGACCAGGAAGCAGTCCTCAGAACTGAGTAGGAAAACAATGCATCAAGATTGGAGGAAGACTCAATAACCTAATATATACCTTGTTGAAATTGCACTTGCTGCAGGTTCAAGGACTGTAGTTTTCAATATGGATTGAAGTTCAACATCAAGAAGACAAAGTCTGTCAGCACTAGGCCAATTGGCAGTACCATGATAAATGGAGAAAAGATTGAGGTTGTTAGCAATTACAGCTTGCTCAACTTCACAATTAAAACTCTTAACACCAGCAGTCAGGAAATCAAATGATGAATTGCATTGGAAATATCTGCTGTCAGGGACCTCTCCAGAATGCTGAAAAGCAACAATGTCAGTCTAGAGAGTAAGGTGCACCTAATCCAGGCCATGGTCTTCACATTACTTGTTATGCTTTAGAGAGCTGGACAATGACTAAGGATGACAGAAGAAGTATCAATGCCTTTGAGATGTGGTGCTGAAGAAGAGTCTTGAGCATACCATGGACTGCCAAGAAAACATATAGGTCTGTCTTGGTGAAGGTGAATCCATGTGTCTCCTTGGAGGCTAGGATTTTGAAGCTCCATCTCACATACTTTGAGCATGTGGCCAGGAGAGACCGGTTCTTGGAGAAGAATATCATGCCTGGAAGAGTGGAAGAACAGTGCAGGAGAGGAAAACACCGGATGAGATGGATTGATATAGTAACTGGGGCAATGGAGGTTGGTGTGTCGGAATTAGTGAAAATGGCTCAGGACAGGACAGGGTTCAGAGCTGCTGTACATAGGGTCGGTCGCTGTGGATTGCAGGTGACTCAACAGCACATAACAACAACAACAATAATTTTCTGCCAGATTTAGCAGGGTTGTTTTTTTCCAAGACTTGCCTTAAGTCAACACTCTATTTTTTATGTATATTTTTCTTCTTTTTGAATGTTTTCTCACCCAAACCACTTCACAATGCACCTCTTATTCCAGATTGTTGTTACACATATAATGCCCAATCATATGAGCTCAACATCAAGAAGACAAAGACACACTCGCAGTTTTTCCCCTCATCTGATCTAATGCAATGTTTATTATCTTTCTACTCTTTTCTCATTCTCTCCCCACCCTCCACGTCTGTCCTATCTTATAACAGCAGTGTTATGCAGTATTTGTACTTTTGTAAATGAAATATTTCACTCAGCATAATGTCCTCCAGGCTCCCCCATGTTGTATAATGTTTTACAAGTGCATTGTTTTCCAATGTTGCATAATATTCCATTGTGTGGATACACCATACTTTTTCTATCCATTTGTTTGTAGATGGGCTTTTGGGTTGCGTCCATCTCTTTGTTATTGTAAATAACACAGCAATAAAAATAGGTATGCATAGTTCTATTTGAGTCATGGTTCTGTTTCTTTAAAGTATATTCCCAGTAGTGACATTGCTGGGTCAAATGATATTTCCAGTTCCAACTTTTTAAAAAAGCATCAGACCTCTCTCCATAGTGGCTGTACTATTTTAAATTCCCACATGATTCTCCACAATCTCGCCAGCATTTGTTGTTTGCTCTCCTGTTGAATTTTACTGTTGTTGCTGGGGAACACTCTCTTTAAGGTGACCACGCCCTTTACTTTAACTGTTAAGAGGTTTTTTGTGTTTGTTTTCTATAATTATATTTTCTTAATTTTCATAAACATTTACAGAGATTTTGGGTTTCCATTCATTCATTGTTGCACTGTTCTCTCTACCCTCCTCCCAGTTTGTTCTTGTCCAAATGCCACAGTGCTTGTCAAAGCCAGTTCTGATTAATCTCCTTTG
>NW_006399946.1:4736837-4750054 GCF_000299155.1 Elephantulus edwardii
GTTCCAGTTTCTCCACAACCTCGCCAGCATTTGTTGCTTGCTGTTCTGTTAAATTTTGCTATTTTGACTGGGGTGAAATGATATCTCATAGTTGTTTTAACTGTTAAGATGTTTTTGTGATTAGGGTCCTTGTTTTCACAACTGTTCTGACTTCTCAAGGAACAAGTCCTACTTCAGCTTGACGCACTGGTTGTCCCTGTGGAGCTAAAGGCCTTTGATTTATTATTATTGTTTTTACTCACTCTTTAGCTAATGTTTCACTTCACAATCATTTAAATCATGATAGAATTTCATTTTTATATCACAGTGTTTTCTTGAAGGTGATCAAATAAGGAGAAAATTCTTAATGAGGAAATGGTTTGTTTTATTTTAAGAGTGGTAAAATATTTTAGAACTAGATAAGAGGTAGTGGCTGCACAATATAAATAATATACTGGTTCCCACTGATTTATCAATTTTTTTTGTGCATAAACCTTTTTCTAGCTTTTAATTTTTTAATTTTATTTCTTTATTTTTATTCATTGTTGCACATTTTCTTCCCCTTCTCTGCTCCTCTCCCAGCCCACCCCACAAAGAACCCCTTGTTTGATTTACTTATTTTAGAATGGTTAATGTTATGCTGCCATCATCATTAGTATGGTAGTGAGCATCCTCTCCTATCACATAGGAGCAGTTGTTGTTGTTGTTGATTGCCATCAAGTTGAGCACAATTTATAGCAATTCTATGGACAAAAGGCCTGAAGCCTTTCTATAACTATCATCATTTCTCCAAGTTCATAGAGTTTCCAGAGGCATGTGGTTTAGGGGGATGCCACTCCTGCTTCCAAACCTGTCTTAAACTGGGAGCTCCAACTAACACTATCCACCTTGGGCAGCCATTTTGGCATTTGACACACACACCCCTCCCCAGTGGCATAAAGTTCAGCATCACAGCAAACACAGATTACCCCAGTGCAGCAAATTGAGAGAGGAGTGCTGCACAACTTTGAAGAATGTTCCTCAAAAAATAACACTAGACTTTCAGACCCAACTGAGTTAAATACAAGGACCCTTAAATACTTACAAAGTTTTAAATATAGAGGTCCTCCTCCACATAGGAGATTAGGGCTAATTCCCAGCCAGGGAGGCACACACCCTTTTGGAGAGCTCTGGCGGCCCACCTTTAGGCCAGTAGTTTGAATTTGCCAACAACTTTACAGGAGAAAGATGGACAGTCTCCTCCATGCAATTTACAGTCTCTGAAAACCCATTGGAGAGTCAGCTATAATTTGGCTCCAACTTGACAGTAATGACTTAAGCTTTAAGTGTTATGTTCCTTGAATTTCACCTCAATAAGTTTTATAACATAATGTTTTAGAGGTAAGATATATCAGGACAATCTAGCAATGAGAATTTCTACCACAGTTTGCAATAATATTAAAATGCATAACCTTGCATTTGAACTTGACCTGGAATTCATACTTTCTCATCCCTTTCTGGCAGTTCTAAAGCCAAATCCAGCAGTGGCAAAAATACCATGCTGTTTTCCAGTCATGTACTAGGCATTTATCTTAAGAATCTGACTTAATTTATTCTTAATTGTTACATTTCCAGGTGGCTATACTTCAGGATTTGGCTCAAAATAAAAACCCACTGCCATCAAGTTGGTTCTCCACTAAGTCTCTGAGACTATATATCTTTATGGTCAGAGACTGTACATCTTTCTCAAAGGGGCTTCCAATTAGCAGCATGATTGTACTATACTATGTACATGTTGTACAAACTATTTACTATGACGCACTATCCTATGAGGACAAAAAATAAATTGTAAGGGGAGCTCTGGTGGCCTAGTGGCAAAGAGCTGCAACCCCAGAGGCGCATGGTTTGAATCCACACAAAAATAATTTTTAAAAAAATTGTAAATTGTAGCATGAGGTTTTTGGGGTTTTTTAATTATTTTATTATTTTTGTGTGAGTGTACCGTCAAATCAGATCTGACTGGTACAGAAGGAGATTGCCCCTCCTTCCCCGGCAGAGTATCTGGTGGATTTGAACCGTGTGCCTCTGGGATTGTAGTTGCAGCTCCTTGCCACTAGGCCACCAGAGCTCTCCGTAGCATGAGTTTGTTGGGTTTTTTTTTAATTAAATTTTATTAGTTTAAATGAACATTTACAGAGATTTGGGGTTCTCATTCATTCATTGTTGCACTGTTTTCTCTACCCTCCTCCCCAGTTCGTTCTTCTTCCCCCCACCGAATGTCTGTTTTAATTGTCCAGTTGCCACAGTGCTTGTCAAAGCCAGTTCTGATTAAGCTCCTTTGTCAGTGTGCCCTTTGCCATTCCCTATCACTCCTCCCTGAGAGAGACTTCACCCTGATTCATAAGGAAAAGGGGATGGCGTATTCTCTTAGCTACTTCCTGCTGAAAAGGGACGTTGTGGGTTCCAGGGTGAAGATCTTTTCTCACTACTCTAAAGGGCCCCATTGGCAGTAGGAAACACATAGACTATTATGGAGATTGATTTTGGAATTTAGATGTACTGTTATTAATTGTGCTTAGCCGTACATGTTCATATCCTTGAAGATGTATCATGGAGGTGTTGCAACCTAGAAGACACAAATTTAACTAACAAGTTAAAAGTACATGAGTCAAAAATTAACAAGCAATAATATTCCGAGTAGAGGTTCTGGTAGTGGCACAAATCAAGTTACAGAGGGAAGGTGGTTCTTACAATAAAAGGCCTATAGGCTAGCACTTTGTCTATTATAGTGTACAGGTTAGGAACCACAAGATGTAGAGGCTCATCTATGTCATTTATGCTTCCTAAGTCCTGGAGCAAATTCCATCTACCACTGGGCTGTTTTACAACTCAGAAGTTCACATGCAAGGTAAAGGTGAAGTAAGGAACTGCTTGTGAGGTTTTCCGTCCATTCCAACAACTAAGAGATAGTGAGAAGAGTTGGGACCTCAGAAGGCTTTTAGGACCAATTAGTAGGCTCTGTGTCCAGGAGAAAATGAATATACTTACCAGTAATGTTAATGCTCATCCACGGCTCTTCTGAGAGGATCTAAATCATTGAAGCATCCTCCTTTGTTTCCAGCTGGGAGCTGGGGCCTGTCAGTCCTGTCAGCCACGAGGACCTGATGTGCACGTTTATTACAGCTTTGTTCACAATAGCAAGGAGTTGGAAACAACCTAAGTGCCCATCAACAAACGAATGGCTAGAGAAGCTTTGGTATATTCACACAGTAGCGTGAGTTTTGACAAATATAAAATCAGGATTCAGAGCCTAGCTTTGTGTGAGACCTCAGGCAAATTATTTTTTTAAAAAGTTATAAATTCTATTCTCCTGTGAGGGAGCTTTGGTGGCCTAGTGAATAAAGAGTTATACTACCAACCCAAAGGCACACACGATTCAAATCCACCAGCTTCTTCTTGGGAGAAAAATGGACAGTCTCCTTCTATGCCGTTTACAGCCTTTGAAAACCCATTATAGGGTCAGCTATCAGTGGGTTTCAACTTGACAACACATGAAAACAACATTCTCATGTGACTGTAGGATTAAAACAAAAACAAACAAACAAAAACCCCAAACAGATACATAAACAAAACTGCTTGGCACATAATAAGTACCAGACAGGTCTCAGCTGTTGTTATGAATCACACATGCAAAAGATGAGTCTCAAGAGGTACAATAAAATGGCTGAACTTACATTTCCAATAGCCAGTATCTGTCATTTTTTGCAGTTACATTCTTTAAGAGCTCAATTCAAACTCATTGCCATCAAGTCAGCACCAACTCATAGGTGAGCCTCCAGTGGGTTTTCAGAGACTGTAAATAGCACGGAAGGAGATTGCCTGTCTTTCTCTCACAAAGCCACTTGTTGCTGAGTGCCATCAAGTCAGAACCAATGCATAGCTGACTCTCCAGTGGATTTTCAGAGGCAGTAAGTCATGAGAGAGTTGATTGCCCATCTTTTTCCCACAGAGCAACAGGAGGATTAAAATTGCAGGCCTCTAGGTTGACAGCGAAGCTCCTTACCACCAGGGCTCCCTTATGGAGCCATTGGTAGATTCAAACCTTCAGAAGACACTGCCTTTGGGTTAGCATTACAACTGCTTGTGAATTAAAGAGTCACTGAGGAAAATTTTGTGAATGAGGCTCCAAAGCATAATGTTAAGACTTCCCTCCCAGGCCTATCAGGATTAAAAATACCACAGTCATTGTTGTTGTTAGGTGATGTTGAGTTGGCTATGACTCATAGTGAGCCTATGGACAAAAGATCAAAACTTAGCCCTCTCCTGCACAGTCTTCATAATCTCTGCCATGCTCAGAACCACTGTTTCCATCACTGTGTCAGTCCATCTCATTGAGGGGCTCCCTCTTTCACTGGTCCTGTACTTTTTCCAAGGATGAAGTTGGACATCCTTGTCTGGAAGAAACATTCTGGTTGCACTTTTTCCAAAATAAATGTCTTTGTTTTTTGGCAAATCATGGTATATGTAGTATCCTTTATCAACACTGCAACCAGGCACCTTTAGTCTTCCTTACTTGCTGTCCAACTTTTGAATGCGTAAGTAGCAATTGAAAATATAATGACATGGGCCTGTCACACATGTCTTTAAAATTACTTATTTGATCATTATAATTTTAAAGAGGTTCTTGACAACAGATTTTCCCAGTGCAACACATCTTTTCATTTCTTGACTGCTGCTACCATGGATGTTGTTAGCACTTTCAAAAGTTGAACTTGGTACATGAGTCACTTCACCCTCTACCATCATTATTCTAAGTTAATTTTAACTTCTCCAACTTCCTTATTTTATCCATTTTACTACATTTAAGGATCATTAAATCAATAGAATTTGTCTCTTAGTAACTATTTTGTGATTCCTCTTAAGTCAGATCTTGGATTTGGGGTAAGGTATTTAAAAAGCAACATGTCAATAAAATTTCTTAGGTTGCCATATTTTTGTTTTAGTTGTCAAGTGCTGCTGAAGCAGAAACAGCATTCTTTCTGTTGGTGGAAGTCTTTAAAGAACAGATACTAAATTTTCTACAGTTTAGGAAGCTGAAAATCTGAATTTTGAGCCTTAGATTTAAGCCAAACTTTCAAACTTTCTGTTAGTGAGTGTGTGTGAAAGAGAGAGAAAGAAGGTGTGAGTGAGAGCATGGGCATATGTGTGTGTGAGAGAGAGAGAGAAAAAAAGAGCTAGAGTGCTTTAGAGGAAGGTCCTTGTCTTGTTTCTTGGAGTTCTCCATATATCTTGGCAACAATCTTCCCCTGGGCCTGGGAGTTTCTCAGAATGGGGATCCTGAGTTCAAAGGAGGCACTTCCTTTTTGAGCTTCTTTCTTGGTGTAATCAGTTCCCTCTCTCTAATTCCTCTCTGTCCTTTTACTTCTTGTAAAATAAGAGGTGTGTCTCAAGGAAATAGATGGCTTAAATAAAGGTGGGTAAGTGAGTAAGGGTGACTTGAGTCCCTCTCTTTTGAAGGACTGTGACTAAGATGTAACCCACCCTCATTCAGTCTCATTAACACATAGAAGTTGCACCTATATTTAAAAAATAGAGAACTGCACCACCAGATCACAAAATAGAGGCAACCACACAATTCTGGGAATTGTGGCCTAGCCAAGTTGGCACATATACATATGGGAGAAGGGGATGGAGCACAATTCAATCCATGACAATTTTCAAAAGGTGTTTAAAGAATATAAGCTGCTTCTGTATCTCATCATCACTTTGTAAAGGAAAGGCATTCAACATCAAACAAGTAGAAAAACATATAGAATAAAGTACTCATATTGGAGGTGGTCTTGTTTAACCCAAAAGATTTTCCGTTTTGGCAAGTAAGAAATGTCTTTTTCATGTATGACTGCTCAGCCCTTAAGTTGGTAGTTTTTCAGGAATTGGGTACTCAATAAATGTTATTGGAGCAACTCATTCACTCACTTATTACCTTTGAGTCAGAACCAATTCATAACTGGCCTTCCCTTGGGTTTTCAAGGCTGCAAATCACATGAGAGGAGATTGTCCATCTTCTTCCACTTTGAAGAAAGAGGCCCTAGCCCCTGGTGGATGCAAACCACCAGAGAGGTGCAACCTAGGATTAGCAGTGAAGCTCTCTACAGAGTAGCCACCAAAGCTCCTTTATTGGAACAAAATAATTAATTAAACAAAAGTCCCATGTTCTGTTAATACTGATTAGAAAAACAGATCCTTGATGCCTTTAAGTCTGCACTCACATTCCAAATCTCACACAGGTGGATACTTTTTAGATACCCAGCATTGTGACAGGTTTTTCTAATTCCCCTTAAGTTGCTTTAATAAAGGGATCTAATTTACATATTAGTGTGATTCTATGTCACTATGTCACCTTACTTGACAGCATTGCATTGTGAACTACAGTGCTTATTATGGAGGGGGAAATTCTAAACCTTGTTAAAATAATTCCTCCCATGTCCAAAATTGTGGTAGTATTTTGGGAAAAGGGTGCTTCTCAGACATTGAAATTCAGTTAAGACTTCAGATAACTGAGTTACCCATTAAGAATCTAGGAACAATTTGGCAGGTCCTTTATAAGTTTAATATCAGGCTGCCGGCTCTCTGCTCCTCTTCGATCCAGATTGCCCTCTCTTCTTGTGCAGCCTCAGCCACATCCCTGAGACATGATGGTGAATGTCGGAGTAAACGGATTTGGCCATATTGGGTGCCTCGTCACCAGGGCTGCTTTTAGCTCTGGCAAAGTGAATGTTGTCGTCATCAATGATCCCTTCATTGACCTCAGCTACATGGTCTATATGTTCCAATATGATTCCACACTGTCAAAGCTGAGAATGGGAAGCTGGTCATCAATGGGAAAGCCATCACTATCTTCCAGGAGTGAGATCCCGCCAACATCAAGTGGAGTGATGCTGGTGCTGAGGATGTTGTGGAGTCCACTGGTGTCTTCACAACCTTGGAGAAGGCTGGGGCTCACTTGGAGGGGGTGCCAAATGAGTAATCATCTCTGCTCCTTCTGCCGATGCCCCCATGTTTTTGATGGACATGAACCATGAAAAATATTACAACTCTCTCAAGATTGTCAGCAATGCCTCCTGCACCACCAACTGCTTGGCTCTCCTGGCCAAGATCATCCATGACAACTTCAGCACTGTAGACAGGCTCATGACCATGGTCCATGCCATCACTGCCACCCAGGAGACTGTGGATGGCCCCTCTGGAAAGCTGTGGCGTGATGGCCGTGGAGCTGCCCAGAACATCATCCCTGCATCTACTGACATTGCCAAGGCCATGGGCACTGTCATCCCTGAACTGAATGGGAAACTTACCAGCATGGCTTTCCGTGTCCCCAACCCCAGTGTGTCAGTAGTGGACCTGACCTGCCATCTGGAGAAAGCTACAAATATGATGACATCAAGAAAGTACTAAAACAGGCATCAGAAGGGCCCCCTCAAGAGCCTCCTGGGATACACTGAAGACCATGTTCTCTCCTGTGACTTTAATAGTGACACCCACTCTTCCACTTTTGATACTGGAGCTGGCATTGCTCTGAATTACCATTTTGTCAAACTCATTTCCTGGTATGACAATGAATTTGGCTACAGCAACCGGGGTGGTTGACCTGATGGTTCACATGGCCTCCAAAGAATAAGAGCCACTTGGACCACCAGCCCCAGCAATAGCACTAGAAGAGAGAGAGAGACCCTCAGCTGCTGGGGAGTCCTTGCCCCAACTTGATCCTCCCACACACTGAGAATCTCACTTCCTTGACACAAGTTTCCATCAAATCCCCCTGAGAAAGGGGAGGGGCTTGGCGAGCCCATCTTGTCATGTACCATCAATAAAGTACACTGTACTGAGCCAAAAAAAAAAGGCTGCTACATAATTCAGCCACTGAAATGCTATCATATGCCCTAGAGAAAGTAAAACACATATCCATGTAAGAACTTACAAATGAATACTGAGAACAGTGTTATTCATAGCAGTCAATAAGTAGAAACCATCCAAGTGTTTATCATATAATCACTGGATGATCAAAATATAGTATATTCATGCAATAGAATCTTATTCAGCTGTGAAAAGTACTAAAGTTCTCATATATGCTACAAAGTGGATGAATCTTGATATTAAGTGAAAGAAGGCAGACACTACAGACCACATATCATATGATCCTATTTATAAGAAGTGCCCCAAATAGGCAAATCCATAGGACACAGAAAGTGACTTTCAGCAGCTAGCAGGCAGGGTGAAATTCTGAGTGACTGCTAATGAGTACCAAGTTTCTCTTTGGAATAATGGGAGTGTTTTAGAAGCACAATCTTGTAAATATAACAAACACCACTGAAATGTATGCTTTAAGATTGATTATGTGAGGGAGCTCTGGTGGCCTAGTGGCAAGAAGCTTCACTGCAATCCCAGAGGTACACGGTTTGAATCCACCAGATGTTCTCCTGGAGAAAGAGAGGAAATCTCCTCCTGTACCAGTTAGATCTGATCTGATGGTACACACACACAAACCCACACACACACGCAAGCGCGCCCGTGCAAAAAAAAAAAACCAAGGGGGGGGAAGATTGATTATGTGAACTATTATTTTAAAAAAAAAAATAATAATATAGACAAGAGAAGCCCCGAATGTACCCAATGTGAAGCGTGAGGTCTGCCTTGAGGACTCTTGCTGCCTCATGCCCAGGACTCCTGGTTGAGTGAATCATCTTCAGAGCCATAGCATGGCGTCTAAGAATGTGGTGAGGCTTTCTGTATACCCAGCTGCCAGATCATATGCCATTGTTGTGCATAGCCCAGCCTACAAACTCATATTCTTGTGGTACCTCCAGTTTACTTTCTTCAGGCAATGTTGTGTCATTTGCATAACACAGGTTGTTGATGAGTCTCCCTCTGTTCCTGATGCTACTTTTCTTCTTCATCTACTTCAGCTTCTAGAATTATTTGCTCTGCATACAGATTGGAAAGAAGTAGGAAAAGGCTATAACCGTGACATACATCTTCCTGATTTTAAAACATGCGATCATGTTCTATTTGGACAGCTGCTTTTTGGTTTATGTATAACTTTGGTGGTCTAGTGGCAAGCAGCTGCACTGCAATCCCAAAGGCACACTATTTGAAGTTCCATAGGAGGAGGATGGATAGTCTCCTCCTGCGGGATTAAATGACTGAAATCCCACCGGAGTGTGAGCTATGGGTTGGTTCCGACTCTACAGTACACAACAACAACATAGGTTTCTCAGGAGCCCAAATAAGTGTCTGGGATTCCTGTTCTTCTCAATGTTATCCATAATTTCTTATGGTCCACACAGTCAAATGTGCTTGTATAGTCAATAAAACATGAGTATAAATCCTTCTGGTATTCTCTAACTACAGCTAAGATTCATCTGACATTAGCAGTGATATTCCTCATGCTACGACCTCTTCTGAATTCAGCTTGAATTTCTGGTAGATCCCTGCTGAAGTACTGTTCCAACTATTTTTCAATCATCTTCATCAATATTTATACCTGCATAAATATTAATGGTATTGTCAGATAATTTCTACCTCCTGATGGGTCATCTTTTTTTTTTAATGGTAACAAATATGGATCTCTTGCAGTTCTTTGCCCAGATAGCTTAGCTTCAAATTTCTTGGCATAGACTAGTGAGCACATACAGGGCTGCATCTGTTTTTGAAACACTTCAGTTAATATTCTACCAATCTCTGGGGCCTTAACTTTTTTCCAGTGCCTTCGGTGCAGCTTGAACTTCCTCCTTTATTACCATTAGTTCTTGATGAGTTCAGTGACAACCAATTATTTTTGGTACATTGGTTCTGTGTATTCTTTTCATCTTATTTGTATACTTTCTGTATCATTCAATATTTTGCTCATAGAATCCTCTAGTATTGCATCTCAAGGCTTAAATTTGCTCTTGAGTTGTTTCAGCTTGACAAATGCCTAACATGTTTTCTAAAGTTTTCTAGTTCTTTCCACATTTCCTTAATACCATGCATTGTCTTTTCAAGCTACCATTTGAAACCTTCAATTCTCTTACTTGAACATTTGTTCTTTTGGTTTTTCCATATGTTCTAATGAAAGTTTCAGACTGTCCTCTAATAAGCATTTTGGTCATTTTTCTCTTTTTTGACTTTGTAATGATCTCTGACTTTCTTCATATGATGTCCTTGATGTCATTCCACAACTCATCTGATCTTAGATGATTATTGTCTAAAGCATCAAGTCTTTTGAGATGGCTTTTACATTCAGATGAAATAGATGTACAGTTGCACTTGGTTCTTATGGACTATTTTCATTTTATTCAGCTTCTACTTGAACTTGCACATGGGTAATTAATGGCCTGTTCCACAGTCAGTCCCTGGCCTTGTTTTAACTAATGATATTGAGATTCTCCATTGACTCCTTCCACAGTTGTAGTCAATTTGAAGTCCATCAGGTGAAATCCATGTGTATAGTTACCATTTATCTTTTTAAAAATAAGATAGTTGCAATTGACAAGAAATTCATTGTACAAAATTCTGTCGTTCACACTCCAGCCTCATTTCTGTAATCAAGTCTATTTTCCAGCTACCATTCCCTTTTCTTTATTTCAAAGTTTTGTATTCCAGTCACTAATTATTATTAATGTGTCTTGATTACGTATTTGATTATTTTGAACTGCAAAAGTTTGTAGAAATCCTCAATTTCTTCATCTTTGGCTTTAGTGGTTGGTGTGTATTAAGTCTTCCCTGTATGAGTACGGATAATATCCTATCACTCACAGCATTATACTTCAGGATTGATCTTAAATATTATTTTTATTATGAGTATGACAACATCCCTTTTCAATTTGTCACTTCTGACTCAATAGATCTGAGTCATTACAAAGTCAAGAAAGAGAAAAATGACCAAAATGCATGAATTTGCCTGATTGAAAATGGCCAATACCAATTGATTTCAGCTCATTAGTGCCTAGGATGTCTACTATATCTATCCATTCCATTTCATTTTTTTGCAGCTTCCAATTTCCCAATTGATACTCTGACATTCCATGTTCCAATTATTAATGTATGTTTGCAGCTGTTTGCCTCTCTTTGAAACCTTTCCAACCTGAAGGACTCATCCACTAGCACTGTATCCAACAATCCTCTCTTATTCATGAGCTTTTTAAAAGGCCCATTATTTCAGAAGTGGATAGCCAGTCCTGCTTCTTAATACTGAATCTCATTCTGGAAGCTCCACTGAAACCTATCCACCATGTGTGGCCCTGCTGGTATTTTAAATACCTATGGCATCACTTCCAGCATCACAACAACATTCAAGTCACCCCAGTACAGCAAACTCACAAACAAGTGTTGTACTCAAAAGAGCAAACTATAAACAAGTGAACACACACAAGTTATAAAACAAGCAGAAATGTACAAGCCACCCCAGTACAGCAAAATGACAGGCAAGTGTTGTACCCATAAGAAAAAAATGTAAGACAAGCAATTATACAAACATAAAACAAATATGCATGCTATGGAACGTAAAAAACAAACTTTTTGACCTAGGATGGTTTATCTGCTAGCCAGCAGAAGATTAAATTGGGCTGTTTCGTTAGGTCAGAGTTTCTGCTTATCTGAATGGTGGCAAAGGCCCCAATATGTAAGCCAGTCCCAGATAGCACCTTTTCTGGTGTAGGGTGTGTCAAAGTATGGGGCATCCCACATATGTTTATAGGGTCACTATGAAGTCATAGTAGACTCCCAGGCACTTAACAACTTCTAAAACTCAGTGCTATTGAATTGAAATCAACTCAGAGCTGACCTTCTAGTAGATTTTTAGAAGTTATAGATTTTACAGGAGCAGATTACCCATCGTTCTCCTACAAAGCAGGTGATAGATTCAAATCACCTGCCTTTCAGTTGGCAGCATAGCTGCTTACCTACTGCACCAACAGAATTCCACTTATTCTTCCCAATGGGAGTAAAATGTAAAATGGTATCTCATCATAGCTTTAATTTGGATTTCTCAGATAATTAATGACACTATGTGTGTGTGTGTGTGTGTGTGTGTGTGTGTGTATACACACACACACACATACACACTCCCATGAAACCACCATTCCAATCAAGATAATGAATATACCCATCATTCCCTTACATTTCCCCATGCCCTTCTGTTAGCTTGTCCTCCTTGCTACCCCATTGAGAGGTCACCACAGAGCAAATGAATTTTCCATTCAGCCATTCGTGCATATAATTTAAAACAACTTTATGGCTTTAATTTTAATTAAATTTAAATCTCTAAATTTATTAATTTGCTTTTATGTGTAGTATAAGGATTGTATCCTATTTCCTTTTTATTTTTAATAAATTTTTTTATTTTAATTGTGATTATTTGGTGACCTAGTGGCAAGAAGGTGTGTTGCAATCCCAAAGGCACGCAATTCGAGGCAACCAGCTGCTACTCAGGAGAAGGATGGGCAGTCTCCTCCCATGTTATTAACCATCTCTGAAAACCTGCAGGAGGGTTAGCTATGGGTTGGTTCCAACTCTGTGGCACACAACAGCAACAACAAAAGTTTACAGAAAAAAATAGATTTTCATTCATTCATTGTCATACATTTTACCCCCTTTCCCTCCTCCTTTCTCCAGTTCACTTTAATTTCTTAGTATCCGTTCATTGTCGCACAATTACCTCCCTCCCTCCCCCTGCTCCTGCCAGTCCTTCCCCCTGCTCCTGCCAGTCCTTTTAGTAATATACCTCTTATTCTGGGCTATTGTCATATATATATAATGCCTAATCACATGTTCTCTGTTGACATATTGTTCCAAACTATCTTGCTTGCATGTAATATTAATGATATTCGATAATTTCCACACTCTGTTGGGTCACCTTTCTTTGGAATGGGAACAAATATCGATCTTTTCCAGTCAGTCAGCCAGCTGGCTGTCCTCCAGATTTCTTGGCACAACTTAGTAAGCACATCCAGGGCAGTGTCTGTCTGTTGAAATGTGTCAACTAGTATGCCGTCAACTCCTGGAGCCTTGTTTTTTGCCATTTCCTTCAGAGAAATTTGAACTTCCTCCTGCATTACCATAGGCTCTTGCTCATATGTTATTTCATGAAATTCCTCTGTGTCAGCCAATTCCTTCTGATACAGTGAACGTTTGGAATAGTATGTCAACAGAGAACTGCCAAATGTGCAGGCTGGATTTAGAAGAGGTCGTGGTACTAGGGATATTATAGCTAATGTTAGATG
>NW_006399946.1:4750214-4751863 GCF_000299155.1 Elephantulus edwardii
AGCAAGGAGACACTACATGGTTCAAAATCAAGAAGGGGGTCCGTCAGGGATGTATTTTTGTCTCCAAACCTTTTCAATCTGTATGCAGAACAGATCATCCGAGACGCTGGGCTGTACGAGGAGGAATGTGGCATCAGGATTGGTGGAAGAGTCATCAACAACCTGAGTTATGCAGCTGACACAACCCTGCTTGCTGAAACTAAAGAGGACCTGAAGGATTTGCTGCAGAAGGTCAAGGACTGCAGCCTCCTGTATGGATTGAAACTCAACATCAAGAAGACAAAGATTCTCACCACAGGGCCAATTGGCAGCATCAGTATGGATGGTGAAGAGATTGAGATAGTTAATAGTTTTCGTTTACTTGGCTCCACAGTCAACACTCTTGGCAACAGCAGCCAGGAAATCAAGAGATGAATTGCATTGGGAAAGTCAGCTGTGAGGGACCACTCAAGAGTACTGAAGAGCAATGACATCAGGCTGGAGACTAAGGTGTGCCTGATGTGGGCTATGGTCTTCACAATTATGTGCTATGCATCAGAGAGTTGAACAGTGAATAGGGAGGATAGAAGGATAATTGATGCCTTTGAGCTGTGGTGCTGGAGAACAGTGTTGAATATACCATGGACTGCGAGGAGAACAAACAGCTTTGTCCTAGAGAAGGTGAACCTGGAATTTTCCTTGGAGTCAAGGATTCTGAAGCTTCACCTGACATACTTTGGGCATGTTGCGAGGAGGAACTGGTCTTGGAGAGGGACATCATTTTTGACAGAGTGGAGGGGCGGCGAAGAAGAGGAAGACCTTCGGTGAGATGGATCAATTCTGCGACTAGAGTGGTGGGAATGAGTGCCTTTGAGATGGCTAGGTTGGCACAGGATAGAATGGCATTTAGAGCTCTTGTACGTGGGGTCGCTATGAGTCGCAAGCGACTCAATGGCACATAACAACAACAACAATCATATGTTCCTTTTAAACAGTTCTTTCCTTCATCAGTTTCAGTATAGTATTCATTATTTAGCCCCTCTTTTCTTAGTTTCTCCTGAACCCCCATGTCAGTCCTGTTTTAGAATGGTGGTATTATGCAGTATGTTTCATTTTTCTTTATGTAAAATCATTTCCCCAACACCATTTATTGAAGAATTTCTTCTTTCCCCATCAAATGGACGTGGCACCCTTCTCAAAAAATCAGCCAGCCTCAAGACAACTATGAGATATCATCTCACCACAGTAAGAATAGCAAAACTTAACAGAACAGCAAACATCAAATGGTTGGTGAGGTTGGGAAGGAACTGGAACCCTTACTCACTGTTGGTGGGAGTGTAAAATGGTGTAACCACTATGAAAGGCTGTATGGCGCTTTCTAAAAAAATTGCAAATAGAAATACCATTTGACCCAGCAATTCCACAACTGGGAATTTACCCTAAGAAAACCGTCATAACTGCTACCCAAACAGATAGATGGACACCCATGTTTGTTGCTGCTTTGTTCACAATAGCAAAGAGTTGGAAACAACCCAAGTGCCCATCAACAAACGAATGGATAGAGAAGCTGTGGTGTATTCACACAATGGAATACTACGCTGCATTGAAAAACAAGGAACTCATGCAATATTATTCAAAATGGGTGACCCTGGAGGACATTATGCTGAGTG
>NW_006399946.1:4753602-4760501 GCF_000299155.1 Elephantulus edwardii
GGCATGCATCCCATCCCCCACCTCCTACGCAGGCGGCCATGGGGGTGTACACCCCCCCCAGCGCAGGAGACCTGCAGGAGGCGCACCCCCCCCAGCGTGGGCGGCCGTTGGGGGCGCGCCTCCCCACCCCGCCACATGGGTGCTTGGCGGGTGTGCGGCCCCTTTTGTGCAGGCAGCCGGTGGTTGCCCGATTCCCCCACAGCCGCCATCCTGGCTCCAAGAATTCTCTCCAGAACAAGTCCACCTTGCAGCAGTGTGGTGGCTTCGCTGTACTAGTCTTGAGGAGGGCCGGTGCCCAGCATCCGTCCTGGGTGAGGGAATCCATTCGTTCCGGCTGTGGAAGCCTCATGGAGCTGCAGCGGCTGTGCGGCACAGTGCGGGCTCTGCTGGGCGTGGGGGGGGAAGCCATGAGACTCACCCATTTCTCCTTGGGAATCCTTGAATTCCTGTTGTTGAGCCTCGATCTTCACTGAGGGCCAGTCATCAACTGTTTAAGTGTTCAATTATCAATAAGCCAAAGTCTGTGGAAGGCCATAATGGCCCTGCTTTAAGTGGTTCACTGCTCCCGCAGCTCACCATGCTGTCTCTGCCTCCGCCGCCATCTTGGATCTCAAAATTAATAATAAATTTTTTTTAAAAAAAGAAGAAAGCAAAAAGGTCATTACAAAGTCAGGAAAGAAAAAAAGACCAAAATAGATGTCAGAAGGGACTCTGGAATTTGAACTAGATCATAGAGAGACCAAAACAAAGGGGGAAAATACTAAAATAAAAGAATCATCACAAAATATTTCAAAGGGCAGTAATTGTTATGTACCATTAAGTTGTCTGTGACTGATAGTGACCGTATGTAAA
Source organism: Elephantulus edwardii (assembly GCF_000299155.1). Lineage (NCBI taxonomy): Eukaryota > Metazoa > Chordata > Mammalia > Macroscelidea > Macroscelididae > Elephantulus > Elephantulus edwardii. Next base: position 4,754,455 of record NW_006399946.1, read on the forward strand.
ACAGCTCTGAACCCTGCCCTATCCTGAGCCAGTCTCACTGACTCCCCATTACCGCAGCCACTGTCAATTCATCTCATCCAGGGTCTTAAAGAAGGCAGAATACTAGAGCAAAATGTGGAAAGATCTGGAGTTGAAAACCAAATGGGAAGTATATGCTCCACCTTTCTCAAGCTGAAAATTGTTTTTACAACTTGCAATACTGAAGGGTTCTATCGACAAGATATAGTATGATGCCGGATATATCAAAAGAAGACACTTTTTCACCGTACAAAAACAGTTGGTCAACGTTGAACCATTTCAGGAAATAGTATAAGATAGCATACCAATGATAATGAAGAAGTTCAAGCTACACTGAAAGCACTGACAAAAAAAAATAAGGCCCCAGAAACTGACAGGATACCAGTTGAGGAGTTTCAACAGGTGTAGCCCTGGATGTACTCATTAGTTTACACTAAGACATTTGGAAGAACTGCTTGTTCCCATCCCCTAAAAAGCAAATCTAGCAGAGTATGTAAAATATATTAATCAATATCATTAACATTCCATACAAGTAAAATCTTAATAAAGAATATTGAAAAATGCCAGAGAACTGACAGAAATTCAAGATACTTTCTGAAGAGGCTGTGGAAGGAGAGCTATTATTGCTGATGTCAGATGGATATTGGCTGAAACAAAATAACCAGAAGGATGAGTAACAAAGAGAAAAATGGGAATCTAAAAAACACTTCATTGTGCTCAGGGGAGAACTCTCCAAGAAACAGTTGTCCAGACTGGGACAATGAGTAAAAATAGGAAAGGCATGTTGGCATGAGGGTTGTACCCTTTCTCCAATGTGATTACAGCCACTGAAAACCTATGCTTGGTTTCCCACCTGACATTAAAAAAATATTACGTATGTAAGCTGGACAATTTGTAGTGATCCACACAATCAAATGCCTTTCCATAGTCAGTGAAACACAGATAGACATTCCTCTGGTACTCTCTGCTCTCAGCTAAGATCCATCTAATGTTGGCTGTGATGCTCCTAGTGCCATGGCCTCTTCTAAATACAGCCTGCACATCTGGAAGTTCTATTCTGATACTCTTCCAGTCATTTCTGGATAATTTTCAGCAGGATCTTGCTTGTGTGTGATATAAGTGATACCATTCTATCATTTCCACATTCTGTTAGGTCACCTTTTTTGTACTGGGAATAAATATAAATCTCTTCCAGTCAGTTGCCAGGTAGTCGTCCTCCAGATTTCTTGACATAACCAGGTAAGTGTGTCCAGGTCAGCATGTTTGCTGAAATATGTCTATTGGTATCCCATCAACTCCTGGAGCCTTATTTTTTTTCCAGTTCCTTCAGAGCAGCTTAAACTTCCTCCTTCATCACCACAGACTCTTGATCATGTGTTATTTCATGAAATTCTTCTCTGTCAGCCAATTATTTTTGGTATAGTGCCTCTGTGTACTCCTTCCATATTCTTTTGATGCTTCCTGTGTCATTCAACGTTCTCCCTTCAATATACTGAAGTATTGCAACTCGAGGTTTGAATTTGTTCTTCTTCAGTTCCTTTAGCATAAGAAATACCAAGCAGTTGCTCCTGTGTCCGGTGCTGCTGCTGCTGAGCTGCGGAGCCCGTGGTCCTGTCGCCAAGATGCCGGAGGAGACGCAGCCCCGCGACCAGCCGATGGAGGAGGAGGAAGTGGAGACGTTCGCCTTCCAGGCCGAGATCGCGCAGCTCATGTCGCTGATCATCAACACCTTCTACTTGAACAAAGAGATCTTCCTGCGGGAGCTCATCTCCAACTCCTCGGACGCGCTCGACAAGATCCGCTACGAGAGTCTGACGGACTCCAGCAAGCTGGACTCGGGCAAGGAGCTGCACATCAACCTGATCCCCAACAAGCAGGACCGCATGCTGACCATCGTGGACACGGGCATCGGCATGACCAAGGCCGACCTGATCAACAATCTGGGCACCATCGCCAAGTCGGGCACCAAGGCCTTCATGGAAGCGCTGCAGGCTGGGGCCGACATCTCCATGATTGGGCAGTTCAGCATGGGCTTCTACTTGGCCTGCCTGGTCGCTGAGAAGGTGACCGTCATCGCCAAGCACAACGACAACAAGCAGTATGCCTGGGAGTCCTCGGCCGGCGGCTCCTTCACCGTCAGGACTGACACAGGTGAACCTATGGGTCGTGGAACAAAGGTTATTCTGCATCTGAAGGAGGACCAGACTGAGTACTTGGAGGAAAGGAGAATGAAGGAGATTGTGAAGAAGAACTCTCAGTTTATCGGCTATCCGATTACTCTGTTTGTGGAGAAAGAGCGAGACAAAGAAGTGAGTGATGACGAGGCTGAGGAGAAGGAAGATAAAGAGGAGGAAAAAGAGAAGGAAGAGAAGAAGGCCGAGGACAAGCCCAAGATCGAGGATGTGGGTTCAGATGAGGAGGAGGAGAAGAAGGACGGGGACAAGAAGAAGAAGAAGATCAAGGAGAAGTACATCGACCAGGACGTGCTCAACAAAACCAAGCCGATCTGGACCAGGAATCCCGACGACATCACCAATGAAGAGTACGGCGAGTTCTACAAGTGCTTGACCAACGACTGGGAAGACCACCTGGCTGTCAAGCATTTCTCCATTGAAGGGCAGTTAGAGTTCCGCGCCCTTCTCTTTGTCCCACGTCGGGCTCCCTTTGACCTGTTTGAAAACAGGAAGAAGAAGAACAACATTAAGCTGTACGTCCGCAGGGTTTTCATCATGGATAACTGTGAGGAGCTGATCCCAGAGTACCTCAGTTTCATCAGAGGCATGGTGGATTCTGAGGATCTTCCACTAAATATTTCCTGTGAGATGTTGCAGCAGAGCAAAATTTTGAAAGTTATCAGGAAGAATTTGGTGAAGAAGTGCCTGGAGCTCTTCACTGAACTGGCAGAGGACAAGGAGAACTACAAAAAGTTTTATGAGCAGTTCTCCAAGAACATTAAGCTTGGAATACATGAAGATTCCCAAAACTGGAAGAAACTTTCAGAGCTGTTGAGATACTACATGTCTGCCTCAGGTGATGAGATGGTGGCCCTCAAGGACTACTGCACTCGGATGAAGGAGAACCAAAAGCACATCTACTACATCACTGGTGAAACCAAGGACCAGGTGGCCAACTCTGCTTTCATGAAGCGCCTGCGGAAGCACGGCCTGGAGGTGATCTACATGATTGAGCCCATCGACGAGTACTGCGTGCAGCAGCTCAAGGAATTTGAGGGGAAGACTTTAGTATCGGTCACCAAAGAGGGCTTGGAGCTTCCTGAAGATGAGGAGGAGAAGAAGCAGCAGGAGGAGAAGAAAACCAAGTTTGAGAACCTCTGCAAAATTATGAAAGATATCTTGGAGAAAAAAGTCGAAAAGGTGGTGGTGTCCAACCGCCTGGTCACATCTCCATGCTGCATTGTCACCAACACATACGGCTGGACGGCAAACATGGAGCGAATCATGAAGGCGCAGGCCCTGAGGGACAACTCGACCATGGGCTACATGGCGGCCAAGAAGCACCTGGAGATCAACCCTGATCACTCCATTATCGAGACCCTGCGGCAGAAGGCGGAGGCCGACAAGAACGACAAGTCCTTGAAGGATCTGGTCATCCTGCTGTACGAGACCGCACTCCTGTCCTCCGGGTTCAGCCTGGAGGACCCCCAGACCCACGTCAACAGGATATACAGGATGATCAAGCTCGGCCTGGGTATTGATGAAGACGACCCCACTGCTGACGACACAAGTGCCACAGTCACTGAGGAGATGCCCCCACTGGAGGGCAACAACGACACGTCACGCATGGAAGAGGTCGACTGAGCCCAGCTCCGCTCGCTGTCCACATTCACTACTTCACCCTCATTCCTTCTCTCTGATAATATATTTTCAAGGATTCTTTTCTTTATTTTTGTTAACATTTAAAGAAATTGTGTGGCATGACAATAACCCCGGGGGCAGAGGAGCTTCCTTCTGCTTGTGACCCTGCGTACTGTAGGTGCTCAGGCAGAGCCAGTTGTCCCCTCGTTTTACGTTGGCTAATTTACCAGATGGAGGTCATTTCTGTTGTAAGGTGTGTGTAACCCAACCCTAACCCTGGTCTGAAGTTAGCTATTCAACAGATTCTCTAGTAAATAATTTTTGGTCACTGAAATGTTGAGCTATACTTTGATGTTGAGAAGAAACTCTCTGTTAAGACCACCTGAGTTTGATCTTCTAGGATCCAGATAAGCCTCCCACCCTCTGTAGTGCCCAACTTTGCAAGTACCAGGCGTCTAGAAACCAGTGTGTTACACCAAAGCAGCTCTGTGAGACTCCACATCCAGGGCTTGTTTTCCAAAGAAGAGGTTTAGAGTAGCAAAACTAGGCACCTCCTAGGCGGCTGCTGTCAAGGCAGGTTCTGAGATGTAACCAAGCTACAGTGCCAGGTCACCTGCTACCACAAAGGTTGTAACAAATACAGTTCAGTTACAAAGGAAAAAAAAAAAAAAGAAATGCCAAGCAAGTTCATACCTTTTGATTTTCCAACCCCAGCTCCTTGCACATTTCACTATAATACTTTACTTTGTCTTCCTATGTTGCCTTTTGAAATCTGTTCAGCTCCTTAACTTCTTGATTTATTTCCTTTCCTTTAGTTTCTCAGTGTTGTAGTGCAATATTCAAAGTCTCTTCCGGCATCCATCTTGGTCAGCGGAATGTCCATCTGTGTTTCACTGACTATGCAAAGGCATTTGACTCTGTGGATCACAACAAATTGTGGTGAATATTGAGAAGAATGGGATCCCCAAACAGTTAATTGTGTTCATGTGAATCCTATACTTGGACCAGGATGCAGTAGTCAGAACAGAGCAGGGAAACACTATATGGTTGAGGATCAGGAAAGGTGTGTGTTCTCAATCTATAAACAGAACAGATTATTCAGGAAGCTGGACCTTTGCGGAGGAATGTGGCATCAGGATTGGAGGAATATTCATCAACAACCTTAATTATGCTGATGACTCAACCTTGCTTGCTGAAACTCAAGAGGACATGAGGCATTTGCTGCAGAAGGTCAAGGATTGTAGTCTTCAATATAGACTGAAGCTCAACATCAAGAAAACAAAGATTCTTACCACTGGGCCTATTGGCAGCTTCATGATAGACAGAAAAGGGATTGAGATTGTTGGTTATTTCAGCTTGTTTGGTTCCACCATCAACACTCTTGGACACTAGCAATCAAGAAATGAAAAGATGAATTACATTGGGAAATTCTGTTGTCAGGGACCTCGCTAGAATACTGAATAGCAACAGTGTCAGTCTGGAGATGAAGGTGCACCTGATCCAGGCCATGGTCTTCATAATTACAGAGAGCTGGACAATAACCAAGGATGATAGAAGGATCGATGCCTTTGAGTTGTGGTGCTGGAGGAGAGTGTTGAACAAACTGTGAACTGCCAGGTAACTAACTAGTCTGCCCTGTAAAGAGTGAAACCAGGCTGCTTCCTGAAGGGAAGGAATTTGAGGCTGTGTCTCACATACCTTGGGCATGTGGTGAGGAAGGACCAGTCCTTGGAGAGGGACATCATGTTTGGAAGGGTGGAGGGACGGCTCAGGAGAGGAAGACTCAAGATGAGATAGACTCAGTGACTGGGGAAATGGAATAAGGCCTGTTGGAGACAATGAGATTGGTTCAGGATAGGACAGCTTCCAGAGCTAATGTACATAGGTAGGGCCGCTATGAGTCACAGGAAACTCGATGGCACATAACAACATGCTGGACAAACCATTCAAGAAGCTAGATTATATGAGGAAGAATGGGTAAATTTAATAAGGCTGTAAAATATTAAGGGAGCTCTGGCGGCTTAGCGGTAAGTAGCAGCAATGCCAATCCAAAGGACAGGAGTTCGAATCCACTAGTTGCTCGGCGGGAGATTTATTGGCTCTGAAAACCTACCGGAGGGACAGCTTGTTGGTCGGTTCTGACTCTAATGGTATTAATGGCGCGGGAGAGAAGGCTTTTGCTTTTCAACTGGCTGGAACTCCATGCAAAAAAAC
>NW_006399946.1:4760886-4786888 GCF_000299155.1 Elephantulus edwardii
TCAAGATTAAAAAGGCCATTCAGAAGGGCAACATGGAAGTGGCGCGGATACACGCCGAAAATGCCATCCGCCAGAAGAACCAGGGGGTGAATTTCCTGAGGATGAGTGCGCGCGTGGATGCAGTGGCTGCCAGAGGCCAGACGGCCGTGACGATGAGGAAGGTGACCAAGTCGATGGCCGGCATGGTAAAGTCCATGGACGCGACGTTGAAAACAATGAATCTGGAGAAGATTTCTGCCCTGATGGACAAATTCGAGCACCAGTTTGAGACGCTGGACGTGCAGACGCAGCAGATGGAAGACACGATGAGCAGCACGACGACGCTGACCACTCCCCAGAACCAAGTGGATTTGCTGCTCCAGGAGATGGCCGATGAGGCCGGCCTCGACCTCAACATGGAGCTGCCCCAGGGCCAGGTGGGCTCGGTGGGTACGAGCGTGGCCTCCGCCGAGCAGGACGAGCTGTCCCAGAGACTGGCCCGCCTGCGGGACCAGGTGTGACCACAGACCGGCCCAGCCCTGCGGGCGGTGGGGGAACCTCACCCTTTCTAGAATGCTCTCTGCTTGGTGGAGAGCAACCATACTGAATGATCTTTGAAATGCGTCTACCAGTGGGCTTACAGCACTCCGCAAATCCAGGCTTGCTTCACCCTTAACTGGATTTTATAGTTCTACATAGCTTGTGATTGATGATGATGCCTATTTTTATAGCTGCCTTTTGACTGAACTAGCTAGTGTGGGGTAAATGAATCTTTCTCCAAATCTTCATCACAATTTTCCTTTTAATGTACTCAGTTTTGTGCCCAGAATTACTTCATTGAAGAATGGTGTTTCTTTGTTTTTCCCAGTGTAATTGATAATACCTTCAGTCCACAGGTGGTGTATAAAAACTAAAGAGGGGAGAGTGATTGAGTATTTTGTTTACATAGCCAAAAGCATCATTCTCGATATTTATGCTTTCTTATTCTAAATAATCTTTTGGGGCGGGAGTTTTGCCACTACAGTAAGATTACAGTTGGTTAGTAGTAACCTATTATAATTTTTGCTGAAAATAGCACATTTTTGCATAATACCTTCTTACTGTTTACACTCAATAAATGATTTTCATGTGATAAGGGTTTTGTGTAACTGAAAAAGAGAATGTTCTTTGACTTAGGACATTTCTGCTCATCTCTATTTTGTGTTTACTAAACAGAATTTTTAAAAGACAAAGCTTAATAAGTGAGCCGTTTTCCTACTTCAGACTCTTTATTGTCAGTATGTGATGTTGAGTGGACTACCACTCAGCAACAGGTCAGAACCCTGTCCTTTTCTGTGTCTAATTAACATGCCAGGCCTGTTACTTACTCTAAAATTGCCAAAGAACTATTGATTGGTTTGGGACACCTTAGGACTCTAGGTTTTATTTCTAAATCAAAAGTAGAAATAAAATTAGAACTGCGTTTTAAATTCTAGTTTTTTGCATTATTTTTAACAACAGCTCTTAGATATATAAGTTGAAGTGTTGTACCGACTAGAAGTCTTGGAAGTAGGATTGGACACTTTAGAGCCCTGCTGTACCGTCTTTAATCTTCCTGGGAATGGCAGCGGTTCTCTGGCTATAAAGTACAGCATGCTGTCACCCTTTCTCACGGTGTCAAAAGAAATCAACTTGCTTGCATTAGCACATAAATTAGAGTTAAATTAATTTTGAGTTAAAGATGTTTTGAAATTCAATTCATTTCCTTCTCTTGATCTTAAGAAAGTTTTAGTGTTCTAGAAAAATAAGGATTCCTCCAAGTCACTGAAAATATGCCTAACAGTATTCACCATTATGTTCCAGTCTGGATCATAATGCTTTAGGAAAAGATATTAACAGATTATATATGCAGTTTAAGACAGAACCTCATCTTTAAATTAATTTTCTAACCGAAGGTTTTAAACTGCTGCTGTTCAGAAGTACTCCATAAGGAATACCTGTTGATTATCTGCTCTGTGTCTGTTTCATAAAATCCACCCCTTTCCATGTCTCCTCTTGTGCAGTGGTCGCCCCAAAACTATCCACATATTGTCCCCTTTTAGACTGGAAAAAGTGATTACAATTTTAAAATCCTCTAGCAATTTAAAGACCCTTTTATAGTGCAGGTATCCCCAATAAACTATATTTTGTAAGATTAAACAATGTCTGTATATGCTTAATCCCTCTTAAACTGTGTTCATTTCAAACCATCTAAATGTTTTAAAGCACGTTTTTATGAACCATAATTATTTTCAGAAGCACACCAGGCCCATGAATTATTTTCTTACTTTTGCAGTTGATGAAATGCTGAAATGTAAATCTCTGAAATTTGCCAAATAAACAATTTTAAATAGTACATGAATGTGCATCCTGTTTAACATGCTTTTTAAGAATGCACAGGTACATTTCTTTCATAAAACACAGACTTTTCCAACTCACCCTAAACTTTAACATCCAAATATTTGTTTAATTCACATGATGTTTTTAATGCATATTTCTAGAAATCCTGGCTGTTTTCTTTTTACTGTAATTGTTCCTTCACTTACTAAAGGATCTAAAGTATGCCAGAAAAATAAGTAATGTTCCACGCAATTATCAACTCATGGCAGGAACATTTATGATGTGATAAATTTCACTGCCAGCCCAAAGGCAGGTAGTTCAAATCCTCTAGCTACTCAGCAGAAGAAAGATGGCCAATTTCCTGTGCAATTTGTAGCCTATGAAATCCCACTGACACATAGTCAGTTCTGACTGGGTTGCACATAACAGCAATAATTCAATTATAATGCTTTTATTATTTCACCTTTTTATGCTCTCAGGATGCATGATTGTTAACGTGAATTTAAAATGTCATTAAAACAGTGTAGATTGATAATATAAATTAACTTTCCCCACTTTTGATTAAAGAATCCAGGAGTTCACTTTCTTATTAAAATTCTTGTTCCATGATAATTCTGAAAGTGTGATTGCACACATACACAGATATGGCTTTGTACTTCCCAGTTCTCTGATCTGAGAAAGAGCTCCTAAAATCAGCATTCTTCTGATAACATGCTTGCTTGTACATAGTGGCAGGGTCAGTTAAACAAGAGTGAGGGGCCTGTTAGAGTCCTCCTCTTCAATATGCACAATGCCCACATGGAGGCATCATAGCCATAATCCAGAGCTGTGGTACATAGTCGCTATGCATCTCAGGCGACTGAGTAGCACATAACAATAACATACTATGACAGGTTTGAGAGCAGGAGTGGCATCCACTTCGTAAGCTATGAACTTTGGTAAATGTCAATAGTTGTAGAGGGGCTTCGGGCCTTTTGTTCATAGAGTTGCTATGAGTTGTGTTAGACTCAAAGGCAATCAACAACAACATGCTCTTTATACATCAATCTTTAAAACAATCTATTACATTCAAAGGCAGCCTACATGAGGTAATTCAATCATGAAACAGTTGATACAGGACAAAGGACTACTGGCTGCATATGGTTAGAACTTGCTTCTTATAGGGGATGAGTTTAATCTGAATTTAAAGGGAAAGAGGTAACAACCCTGCTTGTTGAAACTGAGGAGGACCTGAAGTGCTTGCTGCAGAAGGTCAAGGACTGCAGCCTCCTATATCGATTGAAGCTCAACATCAAGAAGACAAAGATTCTCACCACAGGGCCAATTGGCAGCATCAGTATGGATGGTGAAGAGATTGAGATAGTTAACAGTTTTAGTTTGCTTGGCTCCACAATCAACATTCTTGGTAACAGCAGCCAGGAAATCAAGAGACAAATTGCATTGGGAAAGTCTGCTGTGAGGAACCTCTCAAGAGTACTGAAGAGCAACAACATCAGCCTGGAGACTAAGGTGCGCCTGATCTGGGCTATAGTCTTCACAATTATGTGCTACACATCAGAGAGTTGGACAGTGAATAGGGTTGATAGAGAATTGATGCCTTTGAGCTGTGGTGCTGGAGAACAGTGTTGAATATACCATGGACTGCTAGGAGAACAAACAGGTTTGTCCTAGAGAAGGTGAAGCCAGAATGTTCCCTGGAGTCAAGGATTCTGAAGCTTTGCCTGACATACTTTGGGCATGTTGCAAGGAGGGACTGGTCCTTGGAGAGGGACATCATGTTTGGCAGAGTGGAGGGGCGGCGAAGAAGAGGAAGACCTTCGATGAGATAGATTGATTCTGTGACTGGAGCAGTGGGAATAAGTACGTTAGAGATGGTTAGTTTAGCACAGGATAGAACAGCGTTTAGAGCTCTTGTACAGAGGGTCGCTATGAGTCTCAAATGACTCGATAGCACATAACAACAACAAAAACTGAAGGATTGTTTGTTGTTGATTACTGTGAAGGATTAGGAGGCCATATTAAAAAGTTATTGGAAGCAGGAGTGGCATCCACTTCCTAAACAACATACCTCTGTAAACTCTTACTAACTTTGGTAAATGATAGTTACAGAAAGGCTTCAGGCTTTTCGTTCATACAGTTGCTGTGAGTCATGCTCAACTTGATGGCAATCAACAACAGCATTAAAAAGTTATGTAGTCAGTCTAGTGGCAAGAAGCTGCACTACAATCCCAAAGGCACACCACTCAAGGCTACCAGCTGCTACACAGGAGCCTCTGAAAACCCTCCAGAACATCAACAATAGATTGACTGTGACTCGGGTACACAACACAACAGTGGTAAGAAGCTGCACTCTAATCTCAAAGGCACATGGTTCGAATCCACCAGCTACTCTGGGAGAAAGATGGGCAATCTCTCATGAGATCAACTGCCTTTGAAAACCTGCCAGAGGGTCAGCTATGGGTAGGTTCTGACACAATGGTATGTAACAACAAACAGCAATCTATTGCATAAATGGCAAACACACAACCAGAAAATTATAAAGTAGATGAATGGGGCCTTCTAAAAATTAAATCTTTATATGCATAAAAAAAATTCTCCAAAAGAATAAAAAGAGAGCCTGCAGACTGAGGAAAAAGTATCTGGCAATGACATATCTAATCTAATAAGGCACTTATGCTTAACATTTACAGAGAGTTCTACCACCTCAATAAAAAAAAGACACAGCCAAAGTACAAAATGAGCAGAAGATAGGAAAAGATTCTTCACCAAAGACATTCACATGGTGAACAAGCATAGGAAGAAGTGCTCAAGATGATTCACCATTACAGCTATGCAAATCAAAACAACAATTCGATATTATCTCACCTCAGCAACAATAGCAAAGTTCAACAGGACAGCAAACAACAAATGTTAGTGAAGACATAGATTGGAACTCTCCTGCAAAATGGAACCGCAAAAAAGTAGAACTGCAAAATGATGCAACCACTACAGAAGACAGTTTGCCATTTCTTAAACGTTGAAAATAGAAGTACCATTTGATCCAGCTGTTCCACTACTGAGAAATACCCTAAAGAAGTATGAGATTCAACATGAACAAATATATACACACACATTTATTGTAGCATTATTCACAAGAGCAAAGAGATGGAAACAATCTTAGTGCCCATAAATTAATAAATAGGTAAACTATGGTGCCTTCATACAACAGAGTACTGTGCATCACTTCAAAACAGTGAAGAACTCATTAACCTCAACAGGATTAAATCTAGAGGGCATTAAGCTGAGTAGAATAAGGTAATTATGAAAGGACATGTACTATATAAGACCATTGTTATAAACACTTTAGAAAGGTACCAGGTAGGAGAAGGGAAGGAGTAGAAAATTAATAGCTAGACAACGAACACTTTATTGGAATAGGTAGGTGAAGGGAATGTGATATTTATGGATGATAGGGCAGTATATGTGTTGTAATTAGCATTATGGAATAAATATGCATGAATGATTGAGGGGAAAACCTAATATGCTTGGTACTTTCATACAAATCACAATTTTTAAAAAAGTTTTAGAAACAATTACTTCCCACACACACACACAAAATACCCCCAAGTGGAAAGAGAGTAGAACCTGCATTAGGACTCTGTGAAAGGAAAGGACCCTGGAACTTCTGAATATGCAGTTGGAGAGAATAAAGCACCTGGGGATGTTCACTATGTAGGCCTGTATGTATAGCAAGGTGTGTAGTAATCTGAGGGCCACTGTTTCAGGAGTGTGGACCTTCACTCTGGCTGTGATCCCTGTAGGGATAGTATTTTCACCATCAGTATTTTTATATCCTGTAGATAAGTATCACTAATACATTTCAATTACACATGAAATTTTTTACTTGCCTTAGCACAGTTCCAGTTAGCCATATTCTTCACACAAAACAATGATCATTTAAAATAACTTTTAATTACATTTAGTTGGTGCTTTTTTTCAGACCCAAATGTTTAATTGTAAAGGCTTTGAACAGATCCCATATCCACCACTGTCAAATTTATTCTCACTTGTGGGTTCCCTGAAATATTTATAGGAGGAAACTGTCCATCTTTCTTCCTCTGAGCAGCTAGTTGATTCAAACTGCCAAACTTGCCCTTAGCAGCCCAATACATTGCATACTATGCCACCGGTTTCCATATTTTCATGACTCTCTTTGTCCTTTGTGATTCCCTTTTCATGATCAACTCTGTGATCACAGAAATACTGTCCTTTGAGTTATAATCATGAAGTATCAGACTTTGACAGGATATAAACAGTGGGAACATTCTGTGATTTGAACTCACCAGCTGCTCCATAGGAGAAAGTCGTGGCAGTTTGCTTCCCTGAAGATTCGTAGCCCTGGAAACCACTCCTCCTCTGGGTGGGGTTGCTATGAGTGGGTATCGGCTTGATGGCAATGGGTTTGGTTTTGAGGATTACTCCTGCAGGTAATTGATACAGAGAAGTAAAAATACCAAATTACAATAACTCAGGAAACTCAAACTCATTGCCATCAAGTGAGAACCAACTCATAGCTGACCTTCCATGGCTGTAAATTAAACAGAAGACTGCTTGTCTTTCCTCCACAGAGCTGCTGTTGGATTTGAACCACCCAGAGAAGTGAGGCCTTTAGGATAGCAGCAGACCTTCCTCTGGGCCACACCACCAGAGTTCCTGAAGGGATGGTAAGGGGAGAGGAAAGCAAGCAGAAAGGAGGTCTTCAGTGTAATCAAGGAAAAAGGCTGGGAGCACACCACTTGCTGTGGGCCCAGCCCAGCCCAGCCCTAGGCAGACCTTCCACACCAGGGAAGGCCAAAACACATGGAGACCACCAGTGAATGCTGACTCCAGATGCTGAAGGAGGCAAGGTCCTTCCCCCAGAACCAACAGAGGAAGAAAGCCTTCCTCCAAAAGCAGGCAACCAACCTGGATTTCAACTTCTGGCCTCCCAGAAGAAAGTCAATTTCTGTTTGAAAAGCCATCCACTGTGACATCTCTGCTATAGCCGCACTTTCTTCTAGGAGGCTAGAAGTTCTAACTCACAGTGAGCCAGAGCAGAGAGTTTACAAGGTTTTAAGACAACAGTTAACCTATCAGCTGCTTCATGTGAAGAAAATATGTCAATCTGCTTCCATAAAGAGTTAGAACTGGCGGAAATCAGCAGGTTCCGGAAGCCTCCGGTTTCCTAAGTTCGGCTAGGAAAAGTCGGGTTTTCCGGAGAATGTTTCAGAAAAAGTTACATGGACCGTGGTCGTTTCGTACACTCATAAGCTCCTGGCCATTATGATGCAAGGATTTCACAGAAGAACTTGCAGAAGTAAAAATATCCTTTGCAATAACTATAGGATAGCAAGTGTTGAGGGTGCTACAGGAAGGGAAAACAGAGAACTTTGTAGAAGACATGACTTCCAGAGAAGAGAATACAAAGAATACCGGCAGAGTGCTAAGAATAAGTCAGCTGGATGCACTTGACCTAAACAAGGCCCTGGAGCAACTAGTTTGGTCCCAGTTTACTCAGTGTTTTCATGGATTTAAACCTGTTAGCCTGCTTTGAACCTGAGGTAAAAGCATTCTTGTGGATTTTCCTGTGGAGATTCACTGTCTACTCAAAAAATGCCACTGTGGGTCAGTCCGTTTTGAATATTCAGTACAAAAATGATTTTTCTCCAAACCTGAGATACCAGCCACCCACTAAAAATCAAAAGCTATGGTATGCCATTTGTACTATTGGTGGGAAGTGGTTAGAAGAACGATGCTATGATTTGTTTCGAAACCATCATTTAGCATCATTCTTAAAAGTCAAACAGTGTGTGAATATTGTGGTTGGACTTTTGAAATTAGGTGAGTTGATTAATTTTTTTATTTTTCTTCAAAGAGGGAAGTTTGCAACTTTGACAGAACGTCTCCTAGGCATTCATTCTGTATTTTGCAAGCCCCAAAATAGGCGTGAGATTGGCTTTGAGTACATGAATAGAGAACTTCTCTGGCACGGTTTTGCTGAGTTTCTGATTTTTCTCTTGTTGTTGTTGTTGTTATGTGCCATCGAGTCGTTTCCGACTCATAGCAACCCTATGCACAACAGCTCTAAACCCTGCTCTATCCTGCGCCAACCGCACCGCCTCTGACACACCCATCCCGATTACCCCAGTCACCGAATCAATCCATCTCATAGAGGGTCTTCCCCTCCTGCGCTGTCCCTCCACCCTCCCAAGCATGATGTCCCTCTCCAAGGACCCGTCCCTCCTGGCAACATGTCCAAAGTATGTCAGATGAAGCCCCAGAATCCTTGCCTCCAAGGAGCAGCTTGCTTTAATCCTCTCCAAGATGGATCTGTTTGTTTTCCTGGCAGTCCAGGGTACATTCAGTACCCTTCTCCAGCACCACAGCTCAAAAGCATCCACTCTCCTTCTGTCCTCCCTAGTCATTGTCCAACTCTCTGATGCATAACAAGCGATTGCAAATACCATGACCTGTATCAGGCGCACCTTAGTCTCCAGAGAGACACTGTTGCTCCTATGATTTTTCTCTTACCACTTATTAATGTCCAAAAGTTGAAAGCTAAGTTATATTTATGGTGTATTCCTTTTACTGGTGCTCCTAATAGTGACAGTACTTTGGCTACCGGTGGCAAAGAATGTTCTTTATGTGGAGAGTGGCCTATCATGCCTCATACTATAGGTTGTGAACATATCTTCTGTTACTACTGTATGAAGAGTAGTTTCTTATTTGACATGTATTTTCCTTGTCCTAAGTGTGGTACAGAGGTGCACAGTTTGCAGCCTCTAAAATCAGGAATTGAAATGTTAGAAGTGAATGCTATTTAGAAATTAAAATTACTTCTCCTAAGGAAATTTAAATTATGTTTAATCCTTCATTTTAGTCATCTTAAGTATAGTATTTGAATATCTGATATGATGGGGTGGATATGCATCTTAGCCACTGTTCCTTTCTTTTTTTTATTTTTTTTTTATTTTTTTTTTTTTTAGCCACTGTTCCTTTCTAAGCATAACCGAATGCTAATGCTAATACCCTGGAAACTACAATATTGTTAATGTATTTTTTTAAAATCCTTGCCTTTCAAATTTTAATTTCAAGAATAATGGATAGTTTTGTCATATGACTACTAAGAATGTTCTTTCATTTTACTGCTTTCCAGGAAAGGAGCTGAATTCTAAAAATAAAAGATTTGAAAACTCTGAAAAAAAAAGAGTTAGAACTGACTTGAAGATGGTAACATTAGGAACTCCAATTTGAAGAAGTACTTCCACAGCATACTTGGAATATGCAGATCGAATCAAAGATGGAGGCGGGAAGGCTGGCTGCACAGAAACAAAGCCCCTGCGCTCTAAAATAACCTACCATGCTGTTTTATCCTTTATTGTTATGCAGCTCATAATTCACCCTCCAGCTGATTTGTTGTTGTGTTGTTAAGTGCAATCAAGTCACAGGCGACTCATAGCGACCATATGAACTAAAGTCCTGGACACCTCCTGTATAACTTTCGTCCTTTCTCCAGGTTCATAGGGTTTCCAGAAGCAAACTATTATGGAAGTGGATGCCACTCCTGCTTCCAAGCTTGTTTTAATTGGGAGCTTCAGCGCCAGCTGATTTAGAGACTGTAAATCTCACAGGAGCAGATTGTCCATCTTTCTCCTGTGGAGTTCAAACCAATAACTCTGGGTTGGCAGGGCAGCTTCTTACCCCTAAGTCACCAGTGTTCCCCCTTTATTCCTTGGCCTCTCAAAATCAGGAAAACATTCAGGGGCCCATTAGTACATTTTCTTTTCATTACACAAACTCAAGGCAGCACAACTCAACATCAGTAAGAGTGCAGGAGCTGTGCTTGCAGTTGTCTGATCCTCTCAGGTCTCACATAGGCATTAAATGTCGACACAAAAACCTTGACAACCTGACAGACAGGGGATAGAGATAGAAAGGATAATTAGCACCTGACTTATGTGCATTTGTCATCAGCATCTGAGAACCACTGCGTTTCTGAACACATGAGGGCAGGCCCTCCCACCACTCCCACTGGAAGGCAGCTTCTAGTCACATTGATCAAGAACTTCAGGTGTATTTCTGGCTAACTCTATTCGATCTTTCTACTTAGACTAGTTATTACCATCTGAATACATTCACCCTCCTACCTCTAATTCTATTTTCAAGTGTTTGCTTCCTAAACTGTTATAATAGGCAAAGACTTCATATTAAATTTACTTTTATACTTCCTTCAAGCCCCTTTAATCAGAGATGACAGTTTCTGGATTATTTGTACAATACTGTGTGAGCCCTAGTGTGATAGAGTGGCTAAAGCATCTGGCTGTTAACCTGAGGGTTGGCAGTTTCATGCCCCTGGTTGCTCCACAGGACAAAGACAGGGAAATTGGTGCTGTGTAAAGCCCCACATCACCCTGAAGTGAGGTTATCAATCCCGAAGGGTTGCTGTAGGTCAGGATCAACAATGGAAGTAGTTTGGGGAGTCCAGAGGACAGACCCTTTCTGCAGTAAACATTGCACTTGCAGTGTCCTGGCCTCCCTCCATCACTGCATCAGGCCTTGTGCTCCTGTCTGCTGGCAGTACTGACTGTGGTCATTGTGCACCTCCACAGCATTTCTACTCCACTGAGCTCTACCAGGCCTCACATGAGGTTGCTTTGCTTCTTGGCCTAAACTTGCCAGAATTGCTGCTGTATCCTGCTCCCTCTTCAGGCCCCTGCTGTGGGGCAGCACCAGCCACCAAGCAGTCATCTAGCATGGCCACCAGCAAATGCAGAACCCTGCCTGTCCTGTGGTTCATGGACTGTATAGACCCTGTTCCAGGAACAGCCTGCTGTCTATTGAACAGTGAGCAGCTTCCTCAGCTGCCTTCCTGAATGGAGACTCGCCTGATCATTTGCAATCACTGAGGATCCCTTGTACCCCAGCCCCAGTGACCCCATTTCCTCTGCCCTCCTTCACAACCCCAGTTCCTCACTCAGCCCTGTAAGCATCCTGCTCCTGTTCCAGCTACAAGGCCAGTGTTGGGCATAGACACACGTAACCCAAATGTGCCCAGTGCCAGGGCTTCATCTTGAGTCACAGGGGGTGGGGGGTGGGGCTATTCCTAGCTTTCCAAGAGAAGGTCGTTAATATGGCTAACAAGTACTTGATCTTTCTGTGGTTTTGACCCAGTGATCTTTGAAAATGACCCACACATGTCTAAAGTGTCATCAGGGCCGGCAGTCTGACTAGCATAGAGGTGGGCCATGGCCCCTTTCCTTCCACTGCACAAAATACAGGAAGGTTCAGTCATGTCCTTGCTTCATCCACCTCATGTCAGAGCCCAGGCCTCCTGACCTGTGTCCTCACAAGGGGGGCCAAGCATTTCTTTTCTCCGTTCATCTGATCAGCAGTGCAGACACTCTAACTGTGCTGCCACTGGGCCCAGACATTGACTCCTCTCTTGTTTCCCTCCCTCTTCTGTCTCAGAAAGCAGCCCTTGGTCATCCAGTAAGCCCTCCTGTGACTTGAAAGTCTCCAGAGCCTCCACTGTGGGCCAGCCATTGTGCACATACTCTTATATTCCTTGTAGCTTCTGGAGGAGGGAAAGGGAGAGTAGACAGCCATTCTTTCAAGAATATGTACTGAGGCTGCAAGGTCCTGGGTCCATGTGTCTCACATTGTAGCAGAGGAGACAAATAGAGACTTTGGAAAAATGTAAAGCAAGGTTGGCACAGAGACAGAAGAGGCAGGACCTCTCTGTGGAGAAAGTGTCCCTCAGCTGGGTGACAGAAAGTTTCACCATAGCCTTGGAGATGGAAAGAGGTTGGCATATGTGAAAAAGAGAACACTGGTATCCTTGCACACATTCAGATTCACTATGATTTTCCTTCCTTTGGTCAGTTTCTCCCTCTTTGTATTTTGTCCTGATTTTCTCAAGAAAATTTAAAATGGGGAGAGGAACTAAAGAGATACTAATAAGAGATACACATCAGTTGGGTGAAGAGAAAGACAGTCGACAAAGCAGGGGCAATAGCAGAGTCTCATTAAGGAAAGGAAGACAGGAACAGGTGCCTGAGGGTTACAGAGAACAAAGGCGGATGCTGTTACTTAGACAACCAGCATTATAGTAATAACACATTAATAAATGAATGGATACACAGCCCAAAGGCAAATGAATAGGTAAATAAAACTATATCCATGAACTTAAAGGTTTGGCAGATAATAGTTCTATATTCTTATATCTCTATGCATATTATACAGATATCTTTATGTAATATAAATAGATTCATAGCTTCATAGTGGTAAGGAGTTATGCTGCCACCTCAAAGACACACAGTTCAAATCTAGCAGTTGCTCCATGGGAGAAAGACAGTCTCTTCCTGTGCAGTTTTCTGCCTCTGAAAACCCACTGGGACATCAGCTATGAATCACTTCCAACTCAACACCACATAACAACAATATATAATGGCACATAACAACAATAACATACTATGACAGGTTTGGAAGGAGGAGTGGCATCCACTTCCTAAATAACATGCCTCCGGAAACTATGAACTTTGATAAATGTTGATAGTTGTAGAGGAGCTTCAGGCCTTTTGTTCATAGGGTAGCTAACTGTGAGTCATGTTCGACTCGAAGGCAATCATCAACAACAATATATGTATGTATATATATGTATATGTATACACACATATACATTTGTACATAAACAAACATATATGTACATATATATCTGCATGTGTATATATATATATATATATATATGTATATATTGTGTATGTATATAAAATAGAGCAAATGGAGCAAAATTATAAAACTCCTTAGCCATAACCAATTCAGTCACTGAGCCCTGGAGCTCAAGACCTTAGACTGAGAGACTTCAAGGTCAATTGACATAATAAGTAGTCCACCAAGACAATGGTCTACATCCTTCTTTTGTGAGCAACGAATGGGATCTTGAAAGCTTGTAACTGGCCATATAAGATGCAACTGCTGATTTCTCTTCATTTAGAGAAAATAAAAGTGAGGAAAATCAAACATTATTAGTGTGAAGGATTAAAGAACCATTGAACTTAAGTCTCCCAAGCTAGCTGATGCTGTGATACCACTATGGACCACTCTGAAGGAAATGCCAAATAGAAGGTACCTGGTAAAATGAGAAAAGAACTGTGGACCAAACCCTAAAATTATAAAAATGAAATCAGAGGGTCTCACAACTTGGAGGCTGTTGAGGAAAATAGAAAGATAGGCAGGAATCTCAAAAGACAAGGTAATAGTTCAATGGTGATTAATTTTATAAAACACAATGTATTTTTACATTGTGTATTTTAAACTTTTTAAAAAAAAATCATAAAAATGGCCAAGCTTACTGTGCTAAGAAAGGCATGTGTCAGGGTTGTATCCTCTCTTCATACCTATTTGTGTTCTGTGCAAAGTATTTGAGAAGGTAGACTCTGTGAAGAAGAATGTGGCATCAGGATTGGAGGAAGAGTTGTCAATAACCTGTGCTATGCAGATGACACAACCTTGCTTGCTGAAAGTGAGGAAAACTTGAAGCACTTGCTGCAAGGAGATCAAAGAATACAATCTTCAATATAAGTTTCATCTCAATGTCAAGAAAACAAAAATTGTTACCACTGATGATTTGCAACATCATGAAAGATGAAGAAAAGATTGAAGTTGTCAACAGTATCATCTTACTCAGATTCACAATCAATACACTTGGTCCAGAAGTCAGGAAATCAGGAGATATGTTGCACTGACAAAGTGTATAGTCATGGACCTCTTGGGATTATTGAGAAGCAATGATGTCAGTTTAAGGACTAAGGTGTGTCTGATTGAGGCAATAGTCTTTCTCACCACTAGTTATGCTTCTGAAAGCTGGACAATGAGTTAGGATGACACAAGTAAAGCCTTTGAGCTTTGATGTTGGTAAAGAATGCTGAATATCCTATGAACTGGCAAAAGAACAAATGTGTCTTTGAAAAAATACAGCCAGAGTGCTCCTTGGAGGCAGAGATGCTAAAGCTTCATCTCACATAATTTAGGCATGGAGCTAGAAGAGGCTATTCCTGAGAGAAGGACATCATGCTTGGAAAGGTGGAGGGTTGGCAAAAAGGAGGGAGACCCTTAACCAGATGGATTAACACAATTGGCGGCTGCAGTGGGTTCCAGTGTGTCAGGAAGTGTGAATATGGCACAGGACAGGACAGGGTTCAGATCTGTTGTTCATAGGGTCACTACAGGTTGTACTAGACTCAATGGTGCCAATAACAACAATTGGTCTGATAGAGACTGGCAAATGTGTCAGGAAGTGTGAGTATGGCACAGGACAGGACAGAGTTCAGATCTGTTGGTAATAGGGTCACTATGGGTTATACTAGACTCGATGGTACCAACAACACTTGGTCCGATCAACTGGTAGAACACCCCTGATGGTGGTCCTTATTCGCTTACCAAGCTGGGAACTAAAATTGTTCCACAGCTCACCTTTAGCCAAATAATTGATGGGCTTTTAAGGTGGTTAGTAACGATCAGAAGAATTTGCTCCTCAGATCTATTATTGGCCATACAAGATCAGATGACCGTACAGAAAGTCAGGAAGGGATAAGAAGGAAGGATAAATGGAAATAACAAACACAAAGATGAAATTGAAGAGGGCTGTTACCTTGTGGGGTTACAATCAATATTATGCAACAATGTATATGGACTGTTGACTAGAAAACCAATGTGCTCTATAAACATACACTGAAATTATTATGAAAAGTTTAAAAAAGAAAAAGAAATCTAATAAATCAATTAGAATTACTCTTCAACAGCACAAAAGGCAAAGTCTGTTAGAATGCTTACAGACATGTGCACATAATCTTTTATGAGGAATGTTCTAGCTAAACCTTCCAGTTTTGCTTACATTGCAGTGTTTTCTTCTGCTTTGCTGTGCCCCTTTCTGCTTTCTGAGTTTCAGCCAGGTGGCAGTGGATAAGAAGGAAGACAGTCCTGACAGAGCTTTTTATTAAATAATAATAATAACAACAAATGAGTGAGTCTTTTGTCACTTGGCGTAAAGAGAGATATCATCTGTCATTCAGGCAAGTGTGTTTCGAGAGAGGCAGTGGGATCCTCCTCAGCTTCTCACCTGACCCTGTGAAACAGGATGTGCTTGAACTCTCCCTGCCTGAAGCTAAATGAACACCCTATTAATGTACACAGCACCCCAGGAGAGCTCACCTTCTGCTGATTTTCTTTTCAGCTTCCTTGAAAGAATCGATAGCGTCAGTTTGGTTGACTACACACCCACAGACCAGGTATGTGTAATCCAGAAACTGTGCCACCCACTGAAATGTTTGACATGAGTTATTTCCCATATTGTTCAGTGCTTATTTTTAAAATGAATAAGGTAAATGTTCATAGAGTAACTACTTTCTGCAAATTACATGATGTTTGTCAAGTTCCAGGTGGGCCTCCTCTCCCTTCTTGGTGCTTAAAAATGTGCTTTCTCACTCTAGTTGCTGTCAAACCAGAATTGAGTGATAGCTGACTCTCCACAGAGTCCCTAAGGCTATAAATCACAGGGGAGGAGATTGCCCATCTTCCTTCTGCAGAGTGACTGCTGTATGGAGCACAGCCTTTCAGTTAGTAGCACAATTCCCTCTGGCCTCCGTCTCCAGAGCTCCCTGTGAAATCTACTAGATGTTTGAACTTGCCAACATTGAAAGCTTTCATCTGCAGAAGGCTGTTGTTAGGTGCTTCTCAGGAGGTTTTCACCTCCAGTGAAATGCTGCCTGATCCTGAGCTGTCCCCTTGATTAATTGCAAACTGACCATTGTGGGTTTGAAGTAGGGGATTTCCAGACAAAACCACTAGGCTTTTCTTGTTGGTCTGTCTCAGTCTGGAAATTGCTGAAACCTTTTCATCAAGACAACATGGCTGGAAGCTGGGCATGAAGGACTTTGGCCAGGAATCAAGATGGAGTCTCTTGGACTACTGAACTGCACTGCCCTCTAAGCAGCAAAACATCCAAAACAAAAACAAGCCATAGCATCAAGTTGTGGGAACTTTCCATCAGGCTTCCAAAGCTGTGAATCCTCACAGACATTGCTCATGTTTCTCCCTTGAAGCAGTCAGCAAACTCCAATCACCAGCCTTTCAGTTAGCTGCCCAACACATGTGCCAGTTTGGTTCATTATCCATAGAATCCTCACTCACCACCGCTCAATAGGTGTTCACTGCACACTCACCACATACTGGACACTCACCTCATTGCACACTCAATGCTCACTGCTCACTCACCTGCTTACACACACTCACCTGCTCATGGCATGCTTACTGCCCACCGCACACTCACTGCTCACTGCACATTTATCTGCTCATTGCACACGCACTGATCACTGCTCACTCACTGCTCACTGAACACTCACTGATCACTGCACACTCACCTGGTCACTGCACACTGCACACTCACTGCTCACTGCATACACACCTGCTCACTGCACACTCACCTGCTCACTGCCCACTCACTGCTCACTGCCCACTTCACACTCATTGCTCACTGCTCACTCACCTGATCACTGCACACCTGCTCAGTGCACACTCACTGCTCACTGCATACACACCTGCTCAGTGCACACTCACCTAATCAGTGCACACTCACCTGCTCACTGCACACTCACTGCTCACTACACACTCACCTGCTCACTGCACACTCATTTCACAGCTCACTGGATGTTCACTTCACTGCTCACTGCTTCTGAGTTAGTTTTGACTCAGTCACCCACCTTTGGGTTTCTAAGGTTTTAAGTCCCAACCATGGGAACTGCCTATATTTCTCCCAGGAAGCTGCTGATGGATTAGGACCAATAGAGAAGCACAACCCACTACAGCCTTAGCTACTAGAGCTCCCTTGAATGCCCAATAAACTAAAATAATAATAATAATTCACTGCTGTTGAGTCATACCAACTCATAACTGATCCTCCATTGGATTTTAGAGGCTGTGAACTCTGTGGGTGAAGACTGACCATCTTTCTCCTATGGAGCTGCTGGTGATTCAAACTGTCAGAGAAGTGTGGTTTTTAAACTCCCTAGCTCCAGTGGCCTAGTGGTAAGAAGCTGTTCTGTTCTGCAATCCCTAAGGCACACAGTTTGAATCCACTAGCTGTTTCATGGGAGAAATATGGGCAGTCTCCTCCCATGAGATTACATGCCTCTAAAAACTTGCCGGAGGGGCAGTGATGGGTCGGTTCTAACTAGTACACAACAACAACAATTTACAGAATGTTGTTGTTATGTGCCATCCAGTTGGAAAAAACTCACAGCTGACCTGCAAGCAGGTTTTCAGAGGCAGTAAATCACAAGGGATGAGATAGTCCATATTTTCCCCATGGAGGAGCTGGTGGATTCGAACTACATGCCTTTGGGATTGCAGTGCAGTTTCTTACCACTAGGCCAACAGAGCTCCCTATCTGCAGATTAGTAACGTGCAAGTTTTACAGTTCCTAGGACTGTCAAAATAAAAACTGAACCTTTACTCCTTAGCTTCTCTTGTCTCTATCCTGAGTCATGTTTCATTAGAGTTTACAGGGGTGATTCACTCCCCACCCCCTGTACACCTCATTGCTCTATGCTTTCCTGAAACCTTCAATCCTTGGACCAATACTGAGAGGATGGAGGCTCTTTCATGGAGCCTCCAACTAGTTGTAGAGGTAGTGGATTCCAGGTAAGTCCGAAGAGTCTCCATTCAGATTGGATTCTGTGATACATCCCAAGCATCTATACATCTATGAAAAGGGAGTACTTGAAGTTGGGCACTTCCAGAAGATTCCCTCTCTTAGAGGTCTGAAATCCACTCTCTCCAGGAGGCATCCTCTTCTAGGGTCACAGCTTCCATAGGTCTTGACCCCTTCCTCTTTCCTTGTGCCTAATGGCTGCTTTGTCAACATCAGAGTGATAGGAAACAATCTTGATACAGACGCCCCAGAGATGTCAGCATGGTGACCTGTGTGGTGCTCTTGTCCCCTTACACTTTGCAGTGCTTATTTCACCCCAGTGCCTTCTTTTTTGGAGAGAAGAGTAGCAGCTGGTATCCAGTCCATGAAAACCAAGGTTCATGAGTGTGGAATTGTGTGTCCTTTGGCTTCTTGCCCATTGGGTTTCTGAAGCTACAGGGGAACAGGACCCCTGGCACATGAGGCTCCTCATGTGGGTATTATGAATATAAGTGTTAAATGCATCGTAAATAATAATTATTGTTTCTTTTACAGCTAGGAGAAATGTAATTTTAAAAACTCAGTTCTTTTCAAAATAGCCAGGCCTTTAATCTGGAAAGAGAACAGAGCAGTGATTGGTCTTTTTTCTTACTTTCAGGACCTTCTCCGATGCAGAGTTCTGACATCAGGAATTTTTGAGACACGATTCCAAGTGGACAAAGTGAATTTTCAGTGAGTCTTTGGTTTAAACTGTGACACTCTGGAGGGTGGAAGTTGTGACTGCCTTTGTTGTGACACAGAAGTCACCCCACAGAGCCAGAGTCCTCTGAGCAATCCGAAGTTGGGGTGCTTACTCCCATGATCTGCGCCACTAATGGTCCATCAGCAGTGTGGGTTGCCTTTAATTCTGGAAAGGGTTAAAATGTTGATTTCTGCCACTTACTTTCCACCTAAAGTGAAAACAATAGTCTCACCCTAGATGTAGAATTGCTTGAGCCTTCTGTCAATCAGGAGTTCCAGCAAATTAATTTTTCCAACATTTGGTCTCTGCAATACACAGAAACTGGAAGTAATAGCTTGCTTTTTCTCCCATGGGGTCTTCTAGGTTGATGAAGTACAAATACCAATGAATAACTTACTTTCTTAGTTTGCTTCCCAGAATTAAAAAGTTGGTTTTCCCTCCACAAAGCCCTCTTCACTGTCTGTTCTTTTAACCACCTCACCCACCATTCCTATTACTCTAGCTCCCAGAATTCTTTTTCTCAGACCCTGGTTTCACATCTCCTTATCCATTCATTCCAGTTCATCCTACTCACTTCCCTAAATGAATCTTTCCAAAACATAGCTAAGTGTGTCATTCCTCTGCTGAAAGAGGTCCACTATTGCCTCAGTACACCCAAGTTCCCAGCTTTCCTCCTTATGACCCAGGTTTCCCATCAACCCACTCATCCCCTAAGCCTGCACTCCTCTCATCTCCTAAGCTTGCACCAGCTTTCCATCTGGTGAGGTCCTCCCAGCACAGCTGGCCCCTCTTGCCACTAAATTTGTGCTCATTCACTTCTCCCAGGTCCACATGTCTACCAAAACTTCCTTCAGATCTTTTCCTCAGGGATTTCTTGACATTTCTGTGGTACCTATTATACAACCCAGTGCTTGGTGGCCTACCGTCTCCTGGTTTTTCCACTTTCTTTCTGTCCATTTCAGCTCAGAAGCAGACAGTAAGACCCCTCACAAGAAAGTGTCTTTGGTTTTCTTTTCCTAACAATATTCAATTACTAGCCCCCTCCTCAGATCCCAGGCAGTTCACATCCACTTTTTAATTAATGGAGAACTCACCATACTGCCACTGTGAGCAAGCAGGATGATAGGGAAGCAGGCCAGCTAAGTCTGTACACTGTAATGAACTGTGGAGTTCATATGGTGCTTGCTTTTACTCACATTAGGACAAAATCCCTGGCATAGTATGATTACTAACAATGCATTTTGCTCTGCTGTTGTGCTTTTATTGAAAACATATCTTCCTAGTCATCTCTTAACTTTTCACAAGGCACCACCTATGTGTCCTGCATGTACTCATATAAAGCATGCAAGTAAAGATGTGGTGGGATTGTCGGTGTGTACAGCTGAGATAATGAAATGCATACTGGGTGTTCTGAAGGCACATGCAGTAAACTTAGGGACTGAATCAATGAAATAGAAGGTAGAAAGACCAGGCAGAAATTGTGTGCGTGCAGAGAACTACCCTATTAAGGGAACATGGCTAGCAAAGAGGCTCCGTGAGCCTAGAGCTTGAGGAAGGATTCAGGGGCCAGGCTGTGCACTCCGGAAAAGTCCTTGAGTGTACCAACTTAGAGCCAGGACAGAAAGTCATAGAGCCCCTGCCAGTTCTCTGAACAAGTATGTGTCAGAAACACCAGTGCAGCAGCTACTTAGGAGCTTTCTTGCTAATTCCTTAAGAGACAAGTATGACAATGCCAGTGAATTATAACTAATATCTTGGGACTAGAGCACTCCTTAAGAGGGACCTATCCTAGGTAAGAATTTTACATGTACTCAGAGAAGTTTAAACTAATAACATTTATTCCATGCCTACCATATAACATATAGCAGCTGATGTATGCACTGTCTCCAATCTGTTAGATAAACCCCAAGGCTGGCAGATACTGAGTAACTGGTAACTCCAGTTCCCACCATATGGTTCTTGTCCAGACTGGAAATTGTGGTCCAGGTCAGCCCCATATCTGTCTGTGAATGGGTGGAGACTTTTGACAGCAAAGCAGAAAAGAAAAAAAGTGTGTAGCTGCTCCCTGGTTTCCTCAGATTAACAACTTTTCCATTATCCTCCAGCATGTTTGATGTTGGTGGTCAGCGGGATGAGAGAAGAAAGTGGATCCAGTGTTTCAATGGTGAGTCAGCTCTCGGAAGGTGGGTAGTTCTGGTCCTCCCTATCACTTCTATGCTTATGGTTTCTTGAATGAGATGCACTCCCGTTGAATTAGCATGTAAAATGTGGCATTGTACAGCAAGTTAGTATGCTCCTGCTTGCCATGTTAATCTCATAAACAAGGGAATTGAGCATCCAAGGTTCACATTAATTCTTAGCTAATCTATGTGACCCCCTCATCACGTATGTTCCTAAACAACGCAATGATAGATGCCATGCTTATTTGAGTCACTCTCACAAACACTGGAAGGTCATTTGGAAGAACCGTGAGAATGCTATGTTAGGGGCTCCAATTATAAGTGGTATTCCATGGAAAAGGAGTAGTTGTTGAGTAGGTCCTCTGTCACAGTCCCACAGTGAATAGCTTTGTTTAACTGAGGTGTATCTTTTGTCTGTTGGCTTCACTCAGATGTCACTGCCATCATCTATGTCGCAGCCTGCAGTAGCTACAACATGGTGATTCGGGAAGACAACAACACCAACAGGCTGAGAGAGTCCCTGGACCTTTTTGAGAGCATCTGGAACAACAGGTTATACAAATAACACTTTCATTGTCATTATTGAGTTACCAGTTTCTTTTATTAAAAATACAAATCAGTTCACAGTTGCTTTCCTTACTGGCAAAACCCAGGCTACAGGAGGCAATTCAGATGGAGAGACATCCTTAGAAAAGGACACTTCTAGTGATAGTGTCCTCTGCTGAGAATATTTACATCTTTATTTTGAAAGTCTGAGGATTAAAAATTTATTTTATTTGATTCTTAAAATTTAGAAAATGCTAGTTTAAAACATCCACTACTAGCAAGTTTGGGAGCACTGGTGGCATATTGGTAAGAGCTGCACAATAATCCCAAAGGCATACAATTCGAGCCTACCAGCAGCTCCATGGGAGGACAGGTAGTCTCTTCCTGTGCAATTTGCTGCTTCTAAAAACCCGCGAGAGGGTCAGCTATGTGTCAGTTCTGACTTGACAGCACACAACAACAATAGCAAGATGATCTCTTATGGTGCCCTTAAAATTCAATCATAATCATGTTTGAAACTGCTTATATTGAAAAGTGTCATCTTCATAACGCAGATTGTTGATAGATCTTCCACCAATCCTGACCCCACATTTCTCTTCATAGAGCCCAGCCTCCCGGCAA
Source organism: Elephantulus edwardii (assembly GCF_000299155.1). Taxonomy (NCBI): domain Eukaryota; kingdom Metazoa; phylum Chordata; class Mammalia; order Macroscelidea; family Macroscelididae; genus Elephantulus; species Elephantulus edwardii. Next base: position 4,783,016 of record NW_006399946.1, read on the forward strand.
TCACTTGTTATGCATCAGAGAGTTGGACAATGACTAGGGAGGATAGAAGGAGAATTGATGCCTTTGAGCTGTGGTGCTGGAGAAGAGTATTGAGGGTATTATGGACTGATAGGAAAACAAACAGATTCATCCTGGAGAGGGCTAAACCGGGCAGCTCCTTGGAGGCAAGGATTCCGAGGCTTTGTTTAACATACTTTGGACATGTTGTAAGGAGGGACCGGTCCTTGGAGAGGGACATCATGCTTGGTAGGGTGGAAGGACAGTGCAGGAGGGCAAGACCCTCTATGAGGTGGATTGATTCAGTGACTGGGGTAATCAGGATGGGTGTACTGGAGACAGTGTGATAGGCACAGGACAGAGCAGAGTTTAGGGCTATTGTACATAGGGTCACTATGAGTCACAAGTGACTTGACGGCACATAACAGCAACAGAAACAACATATTGAAAAGTAGTAAGGAAGTGACTCAGAAAGGAATATCTATCAAAACACATATCCATACAGTACATTGTTGTTGTTGTTGTTGTTGTTGTTGTTATGTGCCGTCGAGTCGTTTGCGACTCATAGCGACCCTACGCACAACAGCCCTAAACCCTGCTCTATCCTGCGCCAACCGCACTGCCTCTGACACACCCATCCCGATTACCCCAGTCACCAAATCAATCCATCTCATAGAGGGTCTTCCCCTCCTGCACTGTCCCTCCACCATCCCAAGCATGATGTCCCTCTCCAAGGACCCATCCCTCCTGGCAACATGTCCAAAGTATGTCAGACGAAGCCCCAGAATCCTTGCCTCCAAGAAGTAGCTTGGTTTAATCCTCTCCAAGATGAATCTGTTTGTTTTCCTGGCAGTCCATGGTACATTCAGTACCCTTCTCCAGCACCACAGCTCAAAGGCATCAACTCTCCTTCTGTCCTCCCTAGTCATTGTCCAACTCTCTGATGCATAACAAGCGATTGCAAAGACCATGGCCTGTATCAAGCGCACCTTAGTCTCCAGAGAGACACCGTTGCTCCTGAGTACTTTAGAGAGGTCCCTAACAGCAGACTTTCCCATCGTGATACGCTTTTTGATTTCCTGACTGCTGGTGCCAAGAGTGTTGACTGTGGAGCCGAGCAAACTGAAGCTGTGAACAATCTCAATCTCTTTGCCATCCATCCTGATGCTGCCAATTGGTCCAGTGGTGAGAATCTTTGTCTTCTTGACATTGAGCCTCAGTCCATACTGAAGGCTGCAGTCCTTGACCCTCCACAGCAAGTGCATGAGGTCCTCCTCAGTTTCAGCAAGCAGGGTTGTGTCATCTGCATAACGCAGATTGTTAATAGATCTTCCACCAATCCTGCTACCACAATTCTCCTCATAGAGCCCAGCCTCCCGGATAATCTGTTCTGCATACATGCATACCTAGCTAAAAATAAGCCTGTTTCCCCCTGAAACATTTAGAAGAAAATATCAACAACAGATTAGATTAAATAAACATAAATTGACCTTGTAAAATGGTTGGATAATCAGTAAAATTATTTCTCTATCAAATCTTTACTAACTCCTCTCTATTTGCCACACTGGGCTTTAGTGTATCAGGAAGTATGAGGATAGTACAGAATGGGATAAGGTTCTGATTTGTTGTTCATAGGGTCTCTGTGGGTTATATGCTACTTGACAGCACCTAACCACAACCGCCTCTCAATTTTATAGTGTGGAAGTGGTTAATGGAAAAGAAAAAAGAGCAGTAGAAATAATGCATAGTAGATAAACAGAAAAATTCAGTGGAATCATTAGAAATTTATAGAGAGAACTTACAGAAAGTAGGATTGCCCCATACAGTTCTTAAGGCTGTTTGTAAATCTGTAGAGTGTAAATTACACATTGCTTTGGACATGTTGCTAGGAGAGGCTATTCCTTGGAGAGTGATATCATGCTTGGAAAGGTGGAGGAAGGGTCAGCAAAAAAGAAGTAGACCTTCAATGAGATGGATTGACACCGTAACTACAGCAATGGGCTCAAGTGTATCAGAGATGATGAGGATGGCACAGGATAGGACAGGGCTCAGGTCTGTTGTTCACTGGGTCACCATGAGTAGTCTCAACTTGATGGCACCTAACAACAACAAATTACATTAGGTTTTCCCCCCAATGTTTTTCTAGGATTTAATAGTCATTATTATAAGAATTATACATGTTATAATGAAACAGAAGAGATGCACTATTTCTATTTATGTTAAGATCCCTGCATCCTATCCATTAGCTTGTTTCCTTTGAAGTAATTTTCAAAAGCTTTGTTGATTTGCACAGTTAAACAAGTTGCAAGCCAAGGCTTACCTACTATTTACATCTCTGTGTGTGTGTGTGTGTGTGTGTGTGTGTGTGTGTGTGTGTGTGTTGTGCACTGATGAGTCAGAACCAACCGATAGCTGACCCTCTTGTAGGTTTTCAGAGGTAGTTAATCATACAGGAGGAGATTGCCCATCCTTCTCCTATGAAGCAGCTGGTGGCTCTAAAACATATGACTTTGCAGTGCAGCTTCTTGCCACTAGTCCATCCATGTATGAACATGGCAGGAAAAGACAGAAACCTGAGTTTCACTTCACTCCGCATGTTTGTTGTGGGAAGTAGAGTGAATCTTGCTCTGGTGCACATAGTCTCTGATCTGGAGGTTCTTAGACTAGAGTGAAAAGGACCTGTTCAGAGGAAGTCAGGGAGGAGGAAGAGGAATCAAGCCCGTTACACATTCAATTATTTGTGAATGGCGGAGGCATCAGTTATTTTATTAACTCCTTCTCTTTTTCTAGATTAAATTCTCTGAGCCTTTCACATAAACAAAAAAAGTCCCAGTGTATTTATTATATGTGAAATCTTAGTTTTGATACCACTGTATCAATGTATTTATGTCCCCGGCATAATTGAATTAGAAACTGCTAAATTAACTCAGATTTATTTGTTTATTATTATAAGACACAAGGGACTGGAGGATTGAAACATAGGTCAAACACTTTTAGCATGTGTGTATTTTCAAGGAGAGAGCAATATTCTTTCTTCTTTTAACGTAGTGACTCCCCTAGTAGAGGAACCTGGACATCGCCATACATGTGGAATATGTGTTTGCTTCCCCTTTTCAGGTGGCTACGGACCATTTCCATCATCTTGTTCTTGAACAAGCAAGACATGCTGGCAGAAAAAGTCTTGGCAGGCAAATCAAAAATTGAAGATTATTTCCCAGAGTATGCAAACTATACTGTTCCTGAAGACGGTAAGATCTCCAAACATGTTTTTTCTGAATTAAGCAATAAAAAGTATGTTGTCATTTTTTAATAGTCCTGTTGAAAATGTGTGTGTGTGTGTGTGTGTGTGTATATGAAATACTTATTCCTCTGACTATAATTTAGAGAGTTCTGATGAGTCCAAAGACTTAATTTCCTTTAAATCAGCATTTTCTCTGGGTCCTTCTCTCTCTGGTGATGCCATCTCTATGATGTCATCCATAGATGATAGTGAGTTGCTAACCCGAAGGTGATTCAAATCCACCAGAGACTCTATAGAAGAAGGATGGGCGATGACTGAAGGATTAACTAGAAGTTGGAACCCACTCAATGGCAATAAGGTTTATTCTAAAATGCTAAAGTTTTAAGAAGTCCTACTTAAGATATCTAAATTTGTCTGACAGGAATGGGCTGCATATTTCTATAATGCTGGAGGCTCTGCCACCAGTATTTCAAACAGCTACCCAGGGTAGATAAATTTCAGGAGAGAGTCAAGATGAAGACATCCTAGCTAGGAGGCAGAACTGGCCAGCCACTTCTTTTTTTCCCCCTATAATTATATTTTATTAATTTTCATAAACATTTACAGAGATTTTGCGTTTCCATTCATTCATTGTT
>NW_006399946.1:4792943-4796582 GCF_000299155.1 Elephantulus edwardii
GATCCAAGGTGGTGCCCTGAGGTCACAGGGCTGTGGTGGAGGTTGAGATGTGTGGTTGTGGAGCTGCAAGGGGGGTGGGGGAAGGGGAGGAAAGCAAGGGACTAGGGGGCAAGGAGCGCAGGGCTTGGACACTATCACCAAGAGGTGGGGACGGGGCTTGTGCGCTGCTGGTGTTTTATGCAGCAGCACCCTGTGTGTTAAGGGTCACACAGGTGTGGGTTGCAGGGGGTCCCACAGTGTCCGGTAGTCTTCGTTCCTCTGGGGTCTCACAGTCTTCGCTCCTCTGGAGTTCTGTGGTAGGTGGCTGGCTGTTGTTCTTCCCGGGTCTCTTCTGGGTCCCTCTCTCGGCGTTCCCCCATCTGGCGGGCGGCAGCGTGCATTCCCCCCGGCTGGCGGCGGCGTGCGTTCCCCCCAGCTGGCAGCGGCGTGCATTCCCCCAGCTGGCGGCGGCATTCCCCGGTCTGGCTGTGGCGGCGTTCCCCCGGCTGGCGGCCTCGTGGCCAGCCACTTCTGAAATAATGGGCCATTGAAAACATTAAGGGGTGGGGAGGGGTTTGTTCGGGGAGAAGGGTGCAACAATGAATGAATGGAATTCCAAAATCTCTGTAGATGGTCATTGAAATGAAAAATAAACAAACTAAATTAATAAAAAAATCATTAAGCATAGCAACAGAATCTTGTCTGATACAGTGCCAGAAAATGAGACCTTCAGATTAGAAGGCACTCAGAATTATGACCTGCCTCCTCAAAGGGCATTTGACCTTAATTATGTGGATGGAATAAAGCCGTCAGCTAGTAAAGGGCCTCTATTTGCTGATATGGTACAACTCATAACAAAGAACAACAGACACAAAATCCATCAATAAAAGTAGAGCGTCAGCAAGAGGAAGATCCTCAACAAGATAGACACCAGTGACTCCAACTTAAGGACAGCAGAGATTTAGGAGGATGGTGTGGGATTGCTCAGCATTTCATCTGTGGTGCATAGAAAGGGTCACTATGAGTTGGAGCCAATTCTATGGCACTTAACAACATTCATTACTCCAGTTAAGAAAGCAGTTTTGGGATAAAGATTCACTACTCTGCCTCTTCCATGTCCCTGGTTGAATTTGTAAGAGATTAATAGAAGATTTCAAAGGGCATCTTGAGAAGACAAAGCAAAGTATTATAACAGAATGTGCAAAGGGTTGGAGTCAGAAAGTACAAAGAGAAGAACTTGCTAAGCATTTCTCTAGCTGAGAGAACTAAAAACAAATTCAAGTTTCTAGTTGCAATACTGGGAGATGCTAGAGCAGTATCTTGAATGATCCAGGAAGCATCCAAAGAAGATGGAAAGAATACACAGAGTCACTGTACTAAAAGATCTGGCCAAAACGGGAATATTTCATGAAGTACTATATGATTAGGAATCAGTGGTAATGAAAGAAGAAGTTCAAGCTGCAATGAAGGCACCATCAAAAAATAAGAACCCAGATATCAAATGGATACCAAGTGGCATGTTTCACTTACAGAGGCAGCCTTGGATGTGCTCACCACTCTATACCAAAAAATGTGGAAGACAGCTACCTGGTCAAGTGATTAGAAGAGATCTATATTTGTTCTCATTCCAAAGAAAAGTGATCCAATAAAAAGTGGAAATTATCAAACAATATCACTAATATCGCATGCAAGCAAAATACTCCTGAAGACCATCCAAAACCAACTAGAACAGTTTATTGAAGAGAACTAACAGAAATTCAAAAAAGGCTTAAAAGAGGCCATAGGACCAGGAATATTACTGCTGATGTAAGATGAATCCTGGAAGAAAGCAGAGAATACCAGAAGACTATGTATTTATGTTTTATTGACTATGCAAAGGCACTTGACTATATGTATTATGGTTAATATTGAGAAGAATGGAAACTCCAGAACATTTCATTGTGCTCACAAAAAAACCTAAAACTAGACCAAGAGGCTGTTGTGCGAACAGAGCACAGGGAAGACAGCATGGTTTAAAATCAAGAAAGGTGTGCGACAATACATACTCTCCATACCTATTCAATGTGTATGCTAAGCAAATCATTCTAGAAACAGGACTCTATGAAGAAGAATGAAGCATCAGGATAGGAAAAAGACTCCTCAACAACCTGTATTATGCAGGTGATAACACCTTGCTTGCTGAAAGTGAGGAAAATTTGAAGCACTTACTTGAGAAGATCAGAGACTACAACCTTCAATACAGATTATATCTCAATATCAAGAAAACAGAAATCCTCACCACTGGACCAACAGACAACATCATGATAAATGGATAGTAAATTGAAATTGTCAATAACTTCACCTTACTTGGATCCACTTTGGCACTAGAAGTCAAGAAATCAAAAGACATATTACATTGGGAAAGTCTGCTGTCGGGGACCTCTCCAAATTACTGATGAGCAATGACATTAGTTTAAAGACTAAAGTGCATGTGATTTAGTCATGATCTTTTCAGGAACTTGCTATGGAAATGAGAACTGAAAAGTGAATGAGGATGAGAGAAGAATCATCAATGCTTTTGAGTTGTGGTGTTTGAGAAAAGTACTTAGTATCCCATGGACTTCCAAAAGAACAAACAGGTATGTTTGGAGGAAGTATAGCCAGAGTGCTCCTTAGAAGCAAGAATGATGAAGCTTCGTCTCACATACTTTGGACATGTTGTTAGGTGAGGCTATTCCTTGGAAAGGGGTATTGTGCTGTAAAATGTGGATTATCAACAAAAGAGAGGAAGAGCTTCAATGAGATGGATTGATACACTGTAGCAATTGGCTCAAGTGTGTCAGAGAAGATGAGAATGGTACATGATAGGAAAGGGTTCAGATCTGTTGTTCACAGGATTGCTATGAATTGTACTTGATTTAACAGCACATAACAACAGCAATGTACCTCTTAAACCCTTTACATGGTATTTCTCACTCCACACAGTTACTAAAAAAAACTATTCTCATTTTTCCTAGAAAATTGAAACTAAGAGCAGTAACATTTCCAAGGGAATTCAAGTAGATTTTTTTAAATAGATTTTGAATGCAGATTTGAACCAGTTCACTCATTCCTCCAAAGATAGTCTTCATTCACCAGGCATGCTTGCTCCTTCCTGTCTGCAGCTGTGCCATCAGTGGTTTCCAGTCAAAGTGGCCACCATCCCAGCTCACCTGAGCCTCAGTGTTCCCACACACAAGAATTGCAGTTATAAAGCCAGTTAAGTCTGAGGAAGTTGGCAAGAGCTGGTCACCCTAATTCCCCCTAACATATGTTGGTTTTCAGTGTATACTTTGTCCACCACAGAGAAGTGATACTTTAAAGCACAGTAACACAACTTCCTCTTAAAAATTAAATAAAACACAATGAAAGAAACTGTCCTAGAAATTTCAATAAAGATCATAGAGGTTTTAAAAAATTCATCTATGAAGACAAAAAGAAACTGAACATTTTAAACTCAATTTCCTGCTACTTATATACTGAGTCATTGTATAGAAAGGAATTGGCAGATACAGAAGAATTTAATGAAATAACATATGCAAGAGCCTATGGTGATGAAGGAAGAAGTTCAAGCTGCTTTGAAGGAAATAGCAAAAAAATAAGGCCCCAGAAATAGATGGTATACCAATTGAAGTATTTCAG
>NW_006399946.1:4797852-4799833 GCF_000299155.1 Elephantulus edwardii
TAATCGGGATGGGTGTGTCAGAGGCAGTGCGGTTGGCGCAGGATAGAGCAGGGTTTAGGGCTGTTGTGCATAGGGTCGCTATGAGTCGCAAACGACTCAACGACACATAACAACAACAACAACATGTTCTGTTTGTTTTGAGTTTTTGTTGTTTTTTTTATTGTTTTATTTTTTTTGTGCATGTACCATCAAATCAGATCTAACTGGTACAGGAGGAAACTGTCCCTCCTTCTCCGGCAGAGCATCTGGTGGATTCAAACCATGTATCTTTGGGACTTATGTTATGTTTGAAGCTGAAGAAAACTAAAACAAGACTACTAGAACCAAAATACAACTTTGAGTCAATCCAACTGAACTTAAAATTATTGAATATTAATGACCTAAGACCAGAGGAGTATCAATGTTATCAAGGACAAGATTCATCTAGTAAGAAAAAGGTACAGAGACAGAAAAGACCAAAATAGATGTCAGAAGAGACTTTGAAACTTGCTCTGGAACATAGAGAGGCGAAATCAAAGGGAAGATATGCTGAAATAAGAGAGCTGAATGGAAGATTTCAAAGGGCAGCTCGAGAAGACAAAGCAAAGTCTTATATCAAAATATGGAAAGAGCTACCGTTAGAAAACCAAAAGAAAAGAATATGCTCAGCATTTCTTAAACTGACAGAACAGAAGAACAAATTAAAACCTAGAGTTGCCATACTGAAAGATTCAATGGGTAAAATCCCGAATGATGCAGAAAGCATCAATAGAAGAGGGAAGGAATACACAGAGTCACTGTACCAATAAGAATTGGTTGACATTGAACCATTTCAGGAAGTAGCATATGATCAAGAAGCAGTGATAATGAAGGGAGAGCTGCAAGCTGCACTGAAGGCACTGGCAAAAAGATTAGACCCTCAGAAACTGATGGCATACCAATTCAAGTGTTTTGGCAAACAGACACAGCCCCGGGCATGCTCAGCAATCTGTGTCAAGACAGCAGAAGGCAATTCAATAGCCAATTGACTAGAAGAAATCCATTTTTGCTCCCATTAAAAAAAAGAAAAAAAGATGGTCCAACAGAATATGGACATACTGAAACTCTATGAACTTTGATAAATGTTGATAGGTGTAGAGGGGCTTCAGGGCTTTTGTTCATAAGGTCGCTTTGAGTCGTGATTGACTCTAAGGCAATCAACAACCACAGCCACAACATCATTAATATCACATGTAAGTAAAATCTTGCCGAGGATTGTTCTAAAGTAGCTGGAACATAACATCTACAGGGAAATTTTAGAAATTCAAGCAGGATTCAGAAAACGCTACAGGATAAGAGATATCATTGTTTTGTGAGGTAGACTTTGGATGAAAACAGAAAATACCAGAGACACCTATTGTGCTTTATAGACTGTGCAAAGACATTTGACTCTTTGGATCTAAATAAATTACAGGTAACATCGAGAATAATGGGAATCTTGGAACACTTAACTGTGCTCTTGTGAAAGCTATATATATATAGAACAAGAAGCAATTATCTGAAGAGTACAAGAGAACCCTGCATGGTTTAAAATCAGGAAAAGTTTGCAAGAGGGTTGTATTCTTTCTCCGTATCCATGTAATCTGTATGCTGAGCAAATAATTCGAGAAGCGGGACTGAAGAAAGACTCACCAACTTTGATATGCCTGTAGTAAAAAAGTGAAGAAAACTTGAAATACTACAGAAGATCAAAGACTACAGCCTTAAATACAAATTATATCTTAACATGATGAAAACAAAAATCTTTTTACCACTGGAACAATAAGCAACATCACAATAGATGGAAAAAAGATTTAATTTGCCAATTATTTCCTTTTACTTGGATACATTATCAACATCCATGGTAAAAGAAGAGATCAAAAGACATGTTGTTGTTGTTGTTGTTGTTATGTGCCGTCGAGTCGCCTGCGACTCATAGCGACCCTATGTACAACAGCCCTAAACTCCGCTCTGTCCTGTGCCA
>NW_006399946.1:4801903-4805535 GCF_000299155.1 Elephantulus edwardii
ATCTTCCTCTTTGTTCCCGACTTTTGCATTCCAGTCACCCATTATTATCAATGCATCTTGGTTGCATGTTCGATCAATCTCCGATTGTAAAAGTAAAATTTTAAAAAGTAAAATTGTAAAATTATTTTTTACGAACTTTTTACCAACCAAAAGACATGTTACATTGGGAAAATCAAGCTGTCAAGAATCTCCTTAAAGTCCTAAAGAGCAAGGATGTCAGTTCAAGGACTAAGGTGTGCCTGATAAAAACAATGGAATTTTCAATTGTTTCCTATGCATTAGAAAGTTGGGATGAATAAGGATGACCTAAGAAGAACTGATGCTTTTGAATTGTGATGCTGGAGAAGAGTACTCAGGACTGTCAAAGAACAAACAAATATGTCTTTGTGAAAGTATTAACAGTATAAACTTCAGAGGTAAGGATTTTGAAACTTTGTCTCAAATATTTTGAGCATGTTGTCAGAGAATGCTAGGCTTTGGAAAGATATCATGCTGTGAAAGGTGGAGGATCATGGAAAGAGAGGAAGACCAACAACAAGATGAACAGACACAATGACTGTAACAATCAGCTTGAACATGAGGGACATCATGAGGATCATGCACGATGGGACAAGTTTCAGATCCATTGTTCATAGGTTCAGAGTTATACACAACTAGAGAGCATGTAACAACAACATGCTGAATGAGAGGAACCCTGCTCACTCAAGTTACGCCCTTAGCTGTTGGCAGAAAGGAGCAGTTCAAATAGCTCCAAGGATAAAAGAGACGTGTTGATCTGCTCCACTGCAGATGAATGTCCTCTGCAGCAGTGTTTCTCTGCCACAGGGGTTGCTCCCAGCAGTCAGCCCCACAGCATGTGGCCACATGCCAAGCAAAGCATCAGGCCAAAAGGCCAGTCAAGCCAACATAGTGACCCCTGGTATGACTCAACATCACTACCCATAGGGTTTCAACAGCTTCGTTTATCATGATACCTCCCCTCACCCCGGGTTCAGCTAGCAACTGTGGATTGTTAACATTTTGTACAATCCAAGGTCCACAGGCAGAAAAATGGCACATGAATCGATTTATACAAAATTTGAAGAAATGCATTTTAATCAAGAGTGACAGAAAACACATCCTCGGTTGCCTGGGAAAGGAGGACAGAGGTTTGTGGGCATCACATAACAGTGGTGACAGATAAGGAGTCTTTGGGAGGTAGTGAAATAGCCATTATTTTTGTCCTTGTAATAATTTTACTAGTGAAATATGTAAGTCAAGACTCATCAAATTGTGCTAGTTTATATGGGTACCATTGCTTTTTCTGCTCCCACAGCCCATCCCTCTCGCCCAAGGTCCAGCTCTCATCCCTACGGCCTATCACAGCTTGTCTCTCTTCCCTCAGTCTGTCCTTCCTTTCATAACCTTTCCTTTTTCCATAGTTTGTCCCTTTACCCCTCCCCACAACCTGTTCCTCCCCTCAGTCTGTCTTTCTTCCCATAGCCTGAGCATCCTCTCTTGGTTTTCACTCCTTACAACTTGACCCTCCTTCCCAGTGTCCCCCTTGCTCGTGGCATAAAGAGGGCCACAGTCACTGCTTTGGGGGCCGTCTGTCAGGTCTCATGCCAGCCTTGCCAAGGCCCCTATCTCCTGTACTCAAATGAGAAACTGAGTAATCAGAGAAACTATAACAGAAAGGACAGTGATGAGAACTCAGATGTGTTGTCTATATTCCAGAAAAACCTATTTCCTGAAGTCACAGATAATACTAGAACACTCCCATGAAGTCTGCTGGGAGAAGATCTACAGAAAGACCTGGAATCCAGCTAGTTTTCACCATGATGCTAAGACTGGAGTCTAGTAGGAACAAGGAGAGGATTTTCCCAAGAAAAAGGCATACGGAACTGGATTGAACCACCCAGATGAAGAAACTCAGAGCTGAGCCAATTCTATTGGTGATGAGAAAAAAATATGCCAGCTAGTCTTGGAGGTTCTGAATATGGGACTGGAGTTTAGTGTAGACCGTTTTCAATGAGGTGTTTTCATTTTATTGAAATGAAATTTACCCTTCAAAAAAATTTTTTTTTCAGTAATATGTATATTAGAAAGAGCTCTGATGGTGTAGTCTGTAGGGACTTGTGCTGCTCACCAACAGCAGTGCCTCTTTGGCAGTTCAAATCTATCAGCAGCTCCCTGAGGGAAAGCTGAACCATTTCCTCCCGTGAGTCTTACAGCCTCCAAAAACTGCTCCAAACAAGTGGGGTCAACCCACAGGTCCCTTTATACTCCATGCCCCCAAGTGAATTTAACACTATTAGAAAGAAAAGTATTTGGAAGGTTGTTGTTAGTGTTGTTATGTGCCATGAAGTAGCTTGCGACTCATAGCGGCCCTATGTACAAGAGTCCTAACTGCTGTTCTATCCTGTGCCAATCTTGCTGTCTCAAACACATTCATTCCCACCACTCCACTCACACAATCGATCCATTTCATCGAGGGTCTTCCTCTCCTGCACCGTCCCTCCACTCTCCCAAACATGATATCCCTCTCCAAGGACCAGTCCCTCCTTACAACATGCCCAAAGTATGTCAGACAAAGCTTCAGAATCCTTGACTCCAGGGAACATTCTGGCTTCACCCCCTCCAGGACAAACCTGTTTATTCTCCTAGCAGTCCATGGTATATTCAACACTCTTCTCCAGCACCACAACTCAAAGGCATCAATTCTTTATCATTGTCCCTTGTCATTTTCCAGCTCTCTGATGTTGTGAAGACTATGACCTGGATCAGGCGCACCTTAGTCTCCAGCCTGATATTATTGCTCTTCAGAAGTCTGGAGAGGTCCCTGACAGCTAACTTTCCCAATGCAAGTCATCGTTTGATTTCCTGGCCACTGTTACCAGAGTGTTGATTGTGGAGCCAAGAAAACTAAAACTGTTAACAATCCCAATCTCTTTACCATCCATTATGATGCTGACACTTGGCCCAGTGGTGAGAATCTTTGTTTTCTTGATGTTGAGCTTCAATCCATATTGAAGACTGCAGTCCTTGACCTTCTGCAGCAAAAGCTTCAGGTCCTCCTCAGTTTCAGCAAGCAGGGTTGTGTAACCTGCGTAACACAGGTTGTTGATGACTCTTCCACCAATCCTGATGCCACATTCCTCCTTATACAACCCAGCCTCCTGGATGATCTGTTCTGCCTACAGATTGAAAAGGTATGGAGATAGAATACAGACCTGGCGGACATCCTTCCCAATAGTGAACCATGCAGTGTCCCCTTGCTCTGTTCTGATGACTGCCTCCTTGTTCAAGTATAGGTTTTGCATAAGCACAATTAAATGTTCTGGGAGGGGGAGAATTACATTTACATTTTCGACTTTTGCCTCATTTTTGCCTGAGGCAAGGATGGTGAAACATCATCTTCATTTCTTTTTTTTATATTAAATTTTATTAGTTTTAATGAACATTTACAGAGATTTTGGTTTTTCATTCATTCATTGTTGCACTGTTTTCTCCACCCTCATCCCCAGTGCGTTCTTCTTCCCGCCCCAATGTCTGTTTTAATTGTCCAGCTGTCACAGTGCTTGTCAAAGCCAGTTCTGATTAATCTCCTTTGTCAGTGTGTCCCTTGCCATTCCCTATCACTCCTCCCTGAG
>NW_006399946.1:4821962-4855179 GCF_000299155.1 Elephantulus edwardii
GATTCTAATTTCTACTGTCCACGTCATGCAACAGACCCACTGGGTCTTAGTGGAGCTTAAGCAAAATAAGCCAATTGCCCCACTAAGTTTTCTCCTTTCAAATGGGTCTCTTAGAAGCTCATCTAGTGGCTTCTGGTTTTTGCCGAGTCCACGCGGCTTTGTTCCCACAGTTCCAATACTAAAAGTTTCAACAAAAGTTATGATTCCATTCCTATTGTCTACGCCGCACCTCAGACCCTCCAAGTTTTAGTGGGCTCAAGAGAATTCAGCCGATTTCCCCACTAACCTTTTTCCTTTCGGGTGAGTCTCAATGCAGCTCAGCTCAGCTCGTGGATTCCAGCTTTTGCTGGGTCGGCGGTGGGACCACTGCGGGACCGCTGCAGGGCAGGCAGGCAGGGCTCTGGTTTTTAAAGCTTCTGAAATAATGTATTAGCAAAAGTTCTGATTCAAAATCCTACTGTTCGCATCACGCTGTGATGGTCTGTCTCTGTGGAGCGTAAAGTACTCTCTGGTATCCCCTCTACGCAGGCTGCTATCCCCAACAGTCTTGCTTTTTAACACTTGAAAGGGATCCTTGAAAGTAGATTTGCCCAATGTAACATGACTCTTGATTTTTTTCACTGTTGCAATGTGTGTTCGTGGTGGACCCAAGTAAAACTAAATAATTGGCAATTTCAACCTTTCCTCCAACTATCATGATGTTGCCTATTGATCCAGATGTGATAATTACTGAGGGGGGGGTTGTGGGGGTTTTTAAAAATTTTATTCTAGTCTTCAATATGGATTGCCTTTTGGATCTTCTTCCGTAAGTATTTCAAGTCTTCATTACTTTCTGCAAGTAATGTTGTGTCATCTTCATGATGCATATTGTTGATGATTCTTCCTCCAATCCTAATGTCATACTTTGTTCTCATGTTGTCCAGTTTATCAAATTATTTGCTAAGTATACAGGCTGAACAGCTATGGAGAAAGGATACAACACTGACACACACCTTTCCTGATTTTAAGCTATGCAGTGTTCCCTTATTCTGTTACAGTGATTACTTCTAGTTTTATGTACAGGCTTTTCATGAGCATGGTAAGTGTTCTGAAATTCCCATTCTTCTCAAATTCCAATATAAATCTGTCTTGGAGGAAGTGCAGTCAGGATGTGTCTAGAGGCAAGAATGGGGAAATTTCATCTCATACTTTGGGTATGTTGTCAAGAGACTACAGATTTTGGGAAAAAGAGGCATTGTGCTGACAAAAATAGCCTCTTAATGGATTGATATAGTGACTGTATCACTGGCTTGAGCATGTAGAAATTGTGAGGCAGGATACAGCAAGATTTTGATACGATAGTCATAGGTTACTATGAGTTGTAGTGAACTCAACAGCATCTAACAGGAACAAAATTCAGTCTCTTTACTGAGCAAATAATCTTAGAATCTGGACTACATAAGGAAGAATATGGTTTCAGGATTGAAGGAAGACTCATGAGAACTCATTAACACTTACTGAAAAAGATCAAAGACTATCCTCCAATGTCCATCAATGACTGTATAAATTATACACCTCAGCATAAAGAAAACAAAATGTCTCACAACTGGACCAGTAAACAACATGATAAAATGAGCTGCTGCACTGAAAAAGAATGAAGCTGTTAACAGCTTTATTTTACTTGGAACCACAGTCAACACCCATGGAAGCAGCATGCAAGAAATCAAACGAGGCATTGCTTTGGGCAAATCTGCTAGAAGGATCTCTTTTTTTTAATGTCTCAAAATCATACATATTTATCGTAGGAGTATGCAATGAGGGTTGCAGAGTGGATTATATTTGGGGGTAGGGGGTGGGGTTTGGGGAGGTGCGGGGGGGGATTGTGTACCAATGAGGGAGTTTTTCTTTTGCTTTTCAAGGAGAGGAGCAAATCGGGGGGGGGGGAGGGGTTTGTGCGGGGAGAAGGGTGCAACAATGAATGAATGGAATCCCAAAATCTCTGCAGATGTTCATTGAAATAAAAAATAAACAACCTAAATTTAAAAAAAAGAGGATGGAAAAAAAATCATACATATTGATGAATAATTAACAATGACACAAATATTTGGACAACAGCCTCAAAGACATGAGGTTGTGAACTGTGAAAATATTCTCTAAGGATATATTCCAATACCAAGGGGATGAGCTTCAGCATGTTCAGTCTAGGCTATCATGTAGCCCAGATATTTTTGATCCTCTGCAAAACCCAAAACACCTGAAACCTTTTATCAGTCTCTCAAGATATTTTCTGTTTGAACATCTGGAGCCATGATATACCCAGTGGCTTTAGGGAACGCTTCTGTATACATTTGACACTGTAACATGAATCAAAGTGTTCTCCTTCAAAACTGCTCTATTACTTAGTAACTCCTTCTGTGGAAAAGTACACCCAAACCTGTCCAGCAGCAAAAGTATAATTGGTCAGAAAAAAGAAGGACATCCTGGATTTTGGATTTCAAAAGCAAGAGTCAGAAGCAGAAGCATACACACTTTGGAGAAGTTTTCATCCATTCTCAGACTAGCTAGAGAATCTGAAGAGGATAATATAAGATACTAGAGTAATGTACAGTATGTACATTAAGATATGCTTTCTGAGTGGTCTAGCAGTGCTCCGTCTATTTGCTGTACTAAAGTAACTTGTAGTTGCTGTGATGCTGAACAACTATGCCATAGGTGTGTCAAACACCATAATGGTATAATGGTTACCCATCATGGGCAGTGTTTGGTGGAACTCCCAGATTGATTCAGGTTTGGCATCCACTTCCTAAACCACATGCCTCTGGAAACTATAGAGAAACAATAGAGAAACGATAGTTATAGAACAGGGTTCAGGTCTTTTGTTCATAGGGTTGCTATGAGTCATACCAGACTCGATGGCACTTAACAACAACAACAACAATATAAAGTGTATAAGTAAATAATGTAAGATATGAAAAGCAGGAGTGGCATCCACTTCCTAAACAATATGCCTCCAGAAATGTCAATAGTTATAGAAAGGCTTCAGGCCTTTTGTTTATAAGGTTACTATGAGTCATGCTCAGCTGGAAAGCAATCAACAACAACAATTTAAGATACTGGAGCTGGGTAAAGGAGTGAGAATCTGAGGTCTTTGATAACATGATGATGCTCTACCCATGCCGAGATAAAGTCCTCATGAAGGACTAGGGTTCAGAGAATGGATCTGTTTACACTTTTGACTACTAAGTAATAACATCATAAGATCCTACCCTCTCGCCCATTTCACACACTCCAAAGTATGGAAAAGCAAAACTAAAGAAGTAGTTGAGAGATCTTAATAGATGGAGAAGGCTGAAGACAGTCCCACCAGTCACAGACACAATAGAGAGTGGCCAACATTTTCCATCTCTCAACAAGTGATTCTAAGTACATGGAATGAGAATGGAACTGGGATATACCCTGGACTAACCCAGCGAGGGCCTCAGCTCTGAACTGAGAACTAAGAATCAAATGGGATCAAGCACAGAAGAATCCAAAGGGCAAGATGACCTCACTGAAATACCCTTCCCACCCCTTTCAGAATTAAAGTGCTCACAAGGACCAGATAATAGCATATGTCAGGCCACACTAAATACTTTGTTTCTGCTTGCTTTGGACCACCACTACAGAAGATGAACTTTCACACATCTCTATAGAGTGTTAAATGGTGGGGAGGGTATGAAAGAAGTATTTGTTGACTGTTCACAATACTAACTTGTATTTTACCACTGGGGTAGAATTGGGCAGAGGGTAAGTTTAATGGTATGGATTCCTGTCTACCCATTTGAGTTATTTGTGTTCATACATGACATACATCCTCACTGTACAATGAAGAAAGCTGTTTGGACTCTTGTTACAGTTTCTAGAGTCCAGAGCCCCCCCACCCACCCTTTTGCAGGCCCAATACTAAGCCTCATGGAGCGTGATAAAATTGATCATGGTTAGGTGAAAAGGTCAATAAAGGGTTCACTGATATTTACTAGAACTTCCTGGTTGAGGGAGAGCAAAATTCTTCTCTTAGGAGAGTAAATACATGAGGGCCTGGATCTGTTCTTGGATTCCCCTTGGACTTTGGCCAGTCTTCTTCATTTGTATACTTTCTGGTCATAATAAATTGGTGTGACATATGCTTCATTAATTCTGAGTTGTTCCAGGGAGTTTCTGAATCTACAACATCAAGGAGAATCAGCAGAAACTGGAGTATGCCTATTTCAGCCTTAAGGACTGTTTCCTTTTAACTTGTGTTATGGCCTGGCCCCCAGTGTCTAAGGATGAGAGAAAGAAAGAAGGGGTCATCTTGTCTGAAGTAGAGGGAACCATTCTTATTCCCGAGCTTATGAGCCAAGACAACACAATGAGCAGCTGGGCATGAGGGTGAGTACCACTTGAAGTGGGTTGTGACAAGGATGAAGAAGTGTGAAAGTTAGTACTGGCCCTTTTTCCAGGTGGGAACTGGATTTACATTTATCCTTTCCACAGAGTTAATAGCAGAGGTGGAATTTGCTCACCATGCCCCTTACTCCCTCAAGTTGGTGACTTTAATAGTATCCCTTATTATATCTGGGCCAATTGGCAGCATCAGTATGGATGGTGAAGAGATTGAGATAGTTAACAGTTTTCGTTTGCTTGGCTCCACAGTCAACACTCTTGGTAACAGCAGCCAGGAAATCAGGAGACGAATTGCATTGGGAGTCAGCTGTGAGGGACCTCTCAAGAGTACTGAATTACAACGATATCAGGCTGGAGACTAAGGTGCACCTGATCTAGGCTATAGTCTTTGCAATTACATGCTATGCATCGGAGAGTTGGACAGTGAATAGGGATGATAGAAAGAGAATTGATGCCTGTGAGTTGTGGTGCTGGAGAAGAGTGTTGAATATACCATGGACTGCTAGGAGAACAAACAGGTTTGTCCTGGAGAAGGTGAAACCAGAATGCTCCCTGGAGTCAAGGATTCTGAAGCTTCATCTGACATACTTTGGGCATGTTGCAAGGAAGGACTGGTCCTTGGAGAGGGACATCATGTTTGGGAGAGGACGGCGCAGGAGAGGAAGACCCTCGATGAGATGGATCGATTCTGTGAATGGAGTGGTGGGAATGAATGTGTTTGAGACAGCAAGATTGGCACAGGATAGAACGGCATTTAGGGCTCTTGTACCTATGCCGCTATGAGTCGCAAGCAACTCGATGGCACACAACAACAGCAACATATTCATGGAGACCATAGGGTTTTGGAAAACACTGGATAGATTAATGAGGGAAGAGAAACTTCTGGAGGATCTCTTTAAAGTGCTAAAGAGCAAGGATGTAATTTTGAAGATCAGAATGTAACTGACGCAAGCCATTGCTTCATATATATGTGAACACTGGACAGTAAATAATGAAGGTCAAAAAAGAGGTGATGCTTTTGAATTGTAATGCTGGCAAATAATACTGAATGTACCATGGTGCTGGAGAAGCGTGTTGAATATACCATGGACTGCTAGGAGAACAAACAGGTTTGTCCTGGAGAGGATGAAGCCAGAATGCTCCTTGGAGTCAAGGATTCTGAAGCTTCATCTGACATACTTTGGGCATGTTGCAAGGAAGGACTGGTCCTTGGAGAGGGACATCATGTTTGGCAGAGTGGAGGGGTGGTGCAGGAGAGGGAGCCCTTCGATGAGATGGATTGATTCTGTGATTGGAGTGGTGGGAATGAATGTGTTTGAGATGGCTAGGTTGGCACAGGATAGACTGGCATTTAGGGCTTTTTGTACATAGGGTCACTATGAGTCACAAGAGACTCGATGGCACATGACAACAACCACCAATAAGTGATGCCAAAGTGCTTCTTAGAAGCAAGAATGGTAAGACTTTATTTCACATACTTTGGCCATGGTATCAGGAAAGACCAAGCCCTGGACAGAGATATCTTGCTTGGAAAAATAGCAAGAGAGGAAGGCATTGAAGCAGGTGTATTAACACAGTGATTGATACAATGGGCTTAATAATGCCATAAAATAGTGAGGATGGCACAGGATCAGAGGAGGGTTTAGTTTTTATTTGAGTCCCTATAGGTCAGAGCCCAGTCAATGATACCTAACAACAACAGGGCCACCGTCTTCTCATCACTGAGTAGAGAGATTCAGAGATTGGGTGAATACAGAACATACCATGAGATGCCATTCAGAGGCCGGGGTCTCCCCTAGGCCACACAGCTTCTGGGCAGTAGGCAGGATTCCGTGCTTGCTCAGGAGACAGATTCCCCCCGGGGGGAACAGCCTTGTATAAGGTAGGGACAGTCTGCTTTTGTGCCCAAGAGGGCCTTCATCAAATCTGCCCTATTACTTCCACATTTTGGGACCATACCTGCTCCTGGGGAAACTGTACAGGTCAGTATCAGAGTGGACCAGCTCAGGTTCTGAAATTGTCTCTATTTTCAATTTTTGTTGCTGTGATACGGCTTCAAACAAACATAGGAAGTAGAATGGTACAAATAACTTCTACAGATATCCTACCACTGAGGAACTAGATTGCTGTTTGCATTTTCTACATGTATTAATTTTACCTGATCTCATTTAATCTTCCCTCAAAACTGAGAGACAGACCAGGAAGCAGTTATTCAAATAGAACAAGGGGACACTGCATGGTTTAAAATTAAGAAAGGTGTGCATCAGGGTTATAGTCTTTCCCCATATCTGTTTTGTTTGCACGCAGTATTGGCCACCAAGTGTCTGCTGGCTGACATTTCTGAAGCATGTGCCTGACTGGAGGCTTGTGGCCTTGCCCAGCCAGGACACTGCAGCCTGGTGACCTCTTGCTGCTCTCAGGAGCACCTCCCTTTGCCTTCTCCCCAGTTCAGGAGCCATGCGGATCGTCCCTTTCATTCCATTTTGACCTAAGATGTAGTGACAATAAGAGAGGGAAGTCTCAGATGTTCCTTAAAATGATTTCTCAGCTCGCTTCCCCCTCCGAAGAGAAAAAAAAATTTCTCAGAAACACAAGTGCTCCAGGAAGTTTCCAGTAGTACCAGGGAAATGCTGTGTAACAGTGAGGTGGGATTCTTTATTGCAGAACTTCTCAGAGCCTCTACTACCCTGATGCACATTGCATTGAGTCTCCAGTGAGTAAGCCAAGTCTAGTCTGCAGTGTGCCAGGGTAACCCTTCCTAGAGTGAGTTTCTTGGATGTAATTTGAATGGAATCTTATTGTCAACCTTTTTTCTAGTTTTGTCCCCCCCCCCATTTGGCACCAGTGGGAGGCTTTGAATCTCCAAATCTTAGATCAGTAAACAAAAGCTTCTCTTAGAGTTTGAATGGTATGGTAGGAGCAGGACCATCCATTTTAGGGTGATTAGGTTGGCTTAGATTCTAATCTTTGACCTAAATGTCCAGTATTTATACTGTTATCAGAATAACAAGATGTGCAAATGTTGGACTTTTAGAACAAACTAGAATTTGAGCCATGCTCCACCCCTTAAAAGAAACTTCTTGTTGTCCCCATTCAAACTGCAGAGAAACCACTCACAATAACAACATGCAAAACCTGCTTTTGTGCACCCTACATATCAGGGTGATCAGACAGACACGTCCATCTTCAATTGAGCAATGGGCCTAGGGCAGTGAGTGTTCTGAGATTCTGGTATTGGAATTGAATCTCACTCGAGAGCTAGAGGTAGCCAGGCATGTGGCAGAACTGCTGCTCATTAACTTAAAAGTCTGTGCAGGAGCAAGTCTTGGGTGTAGCAGCACCACTGATAATATGGGTGGAGTGTAGAGAATGAAGATTATAAGTGAAGAAGAGGCCCAGTGATAGAGCATGCTATCTTGAGGAAGAGCAGGTGCTGCTGGGAGAAGACATGGTGAGACACTATGAGGAATGGCCACTTGTTTCTCTGTCCATAGTTAGTGACAGCCATGGCAGAAGGAGGGCACCTCCAGAGTGACCTATTTGAGGCTGCCTCCTCACTTGAGAGAGGGTATGAATCATTCCTAAAGCAGAGATTCAGTCTGAACGTGCAAGGTGGTCATCTCCCTCCAACTGGAGAGCAGCTGCTGACCAGACCAGAGCTCAGCCACAGGCAAGCTAACTTCAGAGTGGGCATCCTGAGCCTTTTAAAGTAGAAGATGGTGATTGTGAGGATGCAGCTATCACTAACTCTGCTCAGTGTCAGAGAGCCAGGTGATCCTGGCTTGTTTCTAACTATTTTAAGAAAGGATTCCTTTTCCCTTAACATAATCTGCCACCAGGGGGCCCAAGGAATCTGGGGCTGTTTAGTTTATCGACACAATTCTATTTATGTTATCTTTAATAGAAATCAGTGGGAAATCAGGAGTTTGAAGTTTGCTGTTTGTAAGAAATTTTTAAGAACTCCATCCCCACCCCACACCCCCACAATGTCTGTTGCTCCTGAAGTATGACCACTCAGAATATTAGAGGAAAGCCTATTTTCATTCATGTGCTAAGAATTTACTAGGTATATGCCAGTGACTCACCTGGGGTTTTGAGGTTAAAAAGAAATAGAAGCCATGCATGCCTCTGTAAGATTAAAAGAAAAAATACTATTCAAGAGAAGCCCAGCTATTGCTGACAACAAATCCGTCCCTCAGCAAGGACTTTCCTAAGTCACGATCATGCTCACCGTATCCTTTCTGTCATCTCAGCATCCAAAAGCAAAGGATACTTTTTTTTGGGGGGGGGGGGGGGGGGAAGGAGAGACCAGAGAAGCAACTAAAAATGGCATCATGCCAAAAAAGATGGGGCAGGAGTAGAGGGGATAGAAAGAGGAAGTCCAAGGGTCCCAGCGATCAAGTGGAAGGAGAGGACCATCTGATATTTGAGCTTTACAAAGTACAGAAGCATGCAATCCTAAGGTGTACTGCTGAGTCAAGACTGAGACCATTCAGCCATGTGTTTCCCAATGTGTGTCTTCCAATGACTTTGTTGAACAGGGAAAATACCAAACTTTTCCACTGTAGAAAATTCTGTTGAACAGTGCTGGAGTAGACCTCATTTCTGGGAAAATCTTACCTTGAATTCTACTTTTAGTGGCAGTCTATTAAATCTATTCTAACTGAACTCCTAGGTTGTGGATAGATTAAGGTTGAAATTTCCATTACAGTGTTCAGTATTAAACTGTTATGTACGCTAACATGTAAGCTCTAGTGGTTTGGTGGTAAGCAACTGTGCTGCCAATGGGGAGGTACGCAATTTGAATCCACCAGCTCTGAGGAAGAAAGAGGGGCTAGCTCCTCCTATGCAATTTACTGCCTCTAAAAACCTGCTGGAGGGCCAGCCATGGGTTGGTTCCGACTTGATGGTACACAACAGCAGCTGCTACGTACACTGTGTGACCTGCCAACCTCACGGTTAGCAGTCTAACATGCTATGCCACCAGGGCTGCTTCTGTAAAACCTACAAAACAAAATCCTCTAGTCTTTAATCCAGGCGTCACCCCTGCAAGCATGAGTCTGGGAATGGCATGGTGGCGAAAGGCCCATACCACATTTCTTTTTTGCAGAGGATCAGCACAGCCACTGGTGATGGCAAGCACTACTGCTACCCACACTTCACTTGCGCTGTGGACACGGAGAACATCCGCCGAGTGTTCAACGACTGCCGAGACATCATCCAGAGGATGCACCTCAAGCAGTACGAGCTCCTGTGAGGCCACTCAGCTCCACCAGCTGCTCTCGTCTCCACCCTTCACGAGACATTTCAGGACTGCACCCGTCAGCTCCATGCCAGGTAGAAATAATGCCCACCGAGCCTTGTCCTGCTGCTGTCCTACCTGCTGTGTGTATATCCAGAGTGACCACCAAGCCTCTGGCTACCTCTGTTACCTTCAGGTTTGGTTTTGTAGCTTTTGTTTCCAAAACATCCTGGAACTCCACCAATTTATGTTGTCTAAACATCAACTCTTGTCCAGGGACAATGAGTGAGGGCTCCTCTTATGCCTCCATTAGTTCACTTGTGGATTCATCAGAAATAATCAGAGAAAGAGGGAGAAATTTCCAGCAGAGCATGACTTTAGGTGCTTCGAGGAATGAATGTAGGGAGAGCTTAGCATTATAGAGCTGCAGACTCCCCAGCTAACCTGCACCAGGACTTAAGAGTCGACCCCCTGTGGCAGTGAAGGGAAAATGTCTGGTCATATATTATTAGAGTTTCTGCCAGCCTCACACCCTTGTAATACATCTGGGCTATAAAATCTGTCCTAAAAATGATTCTCCAAACATCACTAAACTAGGACAAGGCTCTTCTTCCACAGTCTTCTTGCGTTTTCTTTCTGGGTTATCACACTGTACAGATCCTAAGGTGTAATATTCTTTTGTATAACTACTAAAGACGACTCCTTGTAGATCTCTGTGCCTTGGTTATGGCCATACTTGTAAAAGATATTTTAATTGTGCTCAACAGCTTAGTACCAACATTATGTACTGCTTGCTCCGAAAAAGGGAATGAAGTTGTATATTTTATCAAGTTGGTACATTTAAAAATATACTCCTTGGTAAGAAAAAAAATTGTTATTTCCTCCCATTAACACTAACATTTTTCCACAGTCAGATGCTGTGGCAGCTACCTGACTTGGTTTTAAACCTGCACATCTACTCAAGTGTACAAATGGGAATCTGATGTTTCCAGGAAGCCAAGGAGTTTTTTCTTTCCAGACAACGTCTGCTTCTCACTTTGCTATTTACAGACTTTTATACATTTCCCCAAGTCAAACAGCCCTTTAGTAATGGACTGTTCATGCAGCCACAGAAATGCAAACAGCAAAAACAGGCAAAAGGTGGCAACATCTGCCTCTGCCTAAGAGTCAAAGAATGCTATCATCCTCTGTCCTTTGAAGAAACATTAGAAAACATTTGATGTATAAAGACAAAAATATATGGCTATCTCTCACACTTTAAAAAGTTGTACAGATGCTGTGCCAATAGTTAGGGCACAGTATAAAACAAGAATTACCACCAAAGTGGGGCACTATGCTTTGTCCCGACCCACAGTCTCGAGAGTCTCACACTATAAAATTGTTCAAAATGACGTTTCTAGGAGCACAGATCCAGAGAGAGGACAAATGATATCTCTTCATTCATTTCTTTTTAAGTCTCTTGGTTTAAGGTTTAACATTTACTAAATCCACATTTCACAAGTCTTTATAAACACATCACTGTCTTATCATTCCTCTCATCTTACTTGTTTCATAAAGCTTTCAAGTGAACTGAGACCTCTTTTCAACTCCCCTTACACTTTAAATGTAAAACCTAGAAACCCCCTAACTAAACTTCATATTTAAAAGTTTGATTAAAGAAAAAGCCAAACTCTGAAGAGCAACAAGAATACATTTTATCTATCACAGAATTGCCAGACTTGATTATTTTTACATATCACGAGCCATTTCCTATTCTATTTTCAAAGTTTCTTTTCATTATTACAAATATTCAATTTAGATATAACCATTTGGTCTGGTAGAGAGAAAATTCACACCTGTTTAAAAGTCTAATTCCCTCAATTTACAAGTCTAATTCCCTCAATTTAACACAAATAAAAGGTCTATGAAGACAATTTGTTTCTGCTTATAGTACCTGTACCTTTTATTTAAGTGTACAGCTTTCTAACATACAGGACTTTGGGCCACTTGATAGGAGGGCAGAGCAAACCCAATGTTCCTATAAATACATCATCCCTCGGTGTCTGCCGAAGACCCCTTGGGTCATTAGAACCACATAATGCATGCAAATGATGACTTTAGAGCATTTACATACTGTACAAATACAGTCTTTGATTATATATAGATTTGGTAAAACTGACAAAATAAATTTGATATAGAGTACATGTTCCATTTTTATAGCATGAGGAAGCATTCAATCAATTCTGTTTTCTGCAGTGACTTGACTCACACTTATGGTTCAGAATCGTGACGATTTGCAAAAAGATGGCCAGCTTATGATCTACTTGCTTCTGACATGAGGACTGCCCTGAGTTTGGTTTCTCTGGCTTTGACACTGACTTGTTGTTGAGTTCAGCTGGGTTGGAATTGACCCACAGCTGACCCCCCAGTGGGTTTTCAGAGGCAGTTAATTGCACAGGAGAATGCTCATTGCTTATCTTTCTCCTATGGAAGGGCTGGTGGCCTTGAACCACATGTCTTCAGGATGGCAGTGTAGCTTCTGAATGCTTTTTTACATAACTTTATACTTCCTAAGCAGGTTCCAACCAAAAAGCAAAGGCAAAGCTAATAGCTCAAAATGAGCCAATATGAGGGCCAGGAGGACCACCACTGCTCCGCAGTAGGTGGCCAGGACTGTGTCCTCCAGTGGAAGGTGGCATTTTGAGAGGGAATAATCTGTGGAGGTTATGCTACCCTGAAAAAGAAAGCAGGAAGAAGCTACGTTTTGGTGAGGACTTCTTTTCCCCCTAACCTAGCGCTCTTACACATACACACTCTTCACAGACATACTCTAACACACTAACGTTTGCTCACTCTCTAGCTCTCTCTCTCTCTTTTACACACACACACACACACACACACCACACACACACTCTTTCTCTTTCTCTCTCTCACTTTCTCTCTTTCTGCTTCACAAGATCAAACATGCAAGGCCACTGTATCCACCCTGAAAGATTAAATACCCCTCTGTAAAATCTTCCTCATTCAAAGCACGTAAATCACCCAGAATGTTCTTCTGTGTACTCCAGGAGGTGTTCAGCAAGGGGCAGTGTCTCAGAGGGTGTGCATGGGATAGTGTGTTTGGCTTTTATATACAGATTACAGCAATTAAATAGTTGATTACTGGTGTTGACGTCTTACTTAAGAAAGCTTCCAGACAAAAATAAACGTTCATATTACCATAATGAAACTGGGGTTGTTTCTGTTCCTCCAACTGAAGGACGGGATGCTGACTTCAGGCACTCCATCACCATGAGTCACTTCACAGGCACTGTGTGTATGGCCACTGAGGATCAGGCGGGGCTGGAGCCACCACAGGAGCTACAGGACACAGGTGGGGCAAAGAGGCCATCACTGACAAGCTCACTTGGTCTGCCATCACTTAGTTCACTCAGTCAAATAGGAATGGTTGCCTGTCTCCCAACTCTTAGGAAGAATCTATTCTCCTCCAGATTTATGCATATATGCACATTTTAATCAAATCCCTAAAAATTCCTATCTTAGAGCCATTCACATTTCCACATATAAAGAAGAGTTGAGAATATAACTGATTTAATAAAGCAGAGAAAGCCGATTTACTGAAAGAAAAGGAAAAGAAAATGAGATAAAAATCTAAGATATTGCCAACACCTTGCCCCTTATCTTCCAGCTGCTAACTCTGGTAATGATCAATCTTTCGATTAAAATCTGTTGTTTTTGTTTACACACCAGTCAATGTTAACCCACCACACTGTGCACTGTCATGGTACACCAGCAAACCTTGTGTGACGCCTCCTGAGAAAGCACATCGTATTTTTCCTTGAACGGGATGTTCCTCTCCTCTGGAGGAGCTGCATCTTCCCCAGAGCAGTTGGCATCACTTGTGCGGTAAAGTGGATAATGCTGTTTAAAGAGAGAGGGAGATGAGTGCAGGAACCCAGTTCTGAGCCCAGAAGTGGCAGGCACCCCAGCCCCTCACCTGCAGCAGGACTGGTGCCGAGGATGGGAGGGCCTGTTCAGCTCCACAGCGGCTGGAGGGAGGCACCAGCTGTGGGACAGAGCAGTGCATCAGCCCCAGCCCACATCCACATAGTGAGGCGGCAAGAGCTGCCAAACAAGCTCCTCACTGACAGGACAGGAGGCACTGGGAGCCTGGGTCCCCTACCTTTCGGGAACAATTCAGTTTGTGAGAAATTTTGATGAGTTCAGCTTCTGTTTCAGAGCAAATGCTACAGCCGTCCCCCTCCAGAGCAACACTGTTCACCATCACAAAACTGAAGCCAAGAGGAAGACAGTCAGGGCCATTGTACCAAATATGCTTGCTCCCTTGTAGTATTTTTCCCTTAAAGTGAAAACAAAGCAACAGAATGTGCACAGACCATCCCCCAGCACACTTAGACCCATTTTCTGTTTTAAGTACATGGAGAAATGACAAAATGCACTACTAGGAGTTAAGTCCCCAACGTGTTAAAAGGATTGTTAAAATTAAACTTGTTAGAAATTCCAGTTATAGAGCACTGTGGTCAGAACAGAGCACAATCAGAACAGTTTAAATCACGTGTTCCTGGGCACTTAACCTCCTTGTGCCTGGCCTGTGAAAACAGGGACAACAGCCTGCTC
This sequence comes from Elephantulus edwardii, assembly GCF_000299155.1. NCBI lineage: Eukaryota > Metazoa > Chordata > Mammalia > Macroscelidea > Macroscelididae > Elephantulus > Elephantulus edwardii. Next base: position 4,836,226 of record NW_006399946.1, read on the forward strand.
ACATCATTGGTTTGTTGTGAAGAACAAAATAACACAGCAATGTGCTCAGAACAGAGCCTGCCACTGGAGAATGCAGCATGGTTAATAGTCTGGTGGCCATGCCACACACACCACACACCAGATGAGGACAGGCTCTCCACTCCACAATGGGGTGGAGGAGCCAGAACCAAGATAACAACAAACTGAACTCTCCACCTCAGCTCTGTTTTTTAAGAGGCTCCTGTTGAGCATGTTTTCTGAAGCACATACCAACAGGGCATGAAGAAAGTAAAGAATGCTTGAAATTGAAACCATTTTTTCTAGACAGACTAATCAATGATCTGAAATAGAACTAAGGCATTTTAAAGTTTCCTCAACTCTACACTTAAGGGAATACACTTCAAACCACAAAATGTCTTCTTTACAACTCAGGGAAGAGAATTCCTAGTATCAGATACAGTGTCCCAGCGGTCAGAGAAGGACGAGATGCTCATTACCTGTAGACTCTTCCTTTCTCATGTTTTACATAGAATTCATTATGAGCTGTCATGGCCAAAACTCTCTTCTCACATCTTTAACTGCTTACTTATGTCTAAACAGCAGTAATATGCACCAAGGGAACAGAAGTGTCCACAGCAAAGGGGACAGGTGGTGCTCTGGGCAAGTGAGGGTGCACTGTTCTTTTTTTTTTTTTTTGGCAATTCAACATTATAATTTAAAACCCAGCCCACTACAAAATAAAATAAAAAAAAATGTGTGTGGGAGGATAAAAACTGTGCAACTTTGACAAAGAGACAGAGACGGAGGGGCCCGGGAGGGCGGCCCCAGGCCTAGGGTCTCCCCACTTGAAGCCAGGAGCAGCAGCAGGTGGGAGTCAGGGTGCCCCGCATGGCTCAGTCCTTGGCCGGTCCGGAGTTGGGGGGTAGTCCCAGGACGGACCTCAGTAGTGTGTGGTGTGGTCAGTAGCACCTCGGACACTCGTGGCCCATTCTCCTCCGTTGCTGAGTCTGTACCCCACTGCCACTTTGCGAGATTGCCAATCTCCATGACTCACTCGGTCGGCCTCCAGCGTGCTCTGGATCTCCTTCAGGACCTTCTCGTCATTGAGCAGTGCGTGTTCCATCACCAAGCCGGGCGATCTCTCCTCTTGGTCATTCTGGCTCCCTGAGTTCCTGGCTGGAGTCATCGTTGTTTCAGGACCTCCCCCGTTGCGGGGGCAGTTGTGTTTTCTGGCGTCTGTCGATTCCACCAGACACCGCGGCTCAACTAGCCACTTGGTGAAGAGAGAGAAGCGCTCAAACTCCGAGGGGGAGATCAGGTAGAAACCTTGGCCTTATTTGGTGAAGACACAGGAGGCGATGCCACTGACGTCCTCCCGGTGGATGCAGCTGAAGCGCACCTGGGGCTTGAGCAGGGGCAGGGAGACCACCTGGACATCACCCATGTTCGTCAGGATGGCCAGGTGGTGCTCCCCGTAGTCCTCGGTCCGCCGGCTACTGAAATGGGCCACGCTGACCCTCCGCACCCGAGAGCCCTCCAGGGCCGTAAGCTTTAGCTTCAGCTTGGCATTGACCGTGGGTAGTGTAAACACCTTCAACTGCTCCTCGGACACGACCAGAAGCTGGTGGCTTCCCTGCATGTCAGGACTCTTGGACAGGTCATGGGCGACCTCCAGGGGCTCTGGGAGGGGCACATTGTGTCCGTCCAGCACCAGGATGCCCACCACAGGTGCCCGGTGCATCAGCTGGATTTCCTTGGCCTGCTCCATGAGGGGATGAGGAATGGCTGCCACTGCGAAGGTCTGGTGTGCACACTGGCTGCCAAGCCCTGCAGCACCACCACCTGTGTCATCCCTCATAAAGTGGAATGAACAAACTGTAAACAGAAAATGCTGCTTTACACAATTGTAGGCAGCATGCATACCATCCAGAACCAGTACAGATAGAATGACTGAAACTCCTCAGTAACTGAGCTAAGGCACTGTGGACAATTATGATGGGGGCCTGGGATTTCCCATCTATAACTTCCTGTTGTGATAACCAGAAATGGCCAAATAAGCCAGGAAGAACAGGCCGTCTTTTCTAAATTAAGTTCTCAAGGACTCAGTCTTCATAAGAATTCACATATAATACTCACTTAATTCCTTTCCAAGAAAACAGCTTTTCAGACTTGAAAGCCTTCTCAAATCGTTTAACTCTGTATGTACTCATCCTACATTCAATTGTAAAAAGAAGCATCTTTCAGAACAAGACATTTTAAGACCTCTTAGAGTTATTATGAACAAGGAAGGTAACTTTCAGGACTTGTACAGAGAAGCTACTTAACCCTCCTGGGCCTCATCTCCACCACAGATCCAAGAGACAAAAGAACAGGATCATGGTAAGGGTTTCATAAGTGAACATATGGAAGTAAAGAACTTAAACCAGCACCCAATAAATGTTAGCTATTAAAATCTAAAGAGTCTTGTTTTAAAACTTCTGGTTCCCAAGTATTATAATTGGCATGAAATGGGAATTTCAAGTAACTTACTTCCCAAGGAATCAACTCATTCATTCAGCAAATACTTTCACCAGACAAAATCTTTGCCATTATCGAGCTTATATTCCAAACACCTATTGAGGAAAGCATACTGCCTCAGCACAGCACAGATCAACAGATCTAAAATGATAGTTAAGCAGAGCTCTCCTGAGGGTATAGGAGCCCTGGTGGCCCAGCAGTTAAGTCAGTGCTCATCTGCTAAATAAAATCAGTAGCTTGAGGGTGAAAGATGTGTCATTCCACTTACATAGAGATTATAGTTTTAACACCATATTCAACTCTGAGTTACCATGTTACCATGAGTCAAAACTCACTCAAAAGCAGTGGGCTCATTAGCAATGCTGGAGGGAAGCACTTACTGATAGTGGAAACCAACGTCATGGTTTCCAGCAACCACCTTCAGCTGCACATTCTGTGGGTGTCTGAAAATTTTCTGAAACCGCTCCACATCATCATCCCAGGCCTAGGAGAGAGAGGGTTACAGCTGAGAGCAGGAGAACTTTCTTTTCCCTGGGGGTACATATATGAACATTGTTTCTCTGGTAGCCTAGTGGTAAGGAGCTGTGCTGCCAACCCAAAGGTACCTGGTTTAAATTCATCAGTTGCTCCGCTCAAGAAAGATAGGCATGTGATTTGCTGCTGCTTAAAACCCTCTTGAGGGTCAGCTATGAGTCAATTCTGACTAGACAGTACATAACAACAACAAATCAGATGTGCACAAAGCTAATATAGAACCTTGAGCTTTTAACTCTATTTTAACACTTCTGTACTAAGATCACACTTTATATCTTAATCTGATGCTAAATTTCAATTAAATGCTTTCTCTAAATCTTAAAATCCCCCCAGATATTTTTCACACACCTATTTTAAAACACACACACACCACCACCCCTACCCCCACCCCCACCCCCACCCCCACAGAAGAGCATGCCTTGCGACAGTGGAATCACTTCAGACTTGGAAAAGCTTTAATGGCTAGGTCGCCATTTTCTACTGAGTGGTGGACCCTGCATGCATGCTAAAGCTCTGCACAATAAAGCGCTCTTGCCATTTGCAGACATGAATTAGTGATCTTTTGGGTAGCAATTTACGGACCTGACTGCAATTAATACTAATCTCTGATAAAATAGATTTCAGAATGAGAACCACCATCAAAGATAAGAATGGACATTGTATATTGATTAAAGACACAATAAATCAGGAAGACCTAACCTTGGTCAACATTTATGCACCAAATTATAGACCTGCAAAATACACAAAACAATGGTTAACAGAACTGAAGAAATAGACAGTAACACAATAGTGGTAGGAGACTTCACCAAACTACTATCACCAAATGATAGTTCAATACAAACTCAACAAAGATGCAGAAGATCTAAACTACAATCAGCCAACTTAAACTTGTAGATATATTCAGGGTACTGCAGCCTTTCTTCTCAAGTGCACATGGTACATTACCCAAAGTTGATATATATTAGGACACAAAGCAAACCTCAACAAACTAAAATAACATTAAAATTATAACATTAAATTTAAAAAACATTAAAATTATACAGCATGTTTTCTCAGACCACAATCATAAAAACGGAAATTAACTACAAGAGGGTAAAGCTTACAAGATCAGCCATATGGTAACTGAATAATATTCTGTTGGAACATGATTGGGTTATAAATTAAATAAATAATTAAATAAAAGTTCTTTGAAACAAATGAAAATACAACATACCAAAAAAAGAAAAAAAGAAAAGAAAATGCTTCATGTCAAGACTGTTAGTCTAGGCAAAGGGGGCCAAAGAGAAGAATGAAGAATTCAGAACTCAAATGCTGATGGCCTTACCTGCTGCTGATAAGAAGACCAAACAGCTTTGCTTGCCTGGCTGAACTAGCAGGTGGCTTCTAAATCAGAATGATATGTCCTTCCCTAAAGATTCTGTTTATAAAAATCCTCCCCAGTAAGTTCACAGTGTGACTTCCCATTCTGCTTCTCCAGGATGAAGAACTCACCCAGGAGCTCCCCTTTGCCCCTTTAATAAAGCTGCATTAAGTGTTCTCTCATTCTCTCCGATTTCTTCTTTAAGTCTGCTACCCTAACATATGGTAGATGAGTTAAGGTGCTGCGCCCCCCCCACCTTAGGGCGAGTGCTGGCACCCCTTACTCTCTCCTAAACCAGTCAGTCTGTGCAGTGTCAAGATGCTTGACCAGTAAAGTAAAGTTCTGCTGCTCTCTCTCTCCCCTGTACTCTATGTGGGCAGCTGCTGGCCAGATCTCTGCCCCTTTTGTCTTTCTGGTCTCTGTATTCCCCCCTCCCCTTCTCTTTTCCCAGCTGACCCAATTGTTTGAAACACCTCAGAGCTAGTCAGACTAGTCTCCTGCTTCAAAGACAACTGTGCCTTTGAGTCTGGACATTGTGAACTCCCATGGAAGATCCGGTCTTACTGGACCCCCTGTTTGGCACACTGGTGCCCAGTTCCACACACTGGTGCTCTGTCCTGTCAATCACAGATCTGTGTCAGGAGTGTCATCTGAGAAACTTTTACTGAAAAGTTTCTTCTGGGCTATTGATCTCTCAAGGACGCTTGCGTCATCCATAGCCTCTCTGTTCTGGAGACTCCTTTGCAAGGGATTCCCTGTAATCCTGGTTGTCTCCCCTGCAGATCCAAGAAACATGGGAAATCAAACGTCCAAAATCCTAAGGGACAGCCCCTTGAGCTGCCTGCTTTCAAATCTTTCAAACTTGGGTCTAGCTGAGGACTTCTACCTCAAGAAAACTGATCCTTTTTCTGTAACGGAATAGCCACAATACCAGTTAAGTAATAACTCTCAGTGGCCTAAGAATAAAATCTTTAGTTTGGCATCTAAACATTTTCTGCCAGTGGACTTTGTTTCTTTTGTTTCACTCCCATACTCTCCTCTCTGTCCCAGCCTCCACCTCTTCCAAAAACTGCCCAAATTCACGCCAAAGCTAGATCTCTTTGTCTGAAACTTCGCCCTCCCTTTTCATCCTAACCAATCAAAACTCAGCCATTCCTATCCCACCTCTTACATCATCTGTTACCAAGGATACATGATCCTGCCAAGCTAAACCTCTTTGCTTTCCAGTTGCCCAGCCCTCTTCTATCCCAACCAATCCAGACTCAGGCATTCCTACTCCACTCCTCCTATGTTCTCTTTGAAAGTTACAAACGTTAAAAGTCCCTCTCACATTCAAAAACGACATCTTTCTATATCTCTAACTGCTGTAAACTCAATCACCTTTAATCCTGCAAACCCCTTACAGCCTCTGTTTTCCTAACTCAGTCAAATGCAAATATCGCCTCACCACAGGAAGCCCTTTCCAATTCTCCCTCAGATGCAGCCCGTCCTGCTGCCTTCTCTTCTCTCTCCAGCCTTTCAGAAAAGTTTCCTTACATCCACTCTCTTCCTTCACCTTCCTTCTCTTAAACCATCAACTACTGCCTATGATCACATCAGCAGCAAAAACACAGGTAAATTCGCCAAACCTCTAGACTCCTGCTTTCCTCGCTTATGTATCAGCTCAGACAGAGCCCCTCCCCTGTCCCACTAGGAAAAGTTCCCAGAGCAAAGAAAAATACCAAAGTGAACACCAAGTTCTCACTGCTACCCCAAAGCATACAGAGAAAAAAAACTAAAACTACCTCAAAACACCCCACTCGCCTCCAAACACCCTATTTGAGACCTGGCAGGCCTTTAAAGGTCCAATGCCCGAGAAGAACTGGCAGAAAAAACTCGTGCCTAACAGAAAGCAACTCTGCAAATATAGTTGCCTTACAGCAGTGGTGACAAATTGGAAAACACCTGCTCTTCACCTCTGGGTACTTGCTCCAAGTGTGGCAAAAAAGGCCATTAAAGTTAGCGACTATGTTAACCCTCCAAAACCGAGCCTTGTCCTATCTGTGGAACACAGGTCATTAGAACACAGGCTCCTCTTCTAAGCCAAGTCTTTGGAAGAATAGTCGATTCAGCAGACTCAGTTCCCACCCTGGCTGATCTCTGAGTCCTGGCCACTGAACACTGAAGATGCCCAGGTTCAACAACCCTCACCACTCCTGCAAAGCTCCCAAGGTAACCTTCAGGTACCAAGCAAACCAGTTTCCTTTCTGGTTCGGATTCTGTTTTCCCTACCCAGGTCTCAGTAATAGGGATTAATAGTCTTCCCTCCAAGTCTCTTATCACTCACCAGGCACTGTCAACCCTATCATATAGTATCCTTCCACGTCATCTGTAGCCTCTCACTACCAAGCTGTTTTCATGACTCTAAAGAACTCCTTTTTTCCTTATAAACCCCATTCCCTGTCTCTGCAGAACATTGCAGAAGTTTAGAACCCATCATTACTTGCCTACTTTCTAATAAACTTCTTATCCCTAAATAAATAAGTAATCTTTTGTTGTGCAGTCCCACACTCACACTGCCCAAACTTCTTGGCCTCCAAAGGATACAGAATATCCTCTTTCAAGGTCCAACTGTCTCTCCTTACAGTCACATATATCAGCTTTCAGTGAACTCCCACCACTAGAAGTCTAACAGTCAATCGGCACATAGCCATTGAAAGCCTCAAGGCTCCTCAAACTGCTGATCAGATCCTGTCCTTTCTCAGCTTTATTAGTTTCTCAGGAGGAGTGGCTTTCGTGGTCTCATTGCTACGTAAGCAGAGCAAAAGCCTGCCCAGGTATTAGTCTGGCTTGTACCCTCTGAAGTAGGCCAAACTTCTTCTCTGCCTCGTCCTTTTCCCCTCTCTGTTCTATTACTCTGGTCCCAAAGATCGAAGGCAATTTGCCATTTAAATCTGAATACATCCAACACCGGCTTCAATACTCAACTGCAAAAAACTACCCCTCTGAGGTGAAGGTCCAATCAATCCCTGAGGCGCCCAAGGATTGCCTTGGCTCTTTTACCTCATTAAAGAGGCAGGACCTGTCCTGAGGACAGCTCTCCTCCTCCAAACTCACAAACATCTGGCATTATGTCTAATCTGAGGATCTGTCCCAGGTACAGCACTCCTCACAAACCTCTGGCATTATGCCTAATCTGGGGACCTGTCCCCAGGGACAGCTCTCCTCTGAAAATTATGTATCCTCAGCATCACAGCTGATTTAAAGCAATCTCAAATTGTGTAACCTAATTTTTGCTCGTTCAATCCATCTGTCCTTCAAAACATAAGAACTGAAATGGTAAATAGTCAAAGGTTTCCTATACTCAAACTCTTTCTTTACTGATTCCCTGTTAGGATGATCTACAATCTCTGCAAAATTGGATGTCTATGTAACTGTCTCTCACTCTCTGGCCTAAAAGCACCTGAGACGTGCTAAATCGCCCTAATTCTTTGTACTCCTTTATGGGCTTGATCTGCCTCCTGACTGTTCCTCTTTGAACTGTCCTGAAAGACACCCTTCACAGGGGTTTTCTGCCTTTTACCATTACAAACCTTCCAAACAACACAACGCTGATTTAAGAAGGAAAGAGAAAGTCAGAAGAGAGAGAGAGGGAGGGAGAAGGAGAGGGAGAGAAAGAAGAAAAAAGGAAAAAAAAAAGAAATCAAGAGAAAGAAAGAGACCTGACTCTTAAATCTAATAAATTAAACTCTGAGCCTACCTAAGCCTCACTGCAGCATATCATCCCCAGGTAAACTTTACTACTTCAATACAAGCAGACAATGCTCCTAGCTTCATCTCCAAAGACATCCAGCAGGTATCATCTAGTTTAAGTATCTGCTATAAGCTGTACATACCAGTACATACTCCCAGTCTTCAGGCAAAACAAAGCACATAAATAGACTCATTAAGTCCTATCTTACTAAACTGACTCTCAAGTTACACAGGTCTTAACTTACCTCCTATTGCCTTAGCCTGTATCTGAACAACACTCTGTTCACCTTCCTTTCTAAACTCCTTCCGGTTGATGTGCAGCCAACTACTTCTGCTAAACCGTAACTTGCTTGCCAAGCCTCTTTTAGCATCGTGCCTTGTCTCTCCCTCCTTAAACAAATGCTCTGAAAAACACTCACACTTGTATACCCAGACTCTCCTCTGAAGGACCAAGCCACTAAAGTCACTTCAAGAAATGACATTCTCACCAAACAGCATGCACCCAAGTCCTACCATACCAAAGGAGGCCTTGAGCAGTCACCCTGACCACTCCCACAGCTATTAAGGTGATGGGTGACCCCTATTGACACCACCTTTCTCAAGTCAAATATATTTCCCTCACTGAGCAAATGTCCTACGCTCTAGATGCCAATAACCAAGTAAAAGTCTCAAATGACATTCTCCAAGCTTGTTGTTATGTGCCATCGAGTCGTTTGTGACTCATAGCGACCTTATGCACAACAGACCTAAACCCTGCTCTATCCTGTGCCAACCGCACTGCCTCTGACACACCCATCCTGATTACCCCAGTCACCGAATCAATCCATCTCATAGAGGGTCTTTCCCTCCTGCGCTGTCCCTCCACCCTCCCAAGCATGATGACCCTCTCCAAAGAACTGTCTCTCCTTGCAACATGTCTGAAGTATGTCAGACGAAGCCCCAGAATCTTTGCCTCCAAGGGGTAGCCTGGTTTAGCCCTCTTTAGGATGAATCTGTTTGTTTTCTTGGCAGTCCATGGTACATTCAATACTCTTCTACAGCACCACAGCTCAAAGGTGTCAATTCTCCTTCTGTCCTCCCTAGTCATTGTCCAGCTCTCTGATGCATAACAAGTGATTGCAAAGACCATGGCCTGTATCAGGCACACCTTAGTCTCCAAAGAGACACCGTTGCTCTTGAGTACTTTAGAGAGGTCCCTAACAGCAGACTTTCCCATCACAATACGTTTTTTGATTTCCTGGCTGCTGGTGCCAAAGAGAGTTAACTGTGGAGCCGAGCAAACTGAAGCTGTGAATAATCTCAATCTCTTCGCCATCCATCCTGATGCTGCCAATTGGTCCAGTGGTGAGAAACTTTGTCTTCTTGACATTGAGCCTCAGTCCATACTTAAGGCTGCAGTGCTTGACCCTCTGCAGTAAGTGCATGAGGTCCTCCTCAGTTTCAGCGAGCAAGTTTCTCCAAGCTAGCAGACAATAATACAACAAGACTCTGGAAAACCACAAACTATACAGGCTCCAACTTAGTTCCAAATTATCCAGAGAACATGCACCTTACTATTCCTTAACCAAAGTCAAATAGCAACCAACCTTTCGTATTGTGTCCTGTGTGCCTATTTACAACAACCTTTGCTAGCAGCAGTACCAATCAATTTCTCTAGACCACACTCTACCAAAACACCTCAAGCCATTCCATCAGCCCAAACTGAGTGTTTCATCATTCAAGTACACATTCCCTTCTGAAAACCAAAGCCTGATAAGAACACTAACCCTCTGTAGTGGAACAAGAGAACTGTATACACAATGCCAGCATAAACAAGCACACTGTAGCTGAACCAGGACAACACCTTTAGTGTAATAAGACTCTATACAGAATTCAACCACAAGCCTTCTCCCAAATTAACTAAAAAACTCATTTCTAACTTAAATTTTCCTTCTCTCAGACCAATAGTAATCATAAGCATACTGTTATTAATTGCTTCATGTCTCTTTAAGTTCTTACTTCACAGAAACAAGAAGATGACCTCCTTAATTCTCCCCTGACCACTAATCCCAGACTAACTTGCTCCAGGCTCTGAACCCCCAGATCGTCACCCCGTTCAGCAGAAAGTAGCAAAAGAAAAATACGTTGCCCTCTTTTATCACTAAAAAGAGTCTGAGATGTTAGTCTGGGCAAAAGGGGCCAAAGAGAAGAAAGAAGAATTCAGAACTCAAATGCAGATGGCCTTGCCTGATGCTGCTAAGAAGAGAAAACAGTCTTGCTTGCCTGGCTGAGCTAGGAGGTGGCTTGTAAATCAGAATGGAATGTCCCTCCCTAAAGACTCTGTTTATAAAAATCTTCCCCAGTTAAGTTCATGGTGTGACTTCCCATTCTGCCTCTCCAGGATGAGGAACTCACCCAGGAGCTCCCCTTTGTCCCTTTAATAAAGCTGCATAAAGCTTTCTCTCATTCTCTCTGATTTCTTCTTTAAGTCTGCTAACCTAACAAAGACCAAGACAAGGACAATACTGTCCTTCAGCCCCATATTCCCTTTGTGGGTACAACTGTGGACATGTGAACTGGTGAGATGGGCAGAGAAGAAAGAAAAGAAGGTAAGTAAAGACAACAAATACTTTAAGATTCTCTGATACTTTCACAAACTGTCAAAGTTTGAGGATTGTGTAAGTCCTATTTTATTAAGTCTGAAAGTGATAACTAGATAAATATCCTAAGGTAGATAATCAACCTATATTCTGCATAGTAAATCATTTCATCCTAGAAGTTTTAAATATGTCACAATCTAGAGAAACATTCTGGGTAGAAAGACCTTCAATGAATGCATAAGACTTCACTCTAATAAACAGTACTTAAAATTAGAATAACATAAATTTTGTAAAAGCTCTTATGTTAAAAAACCGATACAGGTATCCCACCTCATTTTGCAACCAGTTCTTATATTTAGGATTTCCATTACATCATATTTAATTACTGCCCATATTTTAACAAATACTGCAAGCCTGTAAGTTAGTAGATTCTTATCATATCAAGACTTTATTTATACAGCTTTTGAATTATTCCAGGGAATGTAAAAAAAAAAAAAAAATTTAACAATACCTTCTCCAAACCATAAGCAGCGGAACATTTTTACCTAAGCAGTTGTTGCTATTGTTGTGTACCATCGAGTCCAAATTGACCCACAGTTGACGCTTCAGCAGGTTTGCAGACACAGTTAATCACACGGGAGGAGATTGCCTATTCTTCCCCCATGGAACAAGTGGTAGATTTGAACTGCGTGCCTTTGGGATTACAGAGCAGCTTCTTGCCACTAAACCACCAGAATTCCCTAAGAAGTGCTATTTTTCTCATTCATTACGGATAGGTAATGAGCTAGCACATCCTGACAATGAAGGGAGAACCACCTTTTCTCTGCAGTTTGTGCACTGACTCACATTTCCATGACACCCAAAAAGGGACTGCAGCCCCTTAAAGACAGATGAATTGACACCAAACTTCTCTCTCAAAAAGGCAGAAAGTAACAAGAGAGAAGCCAGTCACTTTTGTCACACTAGTCCCATAATTTAATATTAAAACAGAGAGTATGAAATGGAATGTGAACTTCGTGGAGTCTCTCATTTTGGTTACAACTGCAATTGCATTCATCATGACTGGTTTTCTGTTCCCAAGAGTTTCACTAGAAGGTACATCCCAATGTCCCGGTGATGTCTGCTAGCCAACACATTTCTTTTTTTTTTACTTTATGTGTGTGTGCCGTCAAATCAGATCTGATTGGTACAGGAGGAGACTGTCCCTCCTTCTCCAACAGAGCATCTGGTGAATTCAAACCACACACCTCTGGGATTGCAGTGCAGCTTCTTGCCTCTAGGCCACCAGAGCTCCCTAACACATTTCTTAAATAAGAGGCCAGCCCAGACACAGGCCCTGCAAGTGTTCAAGGAAGACGATCCATGTGAACTACCAGTACTAGATAAAACTAGCATGAGGAGCTGGTGCTGTTTTATGGGTGTCCAGAGCATGTGCTGAGCATCTGGAGCAGAGCTAGAATGTCCTACCTGAGACGAGCTCCACTTCCCTTCATCGAATACATCACCCAGAATAAAGACCACTTCCGGCTGCAACCACCACAAAGCCGTCTGGAAGGCTCTCTCCATCTGCCATTCCCTTGAGGTGAATGATAAAAAACAAGGATTTAGTCTGTTTCTTGGGTGGAAAATCAAAACCAAATTAATTGCTTCTGAGCCAAGAACAGATCTATATTCCAGAGGGTCCAGAAGCTGTGAATTGTTACTGCCAAGGCTTGCTCTTCTGAGGTGCTTCGAGGAGGTTTCAAACCACCAACTTTTGAGCTAGTAGTCAAGAGCTCAATTTTGCCCACCAAGGACTCCTCCATCTCTCTGTGATTGTTAGGTGCCATCAAGTTCACACTAACTCAAAGAGACCCTGGTAGACTAGAACAAAAGGCTACCTGTCCTCACTGCCCACTTCATGGTCTCAGTTGTGATCAAGCCCACTGTTGCCGATTCAGCTCACTGAAGATCTTCCTCCTCTTCTTGGAAGAGGTCTTTTTAACTTAAGAGCCATTTAAAAAGTACACTAACTGATTCTATTCTTCCATTCCCTGTTCTTGTTGCGTACTATCAACCTGGAACCTACCCATCACTAACCTTCCAGTGGGTCAGTAAACTGCAGAGGAAGAGATTACCCATCCTCCCACAGAGCAGCTCAGGATTCAAACAGCATGCTTTTGGAATTGCAATGCAGCTTCTTACCACTAGGCCACCAGAGCTCCCTGTACTGCTTGAGAAATATAAAAAGGATAAAGGTCCTGAAAGAGTTGGGTAAGGGATGAAGGGAGGCTTCCACAGCTCACATTACCTTCCTCCCACATTTCCTTGAAGTGGTCAGGAGAATATTAATGGATTGAGTGAGTAGAATTCAATCTCCAAAAATGTGCTAGATAACTCCAGTCTGGCCCAGCACTGTGCCACCCGGAACAGAAGAGAATCTGGCTAATGTCTTATATCTAGAAGGGGTCTTCACTTCCTGTTTCAAAGCTGAGAGAGCTGAGGAAAGAAATTAGCCCAAAAACTCATTGCCATGAAGTTGAAACCAACACATAACTGAGGTGTCATCAGGTTCCTGTAACCATAAATAGCATGGGAGGCAGTCATTCATCCTTCTACTGCAGAGCTGTTGGTGGATTCAGAACTCCTGAGAGGCATGGCCTTTGTGTTAGCAGCTCAGCTCACTATGGACTACACCAGCAGAGGTCCAACAGCAAACTGTGTAGGTGTCACATGCACCAGCCATCACCCTGAAGGTAAGACAAATGGAAAGAGCTCTAGACTTTGAATCTATCCACAATGGCTTCAGGCTGTGGACCTAACTATATGGCCTTGAGAAAGCTGCTGGCTCTCTCTATATCCACAGGCAGTTTGTGGACCAAAGATGACAATGTGGGTAAAGTGCCTGGCAAAAGATCTCAAGACGCCACTACCCTCACTCCTGGCAAGCCTGATCCACACCCCTCTTAGTGCCCCCAGTTGTGTCCGCTTCTCCTTTGAGGCACACTTCTGGATGCTTGCCCTGCACAAAGAGGAAAGAAATACAGAAGCAAAGATGGGGAAGTAAAGATGGGGAGACTTCATTTCACAAAGAAGAGGCCTGTCATGCTTGTTGAAGCAGGGTGAGAAAAGAGGAAGACTGTCAATGTGAAGGACTGACACAGAGGTGCTACACTGTGCACAGCATAGTGTTTCATTCTGTGGTACACAGGTTTGCTAACAACAGTGGTTCACATTCACCTAGTAGCTCTGTGGGACAGAAGACCTGGTGATCTGATCCAGCAACGATTACAGTCTAGAGAATCCTAAGGGGCAGCTCAAATTTGTCTTACAGGTCCCTTTAAGTCTTGTAGACTCTCCAGCAACCTAACCACATGTTAGTTAGAAGTGGACTGGAGAAGCAAGACTTGACCCCTCCCCAGTGTGAAAGTCACAACCTGCTTCTGCTCTCTCTCCCACTCAGAGGGCAAAACCAAGTGAACTCAATGCTGCGCCCTCATGAAGGTGCGAAGAGCCATCAGCCCTGCCCAGGGAAGGGGTGCCCACCTTCAGTGAGTACCGCTGAGCTGGGCACACCCCTCACTTCACCACTACGAAGCTGGACATGTGAATTCAAACAGAGGCTCAAAGAACTTCTCATGGTTTCTCTATAGCACAAAGCTAATCCGTAAACTTATGAAGGTCAAGGAAAAATCAAATACTCTAGATGTCTTCTTTGAGAGGAAAATAACAAGTGCCTGAAGGCAGCAAGCTGACTTAAGGAAGGGTTCCTGGCTTTAGTTCCTACCTTCGTAACTTGTCCAGCCAGTGGCCTCTCACTTCCCCAAGCAAGTGGGTATCTGCCAAGAACATGGCTTTCAACACAGGCTCAGGAATCCATTGACCCTTATCATGTACCGGGGTTTTCAACTCGGGCCAGTTACACTGGAAGATCACTAAGTAATAGATTAAAAATTCACAAAATACGAAGATAGCAAAGGCAACAGCTATGAGTTTCACCAGCAAAAAACTCTTCCTCTTTAGTAGAGGAAAATTCTTCCTTCTGAGCTCTAGTCTGATTGGTGCCATTTCTACTCCCCAGGATTTGCCAGATTCATTGAAGAGTCAGATTCATCCAGAATTCACAAGGAGAAAAGGTGGAATCTTGGGCAAGGTGAAAATGATTTCCAATCTTAGTTGTTTACCTAAAACAAAACAAAAATTATATGAAATGACTGAGACATATTCCTTAATAATATCAGTCTTATTAGCTTTATTAAGAATCAATGAATTACAGTACCATATTGACATTCCCACACTAATAAGCACCCTGTAATTTTACAGTTAGAATGTCATTATTACTGCCTAGGTGTGTTTCCCCAGCATAGTGACAGCAGGGCCACAGCTGAGGTCAGAGTCCAGACAGGACGAGCACCCTCTGCAAAGGGAGAATTCCGCCCAGCCCCCCCCCCCAGGAGATACTGGATGCCCTCTGCAAACAGAGATTTCCACCCAGCCTCCCACCTGAGGGGACACCGTGTCTGAGATTGAACCTTTTTGAGGATGACTGGCCTAAACTAAATAAAAACCAGAGAAGACTAAGACAGGGGCCTTTTTCACAGTGTTAAGCTGAGAGAGGAGCTCTGCCTTAGCCTTCCCTCTTTTTCAGATCTCATTTCCCCATGTCCCTGCTTTCTCTCTGCATCCGGTTTGCAACAGCTGGCGCTCTGAACAGGGAGGAACCTGAAAGAAGCAGCAGTCCCTCTCTCTCTCAGGCATGGGGAAACCGAAAGGTAAGTGAAGTCTTTCAGGAAAATTTTCTTCAGGCAGAGTCATGAGGGTTCCCTCACCCTTGGAAATTAAGGGCAGTGTTAGAAAAAGTTTCATGAGGATTGATTTCCTCATCCCTTCGTAAGGGAAGAATTAGAATAAATTTTCATGGGGACTTTCCCCAACCTCTAAAGAAAATTGCTTTAAAAAAAAAAGCCATGGGGTACACGCCATCCTCTAAAGCTCAATATATGTCTCTCTTAAAGGAGCTGCTTAAGAGCTCAGGGGAAAAGTGAAAGAAAAATCTTTTCTGCAGTTGTTTAAATTGTATTAAAAAACATTGTTGCTGGTTTCAACCAGCCAGTAGATCTCAACTGAATTTTAAAACTTGGCATAATGTTATAAGAGATTTATAAAGAGCACATCAAAAAGAACAAATTCCTATTGCTTTCTGGCTAGTATTGGCTTTGATAAGAATCGGAACGCTGTCCATGCAGGATTGTACACATAATAAAAAAATTTTGTCAAGAGAGATGGTTGAATCTTTGCATGAATATGAGTTAAGTGATATTAGATTAAAGAAGGTTAAAACTTAAGGCAAGAAACAGCCTTTGTCACCTTTAGAAAGAGCCTTAGGAAAACTCAATCCTAAATTATTATTTTCTCTTAATTGGCATGCATTGACCCAACAGTGCTCTTCCTGGGAAATTATTTACAATTTAAAATTGGTTTAGAAAAAGAAAAAAGAAAGGGGAAAAAAAATGCTAAATCTCAAAGCAGAAGCCTATAAGTATTTTTGTTGATTGTTTTGTGTTTTGATTAAGTTTGTTGTTTCTTTGTTTGGTTTTTGTCTTAAGTTTAATGTGCTAATAGTTTTGAGCTTATATAATCTGATAATTTTGGTAAAATAAGAAAAGTAAAAAATATATGAAGCTTACATAAAAGAAAACTCTTAATTTAGAAGATTAAAAAAGGCCACAAAGTACGTAACAGAGTGAGGATAAATAAATAAATTAGAAACTGCACAGATAATGTGATCTAAAAGTTTAGAAACAGGTAAGAAAGAAAATGTAATTTGGTTCTCAGGGTAAATGTAAAGAAAAAAAAAACTATAAAAAGATGTGTCATAAAAGTCAAATACTTTTGACTGACTACCTGTGAAATCCACAAAGTTAGACTTTCTAAAGTGCTAAGAAACAAAGCAGTTTTTCCCTAAGCTTAAGTGCCATGTTCATTATAATAGAGAGATACCTCTGAGAACAGGCACAGGGCAGAGCAGTGGCCCTAACAAGAAAGAAACTAAAGGCTTTAAAACAAAGAGAGTTGTCTTCAATATCCAGTGGGCAGAGGCTGTCCCATGGGAATAAGATCTCTAAAATACTGTAAGACTGATTCTAGTAAGAACTAGTTTAATAAGTAAAGGAATATTTGTACATATTGGAGTAACATATCCCAATTATAATGGGGAAATAATTACAATGATGTCTACTTGACAACATCCAACCTTGTTAAAAGGCCAGAGAATAGCTCAATTATTGCTCCTGCTTTATATAAAACAAAGCGCAGCTCCAATAAAAAGACAAGGAGAGTTTGGCAGTACTGGGACTAATATCTATTGGAGTACTATCATTTATGATACCCATCCTCAAATGACTGTAAAATTAGGATAGGAAATTCAAGGATTAATTGGTACTGGCACTGATGTATCTATTATTGCTACTCATTATTGGCCTAGTGATTTGCAAATAAAGGATGTCTCTGTTACTTTTACAGGAATCGGGACTATGACAGGAATAAAACAAAATGAATATATGTTAGAATGTAAAGGATCTGGAGGACAGAGAGCAAAATTACAGCCTTTCATTGCACATATTGCAGTTACATTATAGGGAAGAGATTAGCTGTCTCAGTGGGGTGCCACTTTGCAAATTCTTATAATATCAGAGCAGGCTAAGAATATGATGTTAAACATAAACTATCTCCCTGGTAAGGGATTAGGAAAGAAACAAGGGATGGTCTGCTTCAAAGAACCAAAAGTTAATCATAGTATAAGAGGATTAGGCTATTCAAATATATAATAAAAACCACTGTTCTATGTTTTGCCCTTCCATTAACTTGGCTAACTGATAAGCTGATATGGGTTTAATAGTGGCCCTTAACAAAGGAAAAAGAACTACAAATTATAGAACAAAGAATTAATGATGCCCAGTTAAGTCATATAGACATGAAAAAGTCTGTTATATTAATAATTATTGATTCTCTACATTCTCCTATTGGTGTATTATTAAGAAGAAAACATATTAGAATGACTGTTTTGGGGGAATAAGTTTAATAAAAAAACTAGTTACTTATATTGAGAAAAAAATTTTTATTTAATTATTAAAGGAAATTATAGTTCTATTTACTACTTCCCAAATTAATAACTTAATGGAAAATTTCTGAAAATTGACAAACTGCTTTTTCTAATTATACAGGTAAGATTTCTAATTCATGTCTGCAAAAGAAATAATTACAATTAATTAAAAGAACTGAATTCTCTGAGAAAGGTGAAAACTTATCCCCTTACAGCTAATACTTATTACACAGATACTAACAAGATGATATATACAGGTTATATTAATGGTAAAATAATAAAGTAGTTAAAACTAATTTGACTTCTGTTCAACAGGCTGAATATGTTATTATTATGTTATTGCAAGATAAACAAGTATTTTTCAAAAAAGGAAAACATTAAACATATTACTAGCATTCCTAATACTCTCCAAAGGAAAGCTATAATAAAAAGGGCTAATTGGACTTCACAAATTATGCTGAAAAAACAAAAAGGGGGGAGATGAGATAGGACGAAAAACATCTCCTCAAATTATTTTACTAAAACCATTATTTACTTTAAATTTTTTTTAAAATTCTAATGAGTCGTAGATGACTCGACAGCACTTAACAACAGTGAGAAAAGAGAAACTCCAGCCTAAAGACATTGAGTAGTACAATTAATCAAAGAGCTAATCAGCACATATATATTTTAGAGAACTTCTAACAAATAGAAAAAGGGATTTGTCCTTCATTAGGGTCGAAGATTTGCTTATTATTTCTCCAGGCACAGAAACGCTGTGGGTACCATCCAGGAACATTAAACTCTGAGATAAACCGAAAGAAGCCATACTTGGATGAAGACAGAATTGTGGAAAGGATGAGTCTGATGACCTTAGAGCAACTACAAAAGAGAAGACTGCTACCAGATATCAGGAAAGCAGAGACTCTGACTTGGGGCCAGATAAAGAAGCTGATAGCGGAAGGGGAAATGGGATTAAGAATACAGGCAGTAAATGTCCTCGGAGAATCTGTTTTTAGCTATGCTTGCTATATTAACCTGTTTTCTTAAAAGGAGTTACTAAATAAGTTGTTGTTGTTGTTATGTGCTGTCAAGTCGTTTTAGACTCATAGCTACCCTATGCACAACAGCCCTAAACCCTGCTCTATCCTGCGCCAACCGCACTGCCTCTGACACACCCATCCCGATTACCC
>NW_006399946.1:4856774-4861172 GCF_000299155.1 Elephantulus edwardii
ATTGTAGTATTTTGCTTTGTCATTCCAAGCAGCCTTTTGGAATCTTCTGTTCAGCTCTTTAGTATCTTGAATTCTTCCTTGTGCTTTGGCTTCTCTTTGACTTGAAACAAATGTTCTCGGTATACTTGTTTAAATTTTTCTGTTTCTCTGCCACCTAATAAGAGTATATATTTATATTGAGATCTCGAATTGAGTTATGACTTCCTGTTAATTTGGGTCATAAATGGCAGTCATCTCCTGAGATGATACTTTTAGAGGATCCTGTGGATCAGTTATTAAAAAGAAGTAAGGGGCTTATTGGAGCATTAATTGCCGCTGTTTTAGGGATAACTAATAACTGCTACAGCAGCTTCTGTTGGAGTTGCTCTGCATTAAAGTGTTCAAAGAGTAGATTATGTCAAACTATGGCATAGTGATTGTGAAAAATTATGGTCATCTCAAAGACAAATAGATTTTGAAATTAATTCTCAATTAACGGACTTAGAACAGTCAGTAGTTATGATAGGTGATCATATCACTAATTTATAGAGACAATTGAAGCTAAAATGTGACTGGAATACTACTCAATTTTGTGTGACCCCTGTTGTTTGGAATAATACTGAATGGCATTGGGATAAAGTTCACAAACATATCATGAATCATGGTAATTTAACTGATGAGATATTAAAGTTACAAGCTCAAATTCATGATACTTTTAATGAACAATTGAGGAAATTTAGTAATACTGATTTTCTGGAAGAAACTGCTCAAGGAATCTCTAATCTTAATCCCTCTGACCATGTTAAAATTTTTGGAAGTTCTTCTATAATTATTATGTTTTGTATTATAATTCTCATGTTTGTGTTTTTATATCAAGGGTGCAGAGTGCAAAGGAAAAAAAAGAATGGAAAAAGGAAAAGGAGCTATATTTACCTTGATAATTCTGTGATGCCTACCGTATCAACTGAAGGGGAGAAATGTAGTTTCTCCAGCATAGTGACAGCAGGGACACAGTTGAGATCAGAGTCCAGACAGGACTGAGCACCCTCTGCAAACAGAATTCCATCCAGCCCCTCAGAGGAGATACTGGATGCCCTATGCAAACTGAGATTTCCACCCAGCCTCCCACCCAAGGGGACGCCATGTCTGAGCTTTGGTCTTAGTTTAAGGATTAAGCTTACAGCATCAGGATGGGTGGTGAAGAGACTGAGATTGTGCACAGCTTTAGTTTGCCTGACTCCACAGTCAACACTCTTGGCACCAGTAGCCAGGAAATTAAAAGACATATTGTGATGGGAAAGTCTGCTGTTAGGGACCTCTCCAAAGTACTGATGAGCAATGGTGTCTCTCTGGAGACTAAGGTGTGTCTGTCTGATAGAGGCCATGGTCTTTGCTATCACTTGTTATGCATCAGAGAGTTGGACAATGACTAAGGAGGATAGAAGGAGAATTGATGCCTTTGAGCTGTGGTGCTGGAGAAGAGTACTGAGGGTACCATGGACTGCTAGGAAAACAAACAGTTTCATCTTGGAGAGAGTTAAGCCTCTCCAAGGCTGCTCCTTGGAGGCAAGGATTCTGAGGCTTCATCTGACATACTTTGGACATGTTGTAAGGAGGGACAGTCCTTGGAGAGGGACATCATGCTTGGGTAGAGGGACAGAGCAGGAGGGGAAGGCCCTCTATGAGGTGAATTGATTCAGTGACTGGGGTAATCAGGATGGCTGTATCGGAGACAGTGCGATTGACACAGGACAGAGCAAGTTTAGGGCTGTATAGTACATAGGGTTGCTATGAGTGGTAAGCGACTCGAGGGCACATAACAACAACAACAACATTGTTTTGTTGGCAACACTTAAAGTATAAAAAAAATAAAGTCTCCAGAGATTGAACCTTTTTGAGAATGATTGGCCTAAACTAAATAAAAACCACAGGGAGACTAAGAAAGGGGCCTTTTTCACAGTGTTAAGCTGAAAGGATCTCTGCCTTAGCCTTCTCTCTTCTTCAGATCTCATTTCCCCATGTCCCTGCTTTCTTTCTGCATCTGGTTTGCAACACCTAGGTAAAGCAGGAGGTCTCTGTACATTCCTATGCCACAGAAGGATTATTCAAATTACTTTCCCACTAAGATAATAATTGTATAAAAACTCTGGTAATCATGAAATGAAAAATATTCAAGAAGATACCTGTAAGGCAAGAAACTTATAGGAAGAATCAACAAATATTATTTAAATATAATGTGATCCACAGAAGAATTCATCACCAAATCATTATGACTACAAAACGAAGATATCATATATTCTTTTAATGTGTTTTCGCCCCTTTTGTGTGACAGTATATTTTTCTACTCTGCTTTCCCAGAAAATAAGGGAATATTCATGGACAAGGTACTTCAAAGATCCAGCAATGAACTCTGGGGTCAGGAACTCAATGTTAAGCTTGAAGGCTGCTGTTTCCATATGCAAAAACGGTTTCCCCCTGCTAATTAGACTCAAAATTCTGGTAAGACACATTATCTAGAGTTTTAAATCTAATTTTCTTCTTCTTTTTTTAAATCTAATTTTCAAGGAGAAAACATTTTACACATAGATATTAAGAATAAACTCAAGTCCCTATAAAATTCCTTAGCTTAGCTAGCCAAAGATCTGATCTATACTCAGCAAAGCTCTCCATCAAGGGAGAAATTAGATCCTTTGCAGAAAAAAAGGAGCTTAAGGAGTTTATGCAAACAAGACCACAACTACAAGAAATTATTAAATCCTTCACATGGAGATGCCAAAGAAAAATGTAGTAACCAGAAACAACAGAAAAAGAAACATAGCAAAATGACAAAAGTAAATCCTGGCCTGGCAATGATCACACTTAATTTGAATGGACTAAATGTGCCAATCAAGAGAAAAAGAGTAGTAGAATAGATAAAAAAACAAATCCCATCAATATATTGCCTACAAGAGACACATCTGAAACAAGGAGAGAAAGGCAAACTCAAAAGCTGGGGGAAAAAAATATCACAAGCAAATGGCAACCACAAAAAGCAGGAGTGGCAATATTAATATCTGATAAAACAGACTTCTGAATGAAAACCACCATAAAAGATAAGGCCATCTGAATATCTTCCTTCATGAAAATTCTTTTCATAGATGGCCAACAGACACATGAAGAAATGCTCAAAATCACTGGCAATAAGAGAGATGCAAATCAAAACCAAAATAAGATACCATCTCACTTCAGTAATAGTGGCAAAGTTTAACAGGACAGCAAGTAATAAATGCTGGAGAGGATGTGGAGAGATAGGAATTCTTATACATTGCTGGTGTTATTGTAAAATGGTACAGCCACCCTGGAAGGCAGTTTGGCATTTCCACAGACAGGTGAACATAGAAATTCCGTATCACCACTGCTTGGAATATACCTCAAGAAAATGAGAACTGAAGCACAAGCGAAGACATGTACACCAATTTGTAACAGTATTATTCACCATTGCAAGAACATGGAAACAGCCCAAATGTCTAACAACAATCAAATGGATTGAGAAATTCTGGTACATTCACACAATGGAATACTATGCAGCATGCGGGAGCAATGGTTTTATAAATCACCACCTAACTTGGGAGGGACTGGAGAGAATTATGCTGAGTGAACTCAGTCAGTCTCAAAAGGACAAAAATATTGTATAAGACCATAATTGTAGAATGTATAAGACCATCATTGTAGAATGTATAAGACCATAATTTTAGAATGTGTATGAAGATCCAAAGGGGAGGAGGGTGGACACAGAGTGGTGAGGATGGGCAGGGTTGGGGAGGTCGGGGGATGGGGTGGTTAACTACTACTCACAGCAATCCTATGAACACAGATCAGAGTCTTGCCCTTTCCTACACCATACTCACAATCTCTGATATGCTTGAGCCCACTGTATCCATCCATCCTGTTGAAGGTCTTCTTCTCTTTCTCTGATCCTCATCAAGAAGGATTCTTAGGGTCAAGATTTGAGGAGGCAAAACTGGGTGAGAGAATGTTAGGGCAGATTCCAACAAGGTTAGGGAGGCCGTGGCTCGAGATACTTGGTACCTGAGACATCAGACCAAGAAGCAGATGGAATTAGGCACAGTGCTTTGGTTCTGGCATGCGTGGGAAGGCTGCCCACACCCCAGAAGCAACCTAACTAGTGTTTTAGGTGCATGTGTACATGTGTGACATCAACAATAGCAGACTGAAATAAGAACTATGAACTATGAACACCAAACTATGAACTCTTCCTAAGAACATCTCATTGAATCAGACTCCAGTCCTAGGGCATGTCCCGGTGTACCACGAAGCTAGACACACACACATACTCTCACATATTTAATCCACCTCAGGGGCACTTCCATCCTCCCTTACTTCCTTTCTGGGAAGAACAGCCTTTACCATTTTACCTTT
>NW_006399946.1:4862228-4891751 GCF_000299155.1 Elephantulus edwardii
GCTTTCCACAGGGGTTGCACCATTTTACACTCCCACCAACAGTGAATCAGGGTTCCAGTTTCTCCACAACCTCGCCAGCATTTGTTGCTTGCTCTGCCTTGATCTTCTAAGCCACATGCTCTAAAAGAGGCCTAAAAGAGCACTCCCACAAGGCCTCACCCTAATCTAGGATTATCTAGAGCAAGACCACCAATGGCCCATCTAAGGGCCCCCATGCAGACACTAAAATCGGCCCTTCTAAGGACTCCCATACTGGACATTGAAGTCCGTTTTCCCAAGGGCCACTAAAATGGATATATACTGTGCTACTTTTGACTCTGTCTCTCCTACCTACCTTAACTCTTTAGCCAGGTGGGGGCAGCAAAGTCAGGGCACTGACCCCACAGTAACCAGCATGGTATCCATGGTCACTCCTGACAACATGCCCAAAGTATCTAAGGCTGCACCATCCTTGCCTCTAAGGACTACTCAGGTTGGACTTTCTCCAGGACACATTTGTTTGTTCTCTTGGAAGCTCATGGCAAATTCAATATTCCAAAACAATTCAAAGACAACAATTTTTCCTCAGGCATCCTTATTTACCATTCAATTTTAAGATGCACAGAAAAAAATGAAAATAGTATGGTTTGCATCAGGTTCACCTTAGTCTTTAAGCTGACATCCTTGCTCTTTAGCATTTTAAAGAGGTCCTTGATAGCAAATTTCCCCAAAGCAACAAATCTTTTGATTTCTTAAGTGAGATCATGAGGATGGCAGGATATGGCAAGGTTCAGATCTGTTGATCAAGCATCACTAGGTGTCACAGTTGACTCAACAGCACCTAACTACCATGGCTATTGTTTGTGTGTCAAAGTAAATACAAATATTGTTCTGTTCCAACAACAGTGTCTTTCTTGGTCTGTGTGTAAGCTTGCTATGAGCATGATGAGTTGTTCTAGGATTCCCATTCTTCCCAAAGATAACCATAATTTATGACCCACATAGTCAAACGCCTTTGCAAAATTAGTAACACACCAGTAAACATCTTTCCGGTCTTGCTTTCAGTGAAAATCCATCTGACATCAGCTGTGACATTACACATTACAACCTCTTCTTAATTTGTTTGGATTTCTGGCAATTCCCTATGACTCTATCATTACTCCAATCCTCATGCCACATTTCTCCTCAGAGAGCCCACCCTCCTGGATAATCTGTTCTGTATATGGATTGAAAAGGTCTGGAGATAGGACACATCCCTGGCATACACCTATTTTGAACCATACAGTTGTTCCCTTGCTCAGTTCTGACGACTGCCTCCTAGTCCAAGTAAGTACAATAAAGTGTTCTGAGATTCTCATTTCTCAGAGTTAGCCACTGTTTGCTGTGGTCCACACAGTCAAATGCCTTTGCATAGTCAATAAAACACAAGACATTCCTCTGGTACTCCTTGCTTTCAACTAAAATCCATCTAGCATTAGCTACAATATCCCTAGTACCATGGCCTCTTCTAAACGCAGCCTGTACTTCTGGCAGTTCTCTCTTGATGTGCTGTTCCAGCCATTTTTTTAATAATCTTCAGCAGAATCTTGCTTGCTTGTGATATTATTGATATTGTTCAATAATTTCCACACTCTCTCAGATCTCCTTTCTTTGGAATGGGAACAAACATAGATCTCTTCCAGTGGTTGTCCTCCAGATTTCTTGGCACAACTTGGTGAGCATATCTAAGGCAGCATCTGTTCATGGAAATATATCAATTGGTATACTGTCAATTCCTGGGGCCTTGTCTGCATTTTTCAGATGACAAAACCCTGCTTGCTGGAACTGAGGAGGACCGGAAGGGCTTGCTGCAGAAGGTCAAGGACTGTAGCCTTCAATACAGATTGAAGCTCAATATCACAAAAACAAAGATTCTTACCACTGGGCCAACTGGCAGCATCATGATGGATGGTGAAGATACTAAGATTGTAAACAGCTTTAGTTTGCTTGGCTCCACAATCAACACTCTTGGCACCAGCAGCCAGGAAATTAAAACACATATTGCATTGGGAAAATCTGCTGTCAGAGATCTCTCCAAAGTACTGAAGAGCAATGATTTCAGTCTGAAAACTAAGGTGTGCCTGATGCAGGCCATGGTCTTTACAATCACTTGCTATGTATCAGAGAACTGGACAATGACTAGGGATGACAGAAGGAAAATTGATGTCTTTGAGCTGTGGTGCTGGAGAAGATCATTGAATATACCATGGACTGCTAAAAAAACAAACAGGTTCGATCTGGAGAGCGTGAAACCAGGCTGCTCCTTCGAGGCAAGGATTCTAAAGCTTCATCTGACATCTTCTGGACATGCTGCAAGGAGGGACCAGTCCTTGGAGAGATGGAGAAGAAGACCCTTGGTGAGATGGACTGATTCAGTGACTGGGGTAGGTGTGTCAGAGAAAGTAAGATCAGCACAGGATGGAGCAGGGTTCAGGGCTGTTGTACAAAGGGTCGCTATGAATCACAGTTGACTCAACGGCACATAACAATAACAATATGTCATTTCAGTCAATTTAAACAATCTTGAGCAAGATTTTACTTGCATGTAATATCAATGATATTATTTGTTAATTTCCACAAATTTCTTGGAATGGGAACAAATATGAATCTCTTCCAGTCAGCTGGCCAGGTAGCTGTGTTCTACTAGCCTTTGCTGTTTTGCCAGCCCCAAGTTTCACAAGAGATGAAATAACCAGAATGATAACCTGGTAATTGTTCTTCCACACTCACATCTTTTTATAAGAGAAACTCAGTGACAAAAGGACAAATACTGCTTAGTGCCACTGTTGTAAAATGGGACTGACATCGGGGTTGGGAGGAGACTGAGAAAGATGGGATAAAGAATGTATACTACAAAGAAACAGATGAGGGAGAGAACTGTTTTAAAAGGTATTATTGTCATGACAGGAGTTCATAGTTGCATAGTGGAGTGGACTTGTGGGGGAGGGATTGTATAACAATGAAAGAATTTTTCGTTTACTTTTCAGAGAGAAGAGCGAACTGAGGGGGGAGGGGGGCAGCGAGAAAAGTGCAACAACGAATGAACGGAAATCTAGTCTGTAAATTTTCATTAGAATTAATAATGAAAAAGAGCATATTGAGTAACTATGACTAAGAAGTACAAGAAACACAAGGAGGGGGGTAAGAAAGTGGGAGACAAGGAAACACAATGCTACCAGCATCCAAAACCCCAAATCCACTGCCATCAAGCTGATCCTGAGATACAGGAAACCTGCAGAGTTGCCCCTAGGATGGCTAAGGCTGTAAATCTTTATGGAAGCAGACTGCTTCCTCATTCTCCCATGGAGAGGCTTTCATGATTTGCTTCTATCAATAGGTCAGGTTTAAACTTCCAGCCTTCTGGTTACAACTACATCATGACCTACTGTACCACTAGGGCTCCTGAAGCCCACAAAGGACAGCCCCAATTGTGGTTTAGGGACCTGATGGAGACACAAAACAAGAGTGAAACCACATGCAAAGAGACAGCAAATGCATTTACATTCAGAATTCAGGAGGCGGCATATGCTTCATCAACCCTGACCCTGCTCCAAACACAGTAAAGGTCAAGTATGCCAGTGATGAGAAGGGAATGACAATGATGAGGAGGGCCACAGTGCAAGGTACTCCAAAGGTGTGGGTGCTATAGTACTTCCCTCCCACAAATATCTATGCTCTTCAATGAATAAAAAGCATCCTATATGTACTTATTCTATTGTTATGAGCCGTTGAATCGTCTGTGACTCATAGCAACCCTATGTACAATAGTTCTGAAGCCTGTCCTATCCTAAGCCAACACACCTACCCCATTGCCATGGTTACTGTATCAATCCATCTCATGCAGGGTCTTCCTCTCCTGTGCTGTCCTCCACCATTCTGAGCATGATGTCCTTCTCCAAGGATTGGTCCCTCCTGGCCACATGCCCAAAGTATGTGAGACAGAGATTCAAAAATCCTAGCCTCCAAAGAGAACACTGGTTTCACCCTTTCCAAGACAATCTATTTGTTTTCTTGGCGGTCCATGGTATATTCAAGACTCTTCTCCAACACCCCAACTCAAAGGCATCAATTCTTTTTCTATCATCCTTAGTGATTATCTAGCTCTCTGATGCATAGCAAGTAACTGTGAAGACCATGGCCTGGATCAGACACACCTTAGTCTCTAGACTGACATCGTTGCTTCTTAGTACTCTGGAAGGTCCCCAACAGCAGATTTACCTAATGCAATCTGTTTTTTGATTTCCTGACTGCTGCTGTCAAGAATGCCTGGGAATAACTTAAAAGGAAAAGGAGGGAGGAGAAAGAGTGGTAAAAAAGAAAAGGGAAGAAGAAAAAAAGGAAGAAAACAAGAAAGTTAACTCATGCTGTCACATATTTTCTTTTTTAAAACAAGTTTCATTTTCACTTTTAATTTAACAAATTAAAATTTTTAAGATAAAATTATTAAATTTTTTAACTAAAATTTTTAAAAATAGGGGAACATGTACAGAACAAATCAGCTTTGCATTGTTGTGCCACAATCGCGAGTCCCCCAAAGGATACAAGGGAGCCGAAATTAATGCAAGAACATGAGGGATTTTATTACAAGCTCTTGAGCAGGGACAGCACATGGCGACTGGCTAATTTGTAAATGAGCAGACTCATTAGCAAGGGCGTGAACATTTGGCATACTCTGATTGGAGTAAGGTTCATATAGGAGGAGTTAGAGTCACTTCTCTGTTCCTGAGGTCCTTTCAGGAAGTGAACTCAATAAAAACTAGGACAGAGGACTTAAGATGGCGGCAACAAGGCCAAAGGATTTAAGATGGCAGCCAGACCAGAGATATATACAGTGTACAAAAACTTAACTCTAACATTCAAAGCTTAACTCTAACATACAAAACTTAACCCTAACACTTGAAACTTAACTCTAACAGCATTATATATCCATACAGGTTTTGTGACATTGCCTGCAATCCCTACAATGAAACAGCACTCTTGGCACCTCCTCCCTGCATTTCTAGTTCCATTTTTCCTTCTTTCCTGTTTTTGCCTCTGGTGGCCTAATATAAGGCGCTGTACTGCCAACCCAGAAACAGGCAGCTGAGTCCACTCACTACTTCTTGGGAATAAAAATGGGCAATTCCTCTCATGAATTTATAGCCCTTGAAAACCTGCTGGAGGGTCAGCTATGAGTCAGTTCTGACTCAACAGCAGTGAGGTGAGGTGCTTTATTCCTGGGCAAGGGTGGCCCTTTTGATATTTTATTTAATCTTGTAGTTGATTGTCCTGTAGAGTGCATACCTCCCTGGTCTTACTGTTGACCTTACAAGTCTGTTGAGGAGGTGGACTATATGAAAATGAAACCACCATCAGAACTGGAGCAAGAATCATTAACAGCCTGCAATAGAACCTTGACATACACCTTTCCTGATTTTAAACCAGGCAAGTTCCCCTGTTTTATTTAGACAATAGCTTCTTGGCCTATGTGTAGGTTTCACATGAAAACTAAGTGTTCTTAGATTGCCATTCTTCTCAATATTAGCCATCATTTGTTATGATCCACACAGTCATATGCTTTTGCAGAGTTAAATTTGTGTTACTATAAATACAAACATTTTTCTAGTATCCCCTGCTTTCAGTCAAGATCAAGAAATCAAAAGATGTACTTCTCTGGAAAAATCTGCTATCAGGGACCTCCCCCAAGTACTTAAGAACAAAGATGTCAGCTTAAAGACTAAGATGTGCCTGACCTCAACCAGGGTTTTTCCAATTACTTCCTATGTATCTAAAAGTTGGACAATGAATAAATATGACAGAAGGACAATTAATGTCTTTGAATTGTGCTGCTGGAGCACTACCCTGTTGTTGTTGTTGTGTGCCA
Organism: Elephantulus edwardii; assembly: GCF_000299155.1. Lineage (NCBI taxonomy): Eukaryota > Metazoa > Chordata > Mammalia > Macroscelidea > Macroscelididae > Elephantulus > Elephantulus edwardii. The sequence goes on from NW_006399946.1 coordinate 4,868,110, forward strand.
TCAAGTCAACTACAACTACACACTGATCCTATGAACTAAAGGTTGAACACTTCCCTATCTTGGGCCAAACTTGCTCAGCATTTAAGGTGAAGGAATTGAAGAACAAATTCAAGCCTTGAGGAGCAATGCTTAAGGATGCTATGGGCAGAATACTGAATGATCCAGGAAGCAGTAAAAGCAGATGGAAGGAGTATACAGAGATACTGTACCAAAAGGAATTGGCTGACACAGAAGAGTTTCATGAACAACGTTATGATCAAGAACCTGTGGTGATGAAGGAGGAAGTTCAAGCTGCTCTGAAAGAACTGGCAAAAAAACCAAGGCCCCACGAATTGACAGCATACCAATTAATGTATTTCAACAAACAGACGCTGTTCTGGATGCACTTACCAAGTTATGCCAAGAAATCAAGAGTACAATCACCTGGCCAACTGACTGGAAGAGATCTCTATTTGCTCCTATTCCAAAGAAAAGTGACCTGACAAAGTGTAGAAATTATCGAACAATACCATTAATATCACATGCAATCAAGATTCTGCTGGAAATTATACAAGAACTACTTAAACAGCACATCTACAGAACTGCCAGATGTGCAGACTGCGTTTACAAGAGGCCATGGTACTAGGGATATGATAACTAATGTTAGATGGATCGTGGCTGAAAGCAGAGAGTACAAGAGGAATGTCTATCTGTGTTTCATTGAATCAAAGGCATTTGACTGTGTGGACCACAGTGAACTGTGGCTAACTCTGAGAGGAATGGGAATTCCGGAAAACTTGATTGTGCTTATGCAAAACCTATACTTGGACCAGTAGGCAGTTATCAGAACAGAGCAAGGAAACACTACATGGTTCAAAATCTGGAAGGGTGTTTGCCAGGGATGTGTCCTAACTCCATATCTTTTCAATCTACATGCAGAAGAGATCATTCGGAAGGCTGGGCTCTATGAGGAGAAATGCAGCATCAGGTTTGGAAGAAACTATAAACAATCTGTGTTATGCGATGACACAACCCTGTTTGCTGAACCTGAGGAGGACCTGAAGTGTTTGGTGCAGAAGGTCAAGGACTACAGCCTTCAATATGGACTGAAGCTCAACATCAAAAAAACAAAGATTCTCACCACAGGGCCAAATGGCAGCATCATGACAGATGGTGAAGAGACTAAGACTGTTAACAGGTTCAGTTTGCTTGGCTCCACAATCAACACTCTTGGTGCCAGCAGCCAGGAAATCAAAATACAAATTGCACTGGAAAAGTCTGCTGTCAGGGACATCTCCAGAGTACTGAAGAGCAACAATGTCAGTCTGGAGACTAAGGTGCGCCTGATCCAGGTCATGGTCTTCGTAATTAATGTGCTATGCATCAGAAAGTTGGACAATGACTAGGGATGACAGGAGAACTGATGCCTTTGTGCTGTGGTGCTAGAGAAGAGTATTGAATATACCATGGACTGCTAAGCGAACAAACAGGTTCGTCCTAGAAAGAGTGAAACCAGGATGCTCCTTGGATGCAAGGATTCTGAAGCTCCATCTGATATATGATACCCTAGAGTCCTCTCACAGACGAGGACCCAGGGCCTTTAGAGGCTAGACCCTGAGATGGATTCACTCAAGTAACTAGAGTAATGAGGATAGGTGTGTCGGAGACAATAAGGTGGGCTCAGGAAATAGCAGAGTTTAGAGCTGCTGTACACAGGGTCACTATGAATCGAAAGCGACTCGATGGCATATAACAACAACTGATACACCTGCCCCCATAGCCACAGTCACTGTATCAATCCAACTCATTCAATGTATTCCTCTTCTATGCTGACCCTCCACTCTTCCAAGCATGATGTCCATCCTGACAATATGCAGAAAATGTGTGTGACGGAGATAATGTTTAATATGCACTGGTCTTTCTTTTATTTATTATGTTAACTATATTACCACAATCTCATCAATAGCTACTCCATGTGAAAAATTTTCATCTTAAAATGGATTTCTTTTTTCAAACTACTTCAGTAAATAAGGAATTGGATATGCTTACAAGTTAAGACATTTGCTTAAGGTAATTGTGATTATACAGCAAATTATTAATTTCCACAAGACTGGAGGGCTTTTTAAAAAGTACCTTTGTAGAATATTGTTTTCTTTAGTAAGGCAATGAAGTTTCATTTTGCAATGTCAAACGAACAAGAGCTGGTTTAGCAGGTCATTGAGCACTAAGAACACAAAGGCAACCAACCACTGGTAATAATAGGCGCTCAGCTCTCCGCAAGGTCCTGCGTCAAAACCAAGGACGCAGGTGGCTTCTGGGCAATCCGCTCTGACCGTCACCATGCTACGCCCTTCCCGAATGGCTGAAGACTCCCGCTTACACAGCCACCCCGCCCCATCCCGCCGGCCTGCCTGTGGGGACCAACACGCAGCCAGAGCAGAACAAGCCCTCACCTCGGAGACCTTGCCCACCTCGTCTGGCAGCCCCGGACTGCCGGGAACCTGTGCGCGCCCTCCGACCTCGCCTGGCCCGCGGAGCCCCGCCCCCTCCGGGAACCCGAGCGCGCGCCCGGCCGGTGCACCCGCCCCGCCCGCGGATCCCCGCCTCCGCCGGGAGCCCGAGCTCGCCCTCAACCAGCGCCCCGTGCATACCCGCCTCGCCCCCACTGGGAACCCGAGCACGCACGCTGGCCGGAGCATAGACGCTCCCGCCGCACACCCGCCTGTCCCAAGCGCGCACCCTGGCCGGTAGACAGACATGCCTCGTGCACACTCACCCCGCCCGTGGAGCCCTGCCCTTGCCGGGAGCCCGAGCGCTAGCTCAGTCAGCGCCCTCACGCGCCCCGCGTACACCTACCCCGACCCCACGGGGTGCCCTGACACGCCCGCCGGGAGCCCGAGCGCGCGTCCTGGCTGGTGCACAAATGTATCCAGTGCACACCTGCCCTGCCTGTGGAGGCCTGCCTCCCTAGGGAGCCCGAGCACGCCCTCCGCCCGCGTCCTGACGCTCCCGGCGGACACCTGACCAATGCGCAGCGAGAGCCAACGTCCTCAGTGAGGGTGGTGGGGTGGGAGGGGCGCGCGGCCAGCCCCAGCACCGCGCTTTTAAGCAACCGTAACGCATATGGCAGGCTAACTCTGTCATGCTGGCCCTTTCTGTTACATTAAAACGTGTTCGAAATTTTCCAGCTACCTGAGTCCCTGTACAGTCGCAGCACTAGACAATCTGGCCACAGGACACCTTTGCAGCGCACAGGACAGGGACAGCCTTCCAGTCAGTACTCAGTCTCTCAAAGCATGCCTGCATCCATAACTCCGGACGAGAGAGAGAGAGAGAGAGAGAGAGAGAGTGCGTGACCAGGTCTGAGGAGGCTGCGCACTAGCGTCCCAGCACTGTGGAGCCCTGGAGAAAATTGCTGTTTGCTTGGACACATCTAAACCATGCTGAGGACCAAGACCTTTAGCGTAGGAAAAGTGTGATGGAGAAGAGATATGATCAGAACTAGTAAGCACTCACTGCGGGCTTTCTAGAGGTGGGAACTCTTAAACTGTTGGTGGGATTGTAAAATGGTACAGCCACTCTGGAAGGCAGGTTGGCATTTTCACAGAAAGCGGAACTTAGAAACTATGACCCAACTATTTCACTACCAGGAATATACCCTGAGGAAATTGGACTGAAATGATGGTACATTCACTGTCATGAGCCTTGAGCCTTAATTACTCATGGACATATTACAAAAGCCAATTACAATTTATTGATTAATTCATAGCAACAATTTCAATTTACCTTGCAATTTATAAATTAATCACAAATGTTGATTCATCAAGCACCAGTTAATTGCAATTTATCTACATTACAATTCATAAATTCATCATAACATATTTATTCATTAATTCATTGCAAGCATTAAACAGTTAATTGCAAATGATCTTCATTGCACTTCATAAATTCATCACGTTGATTCATCAGCAGTGGAAAACATTCACTCACCTCGGGATCCCAACTCATCCTCTTCTTTTGCCTCTCATGGTCATTGGTGCAGTAGGGGGGGGGGGGGGAGGGTTGGGGTGTTTCCCTCTGCTAGTTCAGCAGTTCGATGTAGTCAGGGTTCTCAGCTAGTTCAACAATTCTATGTAGCTAGAGTCCGTCGGTGTGGGCAGAATCCTCCACTGTCTCAGTAGCTCATGTCCATCAGTGTAGGCTAGAGTTCTTGTCTATGAAAAGAGCCGTTAGATCTTTGGCTTTAAAAAGAGCCTTTGGACCTTCAATGTTCAGTTCATCGTGAAGTGCAGAAGGAGAATTTCTGGGCACAGCCAGAGTTTTATCTACTCTGGCTTCCCCGCTTTACAATATGGTGAGGCAAGTGGGGCATGCTGGGACATGTTGAATACCAATATGAGTTTCACCAATCATGTTCAAGACTAGTTGTGTTTCCTTGGCAACACGACAGTAACCAGTCATATCTCCTTATCAAAGGTCCACACCTGTTGTGGTCAGTGCGCCCTAGACCTCTAAAAGGCCTAATTGGACATATTAACTGTTCAGTATGTTTTCACAAATGTTCTTAACATAATTTCTAACAGCAAATTCCTAACATATTTCTTATTTTAATTCTAACATATACAGGTTCTTAACATTATTTTAATTCTCACGTATAACATATCAAGTTCTTATTTTCTCACTTCAGTTCTAACATATACTAGAGTAAGTTCTTAACATATTTCTTACTTTAAAATTTACAAGTTATGTTCTCTTAGCAACATGGGCAGTAACAAGTTACATTCCCTTATCAGGATTCACACAGTAGCTTTACAGGCAAGTTAATATCAGTTACATTCCCTTTTTAACAGTTTGCACTTACTGTGGTCAGAGGGGCTCTCAGCCTCAAAAAGGCCCATTTAGACATGTTAAACTGCTAGTATATTTTTTCATAAATATTTTTATTTTTATACTTAAGCATCAAATTTATTATACTATTTTTCTACAGCAAACATATTTCATAATGCAAAACAGCAAATTACAATTGGAGATATCTCATAATATGTGTTACAGCAACATTAAACTGCTCATAACAGTTCACACAATGAAATAAATAATACCATGCTGCACTCAGAAGCAATGATTGCAAAATATATTACATAACTTGGGAGAGACTGGAGAGTATTAAACTGAGTGAACTTAGTCTCAGAAGGACAAATACTGCATAAGACCATTGTAAACATAGAAGGTTAATTAGCAAAACATGTATGAGGGAAGAAGAGGTGGAAGCAGAGGGGTGAGGATTTGTAGATGTGAAAACACATGGTTGCACAATTTGTAGGTAGAGGGAGGGAATAAAGGAACTGAGAAAGATCTGGCAGGGACTTGAAAAGATACGGTGAGGGTGAACGTACTGTAATGGTGATTGTTGCTATAAAACATAATGAATAGGAATGATTGTTCAATATAGTGTGAATGAAGAATAGTGTGAAATGCAATGTATATGAACTTTGTAAGCTAACCAATATAATTTTTTTAATCCAAAAGAAAACAATTTTTTTTTGTACATCACTTTTTCAAAGTGATTTCACATCCACAAATCCAACTAAAAAGCAGTGATAATTTTTTTTTGTCCTAGGTACTTTGAACATATCAAAGTAACCAGTCCCAAGAGAAGAACATCATACTTGATAGAGTCAGGGGGTGGGGATGGAAGACCCTTGATGAGGTACATCAGTGCAGTGGCTGCAGGACCATGTGGGATCGTCTGTCCTGCATGGAGTCACAATGAGTGAAAACCAACTGGACAGGAACCTCTATAGGCACTCCACATAGCAAATTCTTGTATGTTTTTGTAACTTAGGAAAACAATTGATGATGCAGTTTACTATGATGAAATGTGGTACGTGAAATCACATAGAAAATAACCATCATAATGCCAGATGTCTTATAAGCATGCAGTTGTTATTAGGCACCTCTGAGTGGGCTCCAAGCCATAGTAGCTCTGCAGGCAAGAGAACCAATCTCTCCTAGGATCCTGTACTGACACCACAATATCCACAATATCTTGCAGCCATCCTGCGAAGTCACTTTGTTAAAAGTCTTCCTCTGCTTCTCTGACTCTCTACCTTCAAGAGCATGGTGTCCTTTCCCAAGGACTGGAAAACATACACTCCTGATGAAACAGATGTTATTGGCCTGATAACATATCCCAAGTATATACAACAAAGTTTTGCTATCCTTCCCTCTGAGGAGCACTCTGGCTGCACTTCCTCCAACACAGATTTGTTTGTTATTTTGTCTAACAAATCATCTCTCATTGTCAGAGAATCAGAACTGACTCACAGCTGACCCTCCAGTGGATTTTCAGAGGCTCTAAATCACATGGGAGGAGATTGACCGTCTTTCCCCCAAGGTGCTACTGCATTCAGATTGCCTATTGTTGAGTTAGCAGCTCAACTCTTTACCCACTAGGTGGCCAGAGCTCTATGGTTTTTTTGACAGTCCATGGTGTATTCAATATGCTTCACCACTACCACAATTCAAAAGCATCAATTCTCCTTTTCTTTTCCTTATTCATGTTCACATTGTCCTACTTTCACATTCATATATAGTGGCTGAGCACAGCATTGTTTAGACTAAGAGCACCTTAGTCTTTTGAGTGACATTCAATTTGCCCATTGAAATACATCTTTTAATTTTTTTTACTTCCACAGATTAGCTGTGGAATGACATAAAATATGTGACCCAGGAGAAGAAAGAGATCATTACAAAGAGAGGAAAGGAAAAGAAAACCAAAGGAGATATCCAAAGGAACTATGAAAATTACAGCAGAATATCGAGAAGCCAAACAAAAGGAAGAAATGGAGAAGAAAAGAAGTTGAAAAGAAAATGTCAAAGGGCAGCTGGAGAAGACAAAACAAAGTATTACACCAAAAAGAGCTTGAGTCACAAAATTAAAAAAGGAGAAGACACTGCTCAGCATTTCTCAAGCTGAAAAAACTGAAAACAAAATCAAACCTTGAGTTGCAATATTGAAGGATACTATTGGCAAAATCTTGAATGATTCAGGAAACATCAAAAGAAGATGGAAGGAATACACAGTCACTGTACCAAAAACAATTGGCTGACATTTTAAGAAGTAGTATATGATGAACAGCCAATGGTAATGAAGGAAGAAGGTCAAACTGTACTGAAGGCACTGGCAAAAATAAGTCCCCAGGAATGAATGGAATACCAGCTTGAGAAAGGAACCACTAGAAAAGAGAAACTCTATAAAAATGCTTGAGCTCTTAGGGAGGGAAAGAGAGGCTCTGCCAGCACTTCCTTATCTGAAGAGCAAAGAAGGTTATAATTCTGCAAGGATATTTACTTATCTGCTGGGCCAGAACAGCTGTGACCTTGTATGTCTGGCTCACCTTCCCCTACCTGAAACTGTGAAACTTGCTTTCACTTCTGTAAATTCCTGCCAATGTTTTGAAACCACCAATGAGAGAATAGCATGACTATTCATTGTCTGTTTCCTATAAAAAGCCCAGACCAAAGTAGTCAGGAGGCTCAGCAATTTTGGACAATAGTCCCCCAAGGCTCCATCAGGGCATAAATCCCTTCCTCTTTACAACTCAGATATGTGAGTAATTCTTTTTCTCCCTCAGGTCTTGTCTTCCTGGAACAAACTGACTTGTTCTAACAAACACATTCATCCCTGGATGTGCTCACAAAACTGAAATCTGGAAGATAGCTACCTGATCAACTGACTACAAGAGATGCATATTTGTTCCCATTCCCCAAAAAGCTGACCTAACAAAATGGAAATTATCAAACATCATAAATCTCACATGTAAGCAAAATCTTGCTGAAGATTTCTAAAAAAAAATGCCTAGAACAGTACATCAGCAAAGAACAGCCAGAAATTCAAGCTGGATATAGAAGAAGCTACAGGAATATCATTGCTGATATAATAGGAATCTTGGCTGAAACCAGTGAATACCAAAAGGATGTCTGTCTAATTGACTACACAAAAGCATTTGACTGTATTGATCATAACAAATTAAAGCTAACATTGACAAGAATGGGAAATCCAGAACACTTAAATGTACTCATGGAAAACTTATGCATAGACCAAGAGGTTGTTGTATGAACAGAGCATTGTTTAAAGTAAAGAAAGATGTATAGCAGAGCTATATCCTTTCTCCATATCTATTCACTCTGTATGCTGAGCAAAGAATTTGAGAAGCTGGACTTTATGAACAAGAGTGTGACGTCAGGATTTGAAGACTCACCAGCATCCTGAATTATGGAGATGACACAAATTGACTGCTGAAGGTGAAGAAGCAGCATTTGGTATAGACGATCAAAGGCTGCAGCCTTCAGAGTACATTACATTTCAACATCAAGTAAACAAAAATCCCCAGCAACAATAGCAAAGGTCAACAGAGCAGCAAAAAACAGATGCTGAAGAGGTTATGCAGAGATTAGAACCCTTATTCACTGCTGGTAGGAGTGTAAAATGGTGCAACCACTATGGAAGGCAGTTCGGCGCTTTCTCAAAAATTTGGAAACAGAAATACCATTTGACTCAGCAATTCCACTATTGGAAATATACCCTAAGAAACCAGAACCACCATCAAACAGATGTAAACAGAATCCTATTTATTGCTGTTGTATTTACAATAGCAAAGAGATAGAAGCAACCCAAGTGCCTGTCAACAAATAAATGGACAGAAAAAAATATGGTATTCATACAATGGGATACTATGAAGCACTGAAAAAAGTGAAATCATAAAACATTACACAACATGGGTGACTCTGGAGGACCTTAGGCTGATTGAAATACTTCAGTCACAGGGAGCTCTGGTGGCCTAGAGGCAAGAAACTACTGCAATCCCAGAGGCATGTGGTTCAAATCTACCAGATGCTCTGCTGGAGAAGAAGGATGGACAGTCTCCTACAGTATCATTCAAATCAGATTTGATGGTACACACACACAAAATGGTAAAAAAAATTTAAAAATAAATATCTGTCACAAAAGGACAAATACCACATAGCACCACTATTAAAAGCAAGATTGACATGGGGTCAAGAGGAGAATAGGGTAAGAGTGAACAGATAATGAACACTGCCTTGGATTAGATGAAGGAAAAAACTGTTTAAAAGGAAAATATGATTAGGCATCATATGCATGACAACAGCCGAGAATAAGAGGTATATTGCAAAAAGGACTGGGGGGAGATGGGAAGAAGGTAGTTGTGCAACAGTTTTGTTTTTTTTAAGTGAACTTAGGGGGAGGGAAGGGAGGGAAGAGAGAGATGTGTAACAATGAACGAATGAACATCCAACTTTTCTGTAAACTTCTGTTAAAATCACAATTAAAATAAAAAGTTTATTAAACAACAAAAATCCTCATCACTGGGCCAACAGACAACATCATAATAGATGGAGAAAAGATTGACATTGTCAATTATTTAATTTTACTTGGATCTACAACCAATATCTTTGGTACAATTAGCATTCAAGAAATCAAAAGACATGTTTCATTGGGAAAATACAAAGTTCTAAAGAGCAACGATGTCAGTTTTAGGATTAAGATGTACCTCGTCCCAGCTGTTTTATTTTCATTTGCTTCATATGCATCTGAAAGTTGGACAATTAATAGACATGATAGAAAAGGAATCAGTTATTTTTAATTGTGGTGTTGGAGTAGAGGAATCAATGATTTTTTAAAAAAATTATTAATTTGAATGAAAATTTACAGAGACTTTGGGTTTCCATTCATTCATTGTTACACTTTTCTCCCCTACCAACCCTCCCCCCTAGTACACTACCCTCTTGGAAAAGTAAAAGAAAAATTCTTTCATTGTTTTACAAACCCTCCCCCAGGTCCACTCCACTATGCAGCCCTTCACTCTGGACTCCTGTCATGACAAAATTACCTAATCACATATCCCTTTTAAACAGTTTTCTTCCTTATCTGTTTTAAAGCAGTATACATTATTGAACCCATCTTTCTCGGGATCAATGATTTTTAAAATCATGGTATTGAATATCCCATGGACTGCCAAAAGAATAAACAAGTATGTGTTGGAGGAAGAGCAACCAAGATGCCACTAGAGACAAAGATGGTGAAACTTCATCTCACATTCTTTGGCCATGTTTTTAGTAGAGGCAAGTTCTTGAATGCATCCTATCTCCATACTTTTTCAATCTATATGCAGAATAGATCATACAGGAGGCTGGGCTCTATGAGGAGGAATGTGGCATCAGGATTGGACTCATCAACAACCTGCATTATGAGGATCACACAACCTTGGTTGCTGAAACTGAGGAAGACCTGAGACACTGCAGAAGGTCAGGGGCTGCAGCCTCCAATATGGATTGAAGCTCAACATTAAGAAAACAAAATTTTCACCACTGAAGTAATTGGCAGCATCATGATAGATGGTGAAGAGGCTGAGATTGTTAACAGCTTCAGCTTCTTTGGCTCAACAATCAACACTCTTGGTGTCAGCAGCCAGGAAATCAAAAGACAAATTGCATTGAGAAAATCTGCTGTCAGAGACTTCTCCAGAGTACTAAAGAGCAGTGATGTCAGTCTAGACACTAAGGTGTGCTTAATCCAGGTCATGCTCTTCGCAATTACTTGCTATGCATTAGAGAACTGGACAATGACTGTGGATGTTAAAAGAAGAATTGATGCCTTTGAGTTGTGGTGCAGGAGAGGGGTACTGAACATACCATGGACTCCTAAGAGAACAAACAGGTCTATCCTGGAGAGAGTGAAACCAGGCTGCTCCTTGGAGGCAAAGATTTTGAAGCTCTGTCATACATACTTTGGGCATGTTGCAAGGAGGGACCAGTCCCTAGAAAGTGATATCATACTTGAAAGGGTGGATGGACAGCACAAGAGAGGAAGACCTTGGATGAGCTGGATTGACTCTATGACTAGCGTAATAGGGGTAGGTGTGTCAGAGACAATAAGATTGGCTCAAGATAGAGCAGTGCTCGGAGCTGTTGTACATAGGGTCACTGTGATTCAGAATCAGCTTGACCAAATATAAGAATAGTTCTTGGGGAAAAAATCAAACAAAAAGTTCTTGGTGAAGGGATTGAGAAAGAGAGAATGGCACAGGATAGGGCAAGGATCATAACTGTTGCTTATGGAGTAGCTATGAGTTGTAGTTGACTTGATGGCACATAACAACCACAACTGTAGGAGTTTTCTTTGGTGAAATGTCTATTCAAGTTCTTTGCCCATTTTATGATTGAGCTGTCTTTTTGTGATGTTTGATATATACACACACATATACACGCACTAAGGTGTACCTGATCCCGGTTATGGTCTTTGCAATTACTTGCTTTCATCATAGAAATGGACAATGACTAAGGATGACAGAAGAAGAATTGATGCCCTTGAGTTGTGGTGCTGGAAAAGAGTCTTGAACATACACCATGGACCACCAAGAAAACAAAGAGGTCTGTCTTGGAGAGGGTGGAATCAAGTTTCTCCTTGGAGGCTAGGATTTTGGAGCTCTGTCTTACGTACCTTGGGCAAGGGCCAGGAGAGACAGATCCTTGGAGGAGGACATCATGCTCAGTAAGGTGGAGAGACAGTGCAGGAGAGGAAGATCTCAGATGAGATAGATTGATACAGTAACTGGGGCAATGGGGATAGGCGTGTCAAAGTCAGTGAGACTGGCTCAGGACAGGGCAGACTTCAGAGCTATTGTACTTAGGGCGCTATGAGTCACAGATGACTTGACGGCATGTAACGACATAAATATGTTGTGTTATATACCATTAAGTTGGAAGCGACTAATAGCTGACCTCTAAGCAGGTTTTCAGATGAAGTTAATGACACAGGAGGAGATTGTCCATCCTTCTCCTGTGGAGCAGCTAGTGGATTAAAACTGTATGCCTTTGGGATTGTAGCTCAACTTCTTGCCACTAGGCCCCTAGAACCCACCCACACATACATTTGTTGTTCTTGTTAGGTACCATCAAGTAAATATGACCCACAGTGACCCTGTGAACAACAGATCTGAACTCATTACTATCCTTTGCCATCCTGACATTTCCTGACACATTAGAGCCCATTGTGGCAGTCACCAAGCCAAAATACCTCCTCAACAGCCTCCCTCTTCTCCTTCACCAAACCTCTAAGCATCATGACATCCCTCTCCAAGGAATAGCACCCTCCTAGCAACATACCCCAAGTATGTGAGAGGAAGCCTCATCATCTTTGTCTCCGAAGAGTGCTTTGGCTATACTTTCTCAAATACATATTTGTTCTGTTAGCCGTCCATAGGATGTTCAGTGATCTTCTCCAACACCAGAGGTATCCATTCTTCTGTCATCTTTATTCACTGTCCAGATCTCAAATGCATAGCAAGTGATCAGAAAGACCATAGACCTTAGTCCTCAAACTGGCATCATTACTCCAAAATAATTTTTAAAAGTTCCTAACTACAGACTTTCCCAGTGTAATACCTTTCCTGATTTTCTGACTGCTGATACCAAAGGTGTTAATTGTGGATATAAGAAAGATAAAATTGTCAGTTTCAATCTTTTCTTCACCTATCATGATGCTGCCTATCAGTCTACTGGTAAGAATATTTGTTTTCTTGACATTGAGATACAATCCACATTGAAAGCTATATTCCTTGATCTTCTGCAACAAGTGCTCCAAGACCTCTTCACTTTCAGCAAGCACGTTTGTGCCATCTGCGCAATGCAGGTTATTGATGAACCTCTCTCTGATCCTGATACCACTTTCCTCTTCATAGAGTCCAGCTTCTCAAATAATTTGTTCAGCAAATAGGTATGGAGGGAGAATAGAACCCTTGTTAATTTTAAACAATGTAGTGTTCCCTTGCTCTTTTCACACAAGAGCCTCCTGGTCTTGATATAGATTTCATATGATCACAATTAAGTGCTCTGGGATTCCCATTCTCCTCAATGTTGGGCCATAATTTTTTATTATCTACACAGGCAAATGCCTTTGTATAGTCAATGAAGCACAAATAGACATTCTTCTGGTATTCTTTCTTTTCAGCCAGGATCCATCTGACATCAGCAATGATATCCCTGATGCCACAGCCTCTTCTAGATCCTGCTTGAACTTCTGTCAGTTCCCTATCTGTGTACTGTTCTAGCTGTTTTTTAATTATCTTCAGCAATATTTTTCTTGCATGTAATATTAATGATATTTGTCTATAGTTTCCACATTCTGTTGGATCACTTTGTTGGGCAGCAAATAAAAAAAAGCCTTCTGTGTGTGTGTGTGTGTGTGTGTGTGTGTGTGTGTGTGTACTGGTTGTTAGATTCTTATTGAATGTGTGGTTCCTGAAGATATTCTCCCAATAAGAACTGTTTTTTCCATTTTTTTACTGATATTTTTATGACACTTTTAAAAAATTATGTGGTCCCATTTATTTTCTCTTTTTCTGCTTTGCTTTTGTTATTTTTAAAAACTCATTGTTAAAAGCTAGAACTGACAGAATTTCCCTTGCTTTTTGTATGAATTATAGTTTAGTGTGTATATTTAGGTGCTTATTCTATTTTGACTTGTTCTTGTGCATAGTATGAGACATGAATATGGTTTCGTTTATTTGCATGTGGAAACTCAATTTTTCCAGTAGTATTTATTGATGAGAATCAACCTCCTCATCAAAAGGATTTAGTACACTTGTGGAAAAAAAAACCAACCAAAACGAACTAACAAAAACCTAACAGTTGATTACAGATGCATGAGTTTATTTTTAGATTTTAAATTTTTTTTATATTGGTCTGCGTATCCATTACTATATCAATAGAAAGTTGTTGGAGGAGTGTTTTTGTTTTTTTAATTTTACCATAGATCGGGTGCATATTTCATTTTATACTACTTTATTTATAAAATTTGAATACACCATTTTCCACACCGTAGTATTCCAATTTCTCTCACCCCCCCCCATCAAACTGTACAAACTCATGATTAATACTCCCCTCCCCGTGCTACACATCCTCATCCCTCTGCTTTCATCCTCTTCCCACCTTGGATCTTCATACCTATTCTACAATAATGGTTTTATACAATATTTGTCCTCGTGGGACTGAGTTGGTTCATTCAGCGTAATGCTCTACAGTCCCTCCCAAGTTAGGTAATAATTTACAAAATCATTGCTCCTGAGTGCTGCATAGTATTCCATTGTATGAATGTATCATAATTTCTCAATCCATTCTGTTGTGGTTGGATATCTGGGTTGTTTCCATGTTTTTGCAATGGTTAATAATGCTGCTATGAACATTGGTATACAAGACAGTTGCTTTTATTACTATGACTTTTTAGGCTATTTGTTTTTGTTATTTGCTGGCAAGTCTGAACTGACCCATACCTGATCCTCTATTGAGTTGTAAGAGGCTTCAAATCACATGGGAGGAGACAGCCGATCTTTTCCCCATGGAGCAATTGGCATTGCAACTTCTTACTGTTAGCCACTAGAGCTCCTTATTGTTTGTGTATTATGTTTGTTTGGTTGGTTTTTTTTCATGCTAATGAGATTTTAATCTTCCACAGCAGGTCAAACTCCAAACTGAATAACAATCCTCAGAGGAAATGGTATGTTGAACGTTGAGTTCAGTTAGATACCATCAATGTCCTCATCATCATCACCAATGTCATCAATCTGGATTTCATCATCATCTCCTGGGCCAAATGTATCCGTTTCATTGATTTTAGCATGTTCTGGAAGCTCGCCATATGCCTTCAGACTTCTAGCTTCATCCGCATTGTATTTTAAAATGGCATCAGCCTTGTTAACCTCATAATCTCGGAGTCCAACCAATATGATATCTGAGGTATTTATCCAGACCTTTTCCCTCAATTTTCCTCTGATGTGACATAACCTTTTCACACCATCGAAACACATAGCTTCTAATCGTCCATTCCCCAACATTTTGATTACTTGTACATATTCTTGGCCATCCTCCTTGAACACCAGCTCTCTTTTCTCAGACTCATTTTCATTCTTACCTCTGCGTCTATTTTTACCTCCTTTACCTGGTGAGGTGAAGCACTTTATTCTTAGGCATGGCGGTGGATGCGGCCTTGCGGGGTCTCTGACCTCCTTCTGGGCGGCGGCGGTGGCGGTGGCAATCGTGGTGGCAGCGATTCCTCCAAGATGAGAAAGGGGTGAGTGAGGTGAACACGCAGGACTAGATGCAGACACGGGAGGACAGTGTGTATTATGTTTTACATTCAGGAAGTATGAGTCCTCCTACTTCATTCTTCTTCTTTAACATTGTTTTCATTAATGGTAAGGATTGGCTTTTCTATTTCTGTGTCACAGATATTATTTAAATCTTTAACATTGCTAAAGTAGCATATGTGAACTTGCTAATCTATATATACCAAGGAGACTGTGATGTAGTGGATTGTTCAGAATGGTTTTTCCAGCAATTTGCTTATACTTTCATCACATGTCAAGGTAGTTGCTGTTGTTAGGTACTGTCAAGTTGAGTACAATTCATAGCGACCCTAAGAACAGTCAACCTGAAACCTGCCATCCTTTTCATCTCTGAGACTCTAGAGTCCATTGCTGAAGTCACAGTGTCAATCCAATACTTTGGGAGTCTTCCTCTCCTTTGCAGTCCCTCCATGTTTCCAAGCATGATGTCCCTTTCCAAGGAATAGCCTCACCTAGCTACATGCCATAAGTATGAAAGACAAAGTTTTGTTATCCTTGCCTCCAAGGAGCACTCTGGCCACATCCATTCCAGGACATATCTATTTGTTCTTTCGACAGTTCATGCTTGTGACACTCAGAAGGAATTCTATCTCATGTTAATAAGGTAAATAAGGTAAGGAGCATCTTTTTGGTTTTTGTTGTTGTCGTGTTCCCTAGGGTCAGAACTGACTCATATTGACCCTTTCAGCAGCCTTTCAGAGGATCTCTTGGGAGGAGACTACCCATATTTCTCACACATATTTCTCACAGAGAGCTGGTGGTTCCAACCACTTGCCTTTTGTTCAACTCTACCACTAGGTCACCAGGAACATGAAAATGAGATGTGAAAACCATAATGTAGGGATTGGTCAGTTTATCATCTCACCAGGCTTAAACTGAGCAGGTTAATAGGCAGAAAGGGGGGACTCTCTACCATAAAGAAAGAAGCAGAGAGTATAACTCATCCTTTGAGCCAGAAAGATTGCTGAGGGATTGAGACCAGCAAACAGAATGATATTACGATTTGGCCACCCAAATAGTGGGCCAGGTGGCAACAGCGATGGCAGCAGTGGTCGCACTGGTGGCAGCAGCGATGGCAACAGCAGCAGCAGAGGTAGCAGAGAACCAGAAACCCATGTGAGACAGAAAGGAGCTAAGTCTGCTGACCAGTAGAGCTAAAGCCAAGTGCCTTTTCTAGGCTCACTGGCAGTATCTTCTCTCTCTCTCTTTCTCTCTCTCTCCTTGGCAGGATTAAATACATTTGTCTTTTAAATACTTGCTCAAGGGCAGAGGCTAAGGCTGATAAGCCAAGGGTCAGAGAAAGGTCTGCTATGATGTGAGCTGAGAAGATGCTTTCTTGATTAAATAATTGAATCCTGAGTGTTTCCAACCTAAGTTTTCTTTGTGAGTAGATACTATCTTGAAGTAACCCACCTCAGATTTCCAAGGCAGTACTATCTTGAAGTAACCCCCCCTCAGATTTCCAAGGCTTTAAATCTTAATTGGAGCAGTCTGCCCATCTTTCTCCCATGGATTTGAGCCATCAACCTTTTGGTTAGTAGCAAATATATTGCATACTATGCTATGAGGAGACCTTAAAAAATCATATAAAGATTTATATTTGCTACAAACATATTGGCAGACTAGACAGACAACAGTTCAAAATCTCTGCAACTGAAGACATCAGAAAACAATGATAGCATCAGTATCATAATTTTTAACCCACAATTTAAAATGAAATGATGTGGAAGTGTTTCAAACATAACTGAAGGAATAAAATGAGTTGAAATATCAAAATAGGAGAATAACAGACTACAGAATGGTATATTGTAATATCATCATCTTGAACAGTTGGCTGCATGATATGGGAAATCAGGACAACAGTGCCAGAGCCAGTGATACCCACAGAGTTGAAAAGGTTGAATCTCTCTATCATTCTTGCCGATGCCACCTCCCACTACACACCAAGAGTAGTATCCTCCCACCACAAGACTTAATTCCACTTCAGGCTTATGAGCACACCTTCTTGTATCTGGAACCAGAAGCATTCTTCCAAGAACCTGAAGACTATGCCACATCTGGCCTGCAATCAGCCCCCAGAATAGTGAGGAATATTCTCTAACTGGGTCCCACTCTCACCTGACAACCTCTATGGCCACACTTGCACATGCCAGATCAGCAGTATCTATCTCTTTAGCCACCTCTGAATGGATATCCTGCACCCATCCTCTGGACTGAAAAGACCAATCTTTAACCAGCCAGGCTAAGCTAGGCCCCTCTGAGGCCAGTAGAAACTGTCTCAGATTGGGTGCTCTGTCTCTTCACACATCAACACAGTCCATACCAGAAGAAGCGCTACCTGATTCTCAGAGCTTTGGTCACCATATGGATAAGTACAAACTTTCACAAGACTTCTTGTTGTTGTTATTATTGTTGTTGATTGCCTTCAAGTTGAACACTATTCATACTGACTCTATGAACAAAAGGCCTGAAGCCCCTCTACAACTATTGACATTTGTCAAAGCTGATAGTTTCCAGAGGCATGTTATTTTGGAAGTGATGTCACTCCTGCTTCCAAATCTCTCATCATATGTTATTGTTCTTATGTGCCATTGAGTTATCAGCTCTGAGCCCTCCCCTGTTTTGAGCCAGTCTCACTAATGTTGACACATCAACCCCCATTGCCCCAGATAATGTATCAATCCATCTCATCCTGGGTCTTCCTCTCCCGCACTGCTCATCCACCCTTCCGATCATGATGTCCTTCTCCAAGGACTAATCTCTCCTGGTCACATGCCCAAAGTAAGACTAGATACCCTAATTCCAGACTTCTATTGCGCTAGAAGATCCACTATGCCAGGTCAATTTGATTGCTGTTTCCCACTGCATACATGTATTTTTTATTATTTTTGTATGCTTGCTTATTTTATAGTTTGCTCTTACAGAAACAGTGCTTGTGTGTCACTTTGCTGTACTGGAGGATGACTTGAATGTTATTGCAATGCTACTTGTGTTTGCATATAGACAGGTTTGCATATAGTTTCTGGTTTGGATGAGGGGTTCCCCCTGCCCATATAGTTTACTCTAATGAGTACAGCACTTGTCTGTCATTTTGCTGTGCTGGAGTGACGTGGCAGGTTGTGACCCTCATGTTGAACAGGTTTCAGTGAAGCTTCCACACTAAAACTAAGAAGCAAGAATGGCCATCCACTTCTGAAATAATGTTGTTGTTGTTGTTGTTGTCAGTGAGTCGAGCACAACTCATAGTGACCCTAGGAACAAAAGGCCCGAAACCTTTCTATAATTATCTTCATTTATCAAAGTTCACAGAGTTTCCAGAGGCATATTGTTTAGGAAGTGGGTGCCACTTCTGCCTCCAAACCTGTCTTAAACTGGGAGTTCCACCAAACACTGTCCTTCCTGGGTAATCATTATGGCATTTGACACCCCAATGACACAAGGTCCAGCATCATAGAAACCCCAGGTTACCTCAGTACAGCATATTGACAGAAGAATGTTGTACCACTTAGAAGAATGTTTCTCCAAAATAATAACAACCGACTTTTAAACACAAAGGCCCTACTTTTAGGTCTTGTTTAAAAATATGGAACACTTCATGAATTTGTATGTCATTCTTGTGTAGGGGCCATGCTAATAGGTCTTTAAAAAACCTATGAATAACAGGATTATTGTTAGATCTGGGCAATTTCCTCCCATGTGAATAAATGCCTCTGAAAACCCACCAGAGTCAGGTATGGGTCAGTTCTGATGCTATGGTACACAACAACAACAACATTGTTAAATCTAGTACCAGAAGAATGAGATTCCAAGAACACTTGATTGTGCTCATGTGAAGCCTATATTCCTTCCAGGAAGCAGTCCTGAGAACAGAGCAGAAAAACACTGCATGGTTCAAAATTGGGAAAGGAATTCATTAGGGATGTGTCCTGTCTTCCTATCTTTTCAATCTATACACAGATCTGATCATTTGGGAGTCTGGGCTTTATGATGAGGAATGTGGCACCCAAATTGGAGTAAGGTTTATTATCAACTGCCTGCCTTATGCAGATGACACAACCTTGCTTCCTGAAACTGAGAAGGATAGGAAGCATTTGCTACAGAAGGTCAAGGACTGCAGTCTCAATATGCATTGAAGTGCAACATAAAAAAAAAAGATAAAGATTCTCACTGGGCCAATTGGAAGCACCTGATAGATGGAAAGAGATTGATGTTAACAATTTCAGCTTGCTCAGCTCCACAATCAATATATTTGCACCAACAGTCAGAAACACAAAAGATGAATTGCACTGAGGAAGTCTGCTGTCAGGGACCTCTCCAAAGTCCTAAGTGGTAATGATGTCAGTCTAAGGAATAAAGTGTGTCTGATCCAGTCCATGGTCTTCGTGATTACATGATCTCTCATCAGAGAGCTGGACAATGACTTAAGATGACAGAAAAAGAATCGATACCTTTGAGTTGTGGCGCTAGAGAGGAGTATTGAACATATCATGGACCACCAGAAGAATAAACATGTCTGTCTCGGAGAGGGTGAAACCAAGTTTCTCCTTGGAGGCTAAGATTTTGAAGCACCATCTTACATGCATCGGGCATTTGGCCAGGAGAGACCAGTTCTTGGGAAGGACATCATGCTTGGAAGAGTGGAGAGACACCACGGGAGAGGAAGACCCCAGATGAGATGGATTGGCACAGTAACTAGAGTAATAGGAATAAGGGTGTCATAGTCAGTGAGACAAGCTCAGGATAAGATAGGGTTCATAGGTATTGTACACAGGGTCACTATGAGTCACAGACAACTCAATGGTACATAACAACCACAACAATTAAAAAATGAGGGGAAAAAGCTTCAAACTTTGATTAGTGATTAGAACAGGGATTGTATGAATCTAGAGAAATTGGAAATTGGAAAAAATGAAAATGGAAGAGATAAAGATTCATACCCGAAGCATTAGTAATCTATGATGGGCCGTTATTAACTACTTTAAATCAGACAATCATGTGATTCCAGATATCTATTCTGCCAGGAATGACAAATTGAAGAGGAATGTTATGACATTCATCAACAGGAAGAATGTTTTAAGATTTGTCCTGAAGTACGAAGCTGAGAGTGGTAAATTACTATCCATATTTAGACAAGAAAGACCTGTTAAAACAACTGTTATTTGGCTGGACTTTAGGAGCTGCGGCGACAGTGCAGACATGGCCAAATTCGAGAACCAAACCACACACAACTAGTCCCAAAAATGGCACAGAAATGGTATCAAGAAACCAAGATCGCAACAATATGACTCTCTTAAGGGAGTAGACCCCAAATTCCTGAGGAACATGTACTTTACCAAGAAGCACAACAACAAGGGCCTGAAGAAATGCAGGACAACAATGCCAAGGCCATGGATGAACGTGCCGAGGCTGTGAAGGCTCTTGTCAAGCCCAAAGAGGTCAAGCCCAGGATCCCAAGGGGTGCCAACCACAAGCTCAGCCGACTCACTACATCACCCATCCCAGGCTTGGGAAGCGTGCTTGGTTCCACATTGCTAAGGGACTCAGGCTTAACCAGACAAAAGCCAAAACCAAGACTGACAGTAAGGCTGAAGCTCCAGCAAAGTCCTCAACTCAGACTCCCGCCAAGGCTCCAGCCCAGGCTCCAGCTAAGGCCTCAACCCAGGCTCCTGTTCCATGTCAGGCTCCTAAAGGTGTCCAGTCCCTTGCAAGGCTCCATAAATGAGTTCTCCATCTGCGGACAGAAGGACTGGTATAACTCCCTGGGTGGCTGCCAACTGCGTGGGGCTGGTATCCTCCTGTGTTATTTGTACAAATAAATCCTACAGCAGAGGGGAAAAAACCCACCCAAACCCCCCAACTACTCTTCAAAATAATATGCACAAACAACTAAAGCTAAAGATGAAGAGATTGAGGAGTGCTATAAACATTAGCAGTCTGAAATTGATCAAACATCGAGTCAAGATATGTTCATAATAATTGATAACTGGATGGAAAAATTGGAAGTAAAGATGAAGGAATGGTAGTTGAAATAATTACAGAGAAGTGGCTGGATATAGAATGAAATAATTTTATACAATCAATTATTTGTTTCTTCATTGCAAATACTTTTTGAGAAACATAAATGACACCTGTACACATGAATCTCACCTGGGGGACTACATAGGAATCAGACTGACTATGGAAAAGAGTGAATGGAGAAGCTCAATATCAACAGTTAAGGCAAGGTCAGCAAGTGACTATAAAACAGACCATGTGCAGTTCTAATTGAAGTTGAAGAAAAGAAAAACAAGTCCAAGTCCATGAGAACCAAAACACGACATTGAATCTATTTATTTTAACTGAATTTAAAAACCAACCCAGGAATAGACTTCATGCATTGAACACTAATGACCAAAGACCAGAAGAGTTGTGGATGGCATCAGTGATAACATCCATAAAGGGAACAAAACACAAGAAAGATAATGACAAAAAAGAAAAGTGAAAATTAATGTCAGAACAAATTCTGAAACTGCACTCGATCATAGAGGCCAAAACAAAAGAGTAGACATGCTGAAATAAGAATGGAACTTACGCCAGAGAGCTGGAAGTTCAACCACACACAGGACAGGAACAACTGACCCAAGCTTCTAAGAGACCCGGGAGGAGCCACAGTCTGCCAGCCACCGCGGAATTCCAGAGGAGCAAACACTACCTACCATGTGACCCCAGAGGAGCAGGACTACCTGCACCTGTATGACCCCATCACACCAGGTGCTGCTGCATAAATACCCAGCAGCGACCAAGACCCGCCCCCTGACTCCTGGTGGTAGTGTCCAAGCCTTGTGCTCCTTCACCCCCCCCAAGTCCTTTGCTTCCTCCCCCTTCCCCCGCCCCCCCTTGCAGCTCCACAACCAGGCACCTCAGCCAACGCCACAGCCCTGTGACCTCAGGGCACCAGCGCAGATCCAGCCACCACCTGGAGCTATCAGCCAAGCTGCTGTGGAACTAATCTGGCAGGAGAAAGGCCAGTAGGATCCTGACTGGGTTTATGGAGGCATTGCTGACTACCTAGGAGAGCACCTAAGGGTGTGCCCCCTGGTGGGGAATTTGGCCAAGCTCTCTTGGGCTACACCAACTGTCCAGAAATGAGCCACACACTGACTGGCTTCTGTGGACACTGCAGACCAGCCAGAGGCTAGTGGGTCATTGGGAATTTGACCTTGACTTTTCAGATACTGTTGGATCCAGGACTCTGCTGGAGCAGGGGCTGTTGTGTGACGGCACCTGCATAAGTGTCACCAGGCAGGGAACACTGAGAAAACCACTGGGTAGGAAACGGACAGCAGGAATTTGAGTAGGACCCCAATCATGAGCACACTCAGACAGCAGAGGTTTGAGCAAGGTCCCCCAAGTGTTTGACCTGCCCTTGCGATCACCCCAAACCTGTGCCTGCCTCACCCCATTTGGCTCCACACCAGTCCCTACACATCTGGGCAGTCAACTTGCCTTTAATTGGGAGCACCTTGACCTGTCTTACCAAAAAGAGATTGCCCTCGCAGGCTCTGAACTGACATTCTGACGTCAGAAGTTCAGAGAAATGCACAAGTTCGGTAGCTGCCCAGATGATCTCAAGAGCATTGTCTTCAGATCAAGAACATATCAATGTTTCGAAGAAAGGAAACTGTCCCACACAATACACAAGAGCAAAGCAAGATGTCACTCACAAAGGGTGACACAGAATCAGTGGATTCCATGAAGCCAGAAAGTCTGATGGAACTTTCTGACACAGAATTTAAAAGAGGACTAACTGAATATATCCAATGGATGAAAGACAAACTTGAACTGCAGGATACTACAAGCAAAAACCAGGAGGACCTAAAAACAAACAAACAAACAAACAAAAAAAAAACACCACAAAAAACCGATGCAAAACATTGCAGAGAAAACAAATGAGGCATTAGCAGCACTGGAAAAACAAGGATCCACCACTCAAAATATAAGGTATAATATTTCAGAGGCTGTCAATATGATGGAGGGACATAAGAACAGAGTTGATGGGATGGAACACAGAATCAGTGAAATTGAAGACAAAATTGTCACCACTGATCTGCTAGAACAAAAAGCTGACTCAAAAAAGAAGAAAACCTAAGAATAATGTGAGACACCATCAAGAGAAATAACATGTGCATCATTGGAATCCCAGAAAAGGAAGAAGCAAGTAAAGACACTGAAATAGTTGTGAAAGAATTACTAGAGGGAAACATCCAAGGCATAATAGAGAATGAGAGAATATGTATTCAGGAAGCTCAGCGAACACCATATAGATTAGACCCCAAAAGAAAAACATCAAGGCATATCATAGTTAAATATGCCAGAACCAAAGATAAGGAGAGAATCCTGAAAGCAGCAAGGGAGAAACAAAGAGTAACCTATAAGGGAGAACAGATAAGATTAAGTACCGATTTCTCAGAAGAAACCATG
>NW_006399946.1:4897448-4898112 GCF_000299155.1 Elephantulus edwardii
TACATGGTGGAGTGGACCTGGGGGAGGGTTTGTAAAACAATGAAAGAATTTTTCTTTTACTTTTCCAAGAGGGTAGTGTTCTGGGGGGAGGCTTGAGAGGGGAGAAATGTGCAACAATGAATGAATGGAAATCTAACGCCTCTGTAAATTTTACTGAAATTAATAATAAATTTAAATATAAAAAAATTTAAGTGAGAGTAAGGATGGGAATGGATTTATAACTGCTCATGCTAATAACACTATATCGTGGCATGGAGAAGGAATAGTGGAACTGTATCCACATTTACAATATTCTTCTTACCAAAAACCATTTATGGAAAATAGGAACTGCATTGGAGCATGTATCTCTGGATTGGAAATTATCATATTGTTAATATTTCTAGCCTTAAGCTGTAAAGATTATATTGTTCAAAATTATTTGTTATATAGTTGTTTAAATTTTTCCCTCTTTTAACAACTGGGATCTACAGGGAAGAGCAAAGGCCAGAGAATGTCCAAAATTATTGGGGCAGCTATTGCTGCCAGTTTAGGGCCTGTGTCAGGAAAAGGAAGTCTTAAACAGTGCCACACAAAGGTAATAAAGGAGGTCAGAATTGCTTCCACTGTGGAAAGCTGGGCCACTTCAGGAGACAGTGTCACAGACGAGAGCCACAGATAGGCAAGG
>NW_006399946.1:4898952-4913722 GCF_000299155.1 Elephantulus edwardii
ATAGGGAATGGCAAAGGACACACTGACAAAGGAGATTAATCAGAACTGGCTTTGACAAGCACTGTGGCAATGGGACAATTAAAACAGACTTTCAAGGGGGGGAAAAGTGGAATGAACTCGGGGGGAGGGTAGAGAAAATAGTTCAACAATGAATGAATGGAAACCCAAAATCTCTGTCAATGTTCATTAAAATTAATAAAATTTAGTAAAAAAAAAAAGAATGGGACTTACTTCAAGTGGCATCTCCAGAAGATAAAACAAAGAAATATGGAAAAAGCAGAAGCTAGAACACCAGAAGATAAGAATATGCTTAGTGTTTCTAAAACTGAAAGAACTGAAGAAGAAATTCAAGTCTGTAGTTGCAATACTGAGTTGTCTGGTCGGAAAAATATTGAATGTTGTAGGAAGCACTAAAGAAAATGGAAGGAAATAAAGAGTACCAAAAAAAATAGGTCAATGCAGAACTATTTCAGAAAGTAGCTCATGATCAAGAACAAATGATAACTAAGGAAAATGTTCAAGTTGCACTTAAGGCAGTGGCAAAAATAAGATCCTAGAAATTGATGGAAAACAAAAAGACATATTTCAACAAACAGAAGCAGCTTTACACAAAATCTTAAAAACAACTACCTGGTCAACTGACTGGAAAAGATTAATATTTGTTCTCATTTCAAAAAAGGTAATCCTCAACACCATCTTTAAATTTTGGATTTTGGTGGGAAGCTTGAGAGGACAGAGGAGGGCAGGGCCAGGGTTCTTCCCACACCCGCCCCAGTCCTTTCTACCTATGCCACATGGGTACAAAAACTACGAATCCCAACAGTCCACAGATCAATGCCATCATTAAATTTTTGGGTACCAAATGTATAGGATTTATCAACCTCCCCCGAAAAACTGGTGTACCATAGAGGATTAAGTTACTTTGGGGAACAAACTGTTCTCTGGCCTGAGCACGTGCGTGTCCTAACTCAAACAACAGAGAGATCCCAGGCATCTCCACAGAGGTGAGAAGCCATTTCCAGAAGGGAACAACAGACTTCCTCCTTCATTATTCAGGTTCCCCTGTACCCCTCCCTGCATGTATCAGTGTGTGCTTCTCCCCTCCCCACTAACACTAGCATCTGAGTGTACATGCACCCCATGTGCTTATGTTCCTGCCCAACCTTCTCCTGGAGCAGTGATGTCAAATAAAAAACCAGCTATCACCTCAGACATGAAAAACTCCACCACATCAATGTTCCGAAAGAAGCAGGGTACCTCACTCACCACACAAGCCCAAAGCAAGATATCACACCCCCCCCCAAACATGACACAATAGCAATGGATTTCCTGAAGCCAGAAAGTCTGATAGAACTTTCTGACACAGAATTTAAAAGAACAATGATTGAATATTTTCAATGGATGAAAAACGAACTTGGTGAATTACAGGACACTGCAAGCAAAAATCAGGAGGAGCTTTAAAAAAAAGCAAAACAGTGCAGATAAAACAAACGAGGCGTTAGAGGTACTGGAAAAAAAACAAGAAACCATGATCTAAAACATGAGGTCTAAGGTTTCTGATGCGGTCAACATGATGGAGGGACACACAAATAGAGTTGAAGAGATGGAACACAGAATCAGTGAAACAGAAGACAGAATTGTCACCACAGATCTGATTGAGCAAAAAAAAAAAATTCTAAAAAGAAGGAAACAGAAGAAAACCTAAGAATAATGTAGGATACCACCAAAAGAAATAGTATTCACATCATCAGAATCCCAGAACAGGAAGAAGCAATAAAGGCACCAAAAAAGTTGTGGGAGAATTACTAGAGGAAAACTTCAGGCATAATGAAGAATGAGAGAATATATATTCAAGAAACTGAGAGAACACCATATAGAATAGACACTAAAAGAGAAACACCAAGGCATATCATTGTCAAATTTGCCAGAACCAAAGATGAGAGAATTCTGAAAGTGGCGAGAGAGAAACTAAGAGTAGCCTATAAGGGGGAGCAGATAAGACTACATGCCAATTTCTCAGCAGAAATCATGAGAGCAAGAAAACAATGGAATGGCATCTATCGAACACTCAAAGAGCACAACCAAGAATACTGTATCCAGAAAAAATTGTCCATCACATATGAAGGAGAAATCAAGATATTCCCCGAAATACAGACCTAAGGAGTTTGTAAAAACAAAATCAGCCTTACAGGAAACACCGAGAGACGTCTTTCACACAGAGATGCCACAGGAAACAGGATAGACTAAAGTAACTAGCAATAACACCAAAAAGAAATGAACAAAATGATAGCAATAAAAACTGAATGTGAATGGTTTAAATGCACCACTGAAGAGAAAAAGAGTAGCAGATTGGATAAAAAAACAAAATCCATTCATTTGTTGTCTACATCTGAAAACTGAAGATAAAGAAAGACTAAAAATAAAATGATGGAAAAAAATATACCAAGCAAATGGTAACTCCCCCCCCCAAAAAAAAATCAGGAGTAGCTATACTAATCTCTGATAAAATACATTTCAATGCAAAAACCATCACAAAGAACAATTAAGGTCACTACATAATGCTCAAAGTTTCAATAGAACAAGAGGACATAACAATATTGAATATCTATGCACCAAATGAAAGATCTGCAAAAAATCTAAAATAAACATTAACAAAACTGAAAAAGGAAATAGACAACACTGCTATAGTAGTTGGAGACTTCAATACTCCACTCTCAAGAAAAGATAGGACTACAAGAAGGAATCTCAACAAAAACACTCAACAATTAAACCACACAATAAAACAACTTGATCTCAAAGGTATTTATAGGCTAATGCATCCCCCCAAAGCACAGTATACCTTCTTTTCCAATGTGCACGGAACGTTCTCCAGCATAGATCACATTCTAGGTCACAAGGAAAGCATCAACAAGTTCAAAAACATAGAAATTATACAAAGTATCTTCTCAGACCACAATGCCACAAAATTAGAAATTAATAACAAGAGGATAAAGGAGGGAAAAAAACCCCATACATTTGGAAGCTGGACAACAACTTGCTTGAACATGAGTGGGTACAGGAAGAAGTAAAAAATGAAGTTAAAAAGCTTCTTGAAACAAATGACAATCAAAATATGACTTACCAAAACCTCTGGGAAACAGCAAAAAAAGTACTCAGAGGCCAATTTATAACAATAAGCAAGCACATCAAAAGGCAGGGAAAATGACCATTGACTCTGACTCAACAGCTCTAACAAATTGAAAAAGAACAGCAAGAAAACCCGACACCCTCTAAAAAAATTGAAATTATAAAAATTAGAGCAGAAATAAATGAGATAAGGAAAAAACCCCAGATGAAACCATGAACAAGATAAGGAGTTGGTTCTTGGAAAAGGTCAATAAAATTGACAAACCACTAGCAAAACTAATAAAAGAAAAGAAGGAAAAGACACAAATAATCAGAATAAGAGATGAAATGGGCAACATCACAATAGAACCAACTAAAATAAAAGGCTAACATTGGAATAATATGAAAAACTATACTCAAATGACTATGAAAACCTAGAAGAAATGGACAAATACTTAGATATGCACAACTGACATAAAACTGACAGAAACTGAAATTGAACATCTGAACAGACCCACTACAAAAGAAGAAATTGAAAAAGTAATAAAACAACTTCCAACCCAAAAAAGTCCTGGACCGGATAGTTTTATAAGTGAATTTTATCAAACATTCTGAGAAGAACTGTCACCAATTCTACATAAACTATTTCTGGAAATGAAAAAGATGTAATTCTCCCAGACTCATATTATGAAGCAAACATATCCTTAATACCAAAGCCAAGTAAAGACACCACCAAAATAGAAAACTATAGGCCAATATCTCTTATGAACATAGATGCAAAAATACTGAATAAAATCCTCGCCAATAGAATCCAATAATACATTAAAAAAAAAAAAACAACAAATCCATCATGAGCAAGTGGGATTCATAACAAGTATGCAAGGATGGTTCAACATAAGAAAAACAATCAATGTAAGTAATCACATTAACAAAGCAAAGAACAAGAACCACATGATCTTATCAATTGATGCAGAAAAGGCCTTTGACAAAATTCGGCACCCTTTTCTGATTAAAACACTCAACAAAATAGGATTAGAGGGGAATTTCTTCAATATAGCAAGAAGTATGTACACAAATATGAGAGCTAACATTGTTCTCAATGGAAAGAGATTAAAAGCATTCCCTTTGAGAGCAGGAACTAGGCAAGGATGCCCAATCTCACCTCTCCTATTCAATATTGTATTAGAAGTCTTAGCAATAGCAAAAAGACAAGACAAGGAAATAAAAGGTATCCAAATTAGCAAAGAGGAGGCTAAATTATCTCTCTGTGCAGATGATATGCTAGTATATTTAGAAAATCCTAACGACTCTGTAAGGAAACTACTGGATATAGTTGACCAATTCAGCAAAGTGGCAAGATATAAGATCAACATGTAAAAATCAATTGGATTTCTCTACAGTGACAAAGAGAAAACAGAACTGGAGCTTAGAAAAACAATACCCTTCACAGTTGCTAATGACAAGATAAAATACCTGGGAGTAAATCTAACCAGAAGCACAAAGGATCTAATCAAAGAAAATTACAAAACATTACTGCAAGAAATAAAAAGAGACCCGGAGAAGTGGAAGAATATCCCTTGCACATGGATAGAAAGACTCAATGTTGTGAAAATGACTATACTACCAAAGGCAATTTACACATTCAATGCAATCCCAATACAAATCCCAATTCCATTCTTCAATAACATGGAAAAGGCAATTTCCAATTTCATTTGGAATGGAAAGAGGCCCTGAATAAGCAAAGCACTCCTTAAAAAGAGAAATAAGGTAGGAGGCCTCTCACTCTCTGATTTAAAATTCTACTACGCTGCTGTGGTGGTAAAGACAGTGTGATACTGGTATAAAGACAGACACATAGATCAATGGAATAGAACAGAAAATCCAGAAATCAGCTCATCTACCTATGGTCAACTGATTTTTTAGAAAGGAGATGAAATCAGTTAAGTGGGGAAACGACAGCTTTTTTAACAATTGGTGCTCACAAAATTGGAAAACTACTGTAGAAAACTTAAGCAAGATCCTTACCTCACTCCATACACAAACACCAACTCAAAATGGATCATGGACCTAGGACTAAAACCAAGGGCTATACATTTCATTAATGAAAAGCTTGGAGGAACTCTAGAAGTCATAATCCACAACATAAAGTCTTTCAAGCATCCTGAAAAATCTTCAACCAGGAGAGGATAAAATAAATAAATGAGAACTGCTAAGCATCAAAGCCCTATGCACATCTAAAAACTTCTCCAACAGAGTAAAAAGGAAAGCCACAGATTGGGAAAAAATATTGGTAATAACATGTCAGATAAGGGACTTATATCTAGAATTTATTAAATACTCAAACAACAGAACAAGATAAAGTAAATAACCAAATACAAAAATGGGCACAGGATATGAACATACACTTCACCAAAGAAGGTATTCAGATGGCCAACATGAAGAAATGTTCAAAATCTCTAGCTCTAAGAGAGATGCAAATCAAAACTAATATGAGATATCATCTCACCCCAATAAAAATATCAAAATTTAACAGAACAACAAACAACTAATGCTGGCGATGTTGCATAGAAACTGGAACTCTTATTCACTGTTGGTGGGAGTGTAAAATGGTGCAACCACTATGGAAAGCTGTATGGCGCTTTCTCAAAAAGTTGCAAATAGAAATACCATTTGACCCAGTAATTCCTCTACTGGGGATATAACCTAAAGAAACCATAACTGCCACCCAGGCTGATATATGAACACCCATGTTTATTGCAAAGAGTTGGAAACAATTCAAGTGCCCATCAACAAACGAATGGATAGAGAAGCTTTGGTATATTCACACAATGGAATACTATGCTGCATTGAAAAACAGGGAACTCATGCAATATTATTCATGATGGGTGACCATAGAGGACATTATGCTGAGTGAGATATCTCAGTCACAAAAAAGGGCAAATACTGCATAGTTCCACTGTTGCAGAATGGGACTGATGTTGGGTGAGACTGAGAAAAATTGGATATATTATGTATACTGCTTTGAAACAGATGAGGAAGAGAACAGTTTAAAAGCGATATATGATTGGGTGTTATGGTTATGACAAGAGTCCAGAATGATGGTTGCCAGAATGATGGTTACCAGTGAAGAAATTTTTCAAAGAGAAGAGCTAACTGGGCCACAGGGGAGGGAGAGGGCAGGGAGAAAAATGGAAAAATGCAACAATGAACAATGAATGAATGGAAATCCAAAATCTCTGTAAATGTTCATTAAAATTAGTAAAATAAAATTTTTTAAAAAGATGATCCTACAGAATCTGGGAAATATTGAATAATACCATTATATAACATGCAAGTAAAACCTTGCTGAAGATTATTATCTTCTTGCTGAAAATTATTAAAAATTTACTGGTACAGAGGTACAGTACATCCACAGGAAACTACCAGAAATTCAAGCTGGATTCCAAAGAGATGTGGCACTAAGTTTTTCCTTGATGATGACAGTTGTATCTTGACTGAAAGCAGAGAATACCAGGAGGTTGGTAATTTGTGTTGTATTGACTATACAGAGGCATTTGGATGTGTGAATTAAAACAAACTATGGATAACAGATCAAGAAGCTGTTGAGCGAACGGAGCAAAGGAACGAACATGTGGTTGTTGTTATGTAATGTCATGTTGCCTGAGACTTATAGTGACCCTATGCACAGTAGCTCTGAAAACTGTCCTCTCTAAGCCAATCTCACTGCCTCTGACACACTTAACCCCATTATCCCAGTCACTGTGTCAAACTATCTCATCCAGAGATAGTTTTTGCTGTCCTTTTGCCCTTCCAAGCATGACGTCCTTCTCCACGGACTGGATCCTCCTGGCAACATGTCCAATATATATGCGTCATAGCTTCAAAATCCTGCCCTCTAAGGAGAAACTCTCTTAAATTCTATTGTTCTACTCTATTGTGATTACTTTTAGAGCACTCAGGAGGCAGTATCCAGTTCTTCTGGAAGGAGAGTTTGAAGTTCATGTGATCTCTGAATTCAAGAATGTTCAGCACTCTTCTTCAGTACTACAACTCAAAGGCATTGATCCTTCTTTTGTCATCCTTAGTCATTCTCCTACCCTCTGATGAATAGCAAGTAATAGCAAAGACTATAACCTGGATCAGATGCACCTAAGTCTCCAGACTGACATTTTTTTTCTCTTTAACACTCTGGAGAGATCCCTGACAGTAGATTTTCCCAATACAATTTGTCTTTTGATTTCCTGATTGCTGGGGTCAAGAGTGTTGATTGTGGAACCAAGCAAGCTGAAGTTGTTGACAATATCAATCCCCTGTGCATCTATCATGGTGCTAATTGGCCCAGTGGTGAGAATCTTTGTCTTCTTGATGTTGAGCTTCAGTCCACATTGGAGACTGCAGTCCTTGACCTGCAACAATTGCTTCAGGTCCTCCTCATTTTCAGCAAGCAAGCTTATGTCATCTGTATATCACAGGCTGTTGATGACTCTTCCCGAATTCTGATGCCACATTCCTCCCCATAAAGCTCAGCCTCCTGAATGAACAGTGCTGCAGACAGATTGAAAAGGCATGAAGACAAGACACATCCCTTATGTATTTCTTTCCCAGTTTTGAACCATGCAGAATTTTCTTGCTCCAAGAAATGGGTTTCTTGGTCCAATGTAGGTTTCACATGAGCACCTATCAGGTGTTCTGGAACACTACATAGTTTAAAATTAAGAAAGGAGTCAGGGTTGTATTCTCTTTCCATACCTATTCAATCAATCTCTGTGCTGAGAAAATTACTCACGAAGCTGGACTCTATAAAGAAGAATATACTGCCTTCATTATGGATTGCATCTCAATATGAAGAAAATAAAGATTCTTACCACTCGTGTCTATCATGATAGGCAACAGCATGACAAATAGAGAAAAAATTGAAACTACCAACATACTTCATCTTATTTGGATCCACAATCAACACCTTTGGTACCAGCACTCAGTAAATCAGGACATGTATTGCACTGGAAAAGTCTTAAGTTGGGGTCTTCTCCAAATTATTGAGGAGCAATGATGTCAGTTTGTGGACTAAGGTACATCTGTCTCAGGCCATGCTCTTTTCAGTCATTTGCTATGCATCTCAGAGATGGACAATGAACACTGATGCCTTTGAACTGTGGTCTTGGAGAAGAGTACTGAACATCCCATGGACTGTCAAAAGAGCAAACAAAGATGTCTTTGAGAAAGTACAGTCAGAGAACTCTTTGGAAGCAATGACAAAACTTTGTCTCACATACTTTGGGCATGTTGCTAGGATAAGCTATTTTTTGGAAAGGGATGTCATACTTAGAAAGGCAGAGGGTCAGTGAAGGAGAGGAAAATCAGGTTGACTGACACAGTGATTGTGGCAATGGGCCCTGGTGTGTCAGAAAGTGTGAGGATGGCATAGGATGACAGGTTTCAGACCTGTTGTTCATTGGATCACTATGGGTCATACTCAACTGAACTACACCTAACAACAGCAACAAAAACATTGAGGATAATGGAATCTCCATACACTTCATTGTGTCCATGTGAAATCTACACCTACACCCAAAATCTGTTGTCTCAACAAGGGAATACTGTATGTTTTAAAATCAGGGAAAAGTATATGTCAGGTCTGTATCTATTCTCCATACCTATTCAGTCTGTATACCGAGCAAATAATTTGTGAAGCTGAAATATATGAAGAAAAATGAGGGATCAGGGTTGGAGGATTGAAAGATAGTTCATAAACAACTTACATTGTGCAGATAACCCACTCTTGCTTGCAGAAATTGGAAATTTGAAATATTTGCGGAACAAAATCAAAGTCCTCAATATGGGTTATATCTGAACATCAAGAAAACAAAAATCCTCATTACTGGACCAATAGACATCATCATGATAAATGGAGAAAAGATTGAAGTTGTCAACAATTTCTTCTTACCTAAATCCAAAACCAACACTCTTGGTACCAGCAGTCAAGAAATCAAAAGATATGTTCCATGGGAAAATTGGGTGTCAAAGACCTGTACAAAGTGCCAAAGAGCAATGATATAAAGACTTAGTTTTGAAGTCACCAGCAGCTCAGTGGGAGAAAGATGGGCACTCTCCTCCCGTGAGATTAACTAACTCTGAAAACCTGCTGGAGGGTCAGCTATGGGTCTATTCTGACTTGATGGTACACAACAACAAGGTATGCTGGGTCTGAGTCATGGCCTTTTCAATTACTATCTCTGCATCTGAAAATTGCACAATGAGTAAGGATTACAGAGACGAATTAATGCCTTTGAATTGTAGTTGGAGAAGAGTATTAAATATTGAGGTCCAGTAGAACAAACAAATATGTCTTGGAGACAGTGCAATCAGGGTGCTACTTAGAGGCAAGAATGGTGAAATTTTATCTCACTTATTTTGTGAGAGGACTGTATAGACTCCATTTTGTGCCTGGCCTCCATCTAATGCCTAACCTGGGCCTAACCTTTTAAAAAATTCATTAATTCCAGAAGCAGAAGCAGGTCATAAAAATTCCTAGTTCCAGAAACAGCCAATTTGGGGGGATGGGGGGGAAAAACCACAGGAGAGCAGGAAGGTCTTATCTATCTGTCCTTGTAGAGTTTAAAATTAACCTACCTTAAAGTTTAAGGTAAATAGCACAAGAAGGTCGGTACATGACAAACATGACACAGGGAGGAATATATATGTGACACAAGAAGAATGTATACGTGAGACAGGAAGGGATGAAGGTAGGCAGGGTGGCCACCTAGACAAACCAATTACAAACTTGCCCACCAATCATGTTCCCAATTACCTCACCCTGAGCAAACAGCTCCATTGTATTGAACCCATAAAAGAAGTTTATGTGTGCGCGCCTGGGGTCGCCATTTTCTTTTCTACTAAATGGTGGCCCTCCCACATGCAGGATTTTGTTCTGCAGATTAAAGCGCTCTTGCCGATTGCATATGTGAATTGGTGGTTTTCTGGGCAGCGTTTTATAGACATAACATTTTTAACATGATATTAGAAAGATCTAGTCCTTCCCACCATGTGAAAGGTAGAGGGTGAGTGAAAGAGAAGAAGACCCTCAACAAATTGAGTGGACTCTAATAATGGGGTCAAGTATATGAAAGATGATAAGGGGCACAAGGGTGACAGCACACAAGGGCAATGGTGCACAAGGGTGATGGCGCACAAGGGAAGTCTTATTTGCTGAGGATGGTGACTTGGCAGCTTAATATCTGGGAACGGACTGCAACCTCTAACTCCCAGCACTGCCCAAGCCCTGCACCCCCACCCCTGCCACATCACCGTGTCCAGGAATACCACCCCACCACCATCCCGTGCCCCCACACATCTGGAACACCCTGGTGGCCTTGCCACAACCCTGCACCCCTGGTGGTGCTCCAGGGCCACTAGACTCCTTCATGCAGCACAGAGACCTACCAACAGCTGTGGACAGTATGATTCTGAGTCAACATACAAAGGCACACTGCAGCTCCAGCCATTGTCTGAAGCCACCAATAGAGCTGCTGTGGGACTGATCTGCCATGAGAAAGGCTGATAGGATCCTAATTGGGTTTTCTTGGGCACCGCCTACTGTCTGGGAGAGAACCCAAGAGTTAACCCACTGGTGGGAATTTGGCTGAGCTCTTTGGGGCCACGCAACTGCCCAGGAACGAGTGGGCCAGTGGTAATTTGGCTGAACTTTTTTGGACACTGCGGACCAGCTAAAGGCAAGTGGGTTGGTGGGAATTTGACTTTGTCTTGTTGAGTCCCTGTGGACCCAGGACCCTTCCTGGGCAGGGGCCACTGTGCAATGGCACCTGCATGAGCACCACTAGACAGGGACCAGTGAATGAAAACCACTGGGTGGGAGACAGACAGCTAGACTTTGAATAGGGACCCCAATTGTAAGCATACCCAGACAACTGAGGCCTGAGTGAGGTCCCCAAGTGGTTGACCTGCCCTTGTGATTGCCCCATGCATGTGCATGCCCCACCCCATTTGGCTCCACACCTATGTCTACATGTCTGGTTAATCAACCTGCCTTTAATCAGGAGCATTTTGACCTGTCTTACCTACAAGAGGCTGCTCTCACAGGCTCTTAACTGACATTTCCCTGGAATCAGAAGTTCAGAGAAAAACACAAGTGGGATAGCTACCCAACTGATCTCTAAAGCATTATCTTCAGATCAAGAACATATCAATGTCTCGAAGAAATCAAGCTGTCCCACACAATACACAAGCACAAAGCAAGATGTCGCCCCCAAAGCGTGACACAGTATCAATGGACTTCCTGAAGCCAGAAAGTCTGATGGAATTTTCTGACACAGAATTTGAAAGAACAATGATTAAATATTTTCAAAAGATGAAAGACAAACTTGAAGAATTACAGGATACTACAAGCAAAAACCAGAAGGAACTAAATAAAAACAGTCCAGAACAATGTAGAGAAAACAAAAGAGGCATTAGCGGCACTGGAAAACAAGAAACCACTATCCAAAATATGAGGTCCAATGTTTCAGATGCTGTCAACATGATGGAGAGGCACATGAACAGAGTTGAAGAGATGGAACACAGAACAAGTGAAATAGAAGACAAAATTGTCACCACTGATCTGCTAGAGCAAAAAGCAGACTCAAAAAGGAAGCAAAAAGAAGAAAACATAAGAACAATGTGGGACACCATCAAGAGAAATAACATGCGCATCATTGGAATCCCAGAAAAGGAAGAAGCAAGTAAAGGCACTGAAAAAGTCGTGGAAGAATTACTAGAGGAAAACTTCCCAGACATAATGAAGAATGAGAGAATATATATTCAGGAAGCACAGCAAACACCATATAGATTCGACCCCAAAAGAAAAACATCAAGGCATATCATAGTTAAATTTGCCAGAACCAAGGATAAGGAGAGAATCCTGAAAGCAGCAAGGGAGAAACAAAGAGTAACCTATAAGGGAGAACAGATAAGATTAAGTGCCAATTTCTCAAAAGAAACCATGCAAGCAAGAAGAGAGTGGAAGAACATATATCAAACACTTAAAGAACATAACTGTCAACCAAGAATACTGTACCCAGCAAAATTACCCAACAAATATGAAGGACAGATCAAGATATTCCCAGAAAAGCAGAACCTAAGACAGTTTGTAAAAACAAGACCAGCATTGCAGGAAAGACTCAAAGGTGTCCTTCTTACAGAGATAACCACAGAAAGCATCATGGACCAAAGTAACTAGCAACAACACCAAAAGAACACAACACAGTGATTTCAATAAAACCTTGCCTCTCAACAATCACACTGAATGTAAATGGTTTAAATGCACCGCTGAAGAGAAAAAGAGTAGCAGACTGGATAAAAAGCCAAAATCCATCAATATCCAACAAGAGACTCACCTGAAAAATGAAAAACAGGCTAAAAATAAAAGGCTGGGGAAAAACATACCAAGCAAACAGCAACCAGAAAAAAGCAGGAGTAGCGATATTAATCTCTGATAAAATAAATATCAATGTAAAAAAATCACAAAGGACAAGCAAAGTCACTACATATTGCTGAGAGAGTCAATAGAACAAGAGGACATAACAGTAATAAATATCTATGCACCAAATGAAAGACCTGCAAAATACATAAAACAAATATTAACAAAACTGAAAAAGGAAATAGACAACACTACTAAAGTGCTGGGAGACTTCAATACACCCCTCTCAAGAAAACATGGAACTACCAGAAAGAAACTCAACAAAGATACTGAAGAATTAAACCATACAATAAACCAACTTGACCTCACAGATATTTATAGGCTAATGCACCCAAAAACAACACAGTATACCCTCTTCTCCAATGTACATGGAACATTCTCCAGAATAGATCACATTCTAGGACACAAGGAAAGCATCAATAAATTAAAAAACATAGAAATAATACAAAGCATCTTGTCAGGCCATAATGCTACAAAATTAGAAATTAATTTTAGGACGATAAAGGAGAAAAAACCATGCATTCAGAAACTGAATAACTCCTTGCTTGAACACGACTGGGTACTAGAAGAAATAAAAAATTAAAAAGTTTCTGGAAACAAATGACAATGAAAACACAACTTACCAAAACCTTTGGGAAACAGCAAAAGCAGTAATCAGAGGTCAATTTATAGCAATAAGCAAACACAACAAAAGGCAAGAAAAAATGATCATTGACTCTCTAACTCAACATCTTCAGCAAATTGAAAAAGAACAGCAAGAAAACCCAACACCCTCTAAAAAAACCTAAATAATAAAAAAGCAGAAATAAATGAAATAGAAAACTGAAAAACAATTGAAACTATCAATAAAACTAGGAGTTGGTCCTTTGAAAAGTTCAATAAAATTGACAAACCATTAGCAAAACTCACAGAAGAAAAGAAAAACACAAATAATGCGAATAAGAGAGGAATCAGGCAACATCACAACAGAACCAACTAAAATAAAAATGCTAGTATTATGAAAAATTATACTCAAATAAATATGAAAACCTAGAGGCAATGGACAAATACCTAGAAATGCACAACCTACCTAAACTAATAGAAACTGAAACTGAACATCTGAACAGACCCATTACAAAAGAAGAAATTGGAAAGGTAATACAACAATTTCCGACCAAAAAAAGGCCTGGACTAGATGGTTTTACAAGTGAATTTTATCAAACATGAAAAGAAGCATTGTCACCAATTCTACATAAACTATTTCAGGAAATAGAGAGCGATGGAATTCTCCCAAATTCATTCTATGAAGCAAACATATCGTTGATACCAAAGTCAGTAAAGGACACCATCAAAATACAAAACTATATAGGCAAATATATCTTGTGAACATAGATGCAAAAATACTGAATAAAATATTGGCCCATAGAATTCAACGATACATCAAAGAAATAATCTATCATAACCAAGTGGGATTTATAACAGGTATGCAAGGATGGTTCAACATAAGGGAAACAATCAATGTAATTCATCACATTAACAAAGCAAAGAACAAGAACCACATGATCCTATCAATTGATGCAGAACAGGCCTTTGACAAAATCAAACACCATTTTCTGATTAAAACACTCAACAAAATAGGATAAGAGGGGAATTTCTTCAACATAGTAAGAAGTATTCTTGCAAACCGAGAGCCAACATCATTCTCAACGGAGAGACATTAAAGGCATTCCCTAAAGGGAAAAGGAACTAGGCAAGGATTCCCACTATCACTTCCCTTATTCAATATTCAATATTCAATAGTCTTAGTGATAGCAATAAGACAAGAGAAGGAAATAAGAGGTATCCAAATTGACAAAGAGGAGGTAAAATTATCGCTCTACGCAGATGATATGATAATATACCTAGAAAATCCTAAAGACTCAGCAAGAAAACCATTTGACATAGTTGAACAATTCAGCAAAGTAGCAAGATACAAGATCAACATACAAAAATCAGTTGGATTTCTCTAGAGTGACAAAGAGAATACAGTCTGAACTAAGAAAAACAATGTTGTCGTTTGTTGTTATGTGCCGTCTAGTCGCTTGCGACTCATAGTGACCCAATGTAAACAGCCCTAAACTCCACTCTGTCCTGTGCCAATCGCACTGTCTCTGACACTCCCATCCCAATTATCCCAGGCACTGAATCAATCCACCTCATAGAGGGCCTTCCTCT
>NW_006399946.1:4915455-4917038 GCF_000299155.1 Elephantulus edwardii
CTTCTGTCTTTGTAATAACCGTTTGCGCTCTTCCTGGATGATACCCTTGATATCCTCCCACAACTCATCTGGCCTTCACTCATCAGTGTTCAAAGCCTCAAACCTGTTCCTGAGATGGTTCTGAAATTCAGGTGGGGTAGACTCAAAGTCATATTTTGGTTGCCTTGGATTTGGTTTAATTTTCCTCAGCTTCAGCTTGAATTTGCATATGAAGAAAAACAATACCCTTCACAATAGCGAATCACAAGATTAAATACTTGGGAGTAAATCTAACCAGAAACACAAAGGATCGACTCAAAGAAACTTACAAAACATTAGTACAAGAAACAAAAAGAGACCTGGAGAAGTGGAAGGATATCCCTTGCTCCTGGATAGGAAGACTCAATATTGTGAAAATGGCAATACTACCGAAGGCAATTTACATGTTCAATGCAATCTCAATAAAAATACAAATCCCATTCTTCAAGGAGATGGAAAAGGTAATCTCCAGTTTCATTGGGAATGGGAAGAAGCCCTGAATAAGCAAAACACTCCTTAAAAATAGAAAAAAGGTAGGAGGCATCTCACTCCCTGGTTTCAAATCCTACTACACTACGTGGTGGTTAAGACAGCATGGTACTGGTTCAATAACAGACACATAGATCAATGGAATAGAATTGAGAACCCAGAAATCAGCCCATCTATGTATGGTCATCTGGTTTTTGACAAGGAGATGAAATCAGTTAAGTGGGGAAATGACAGCCTTTTTAACAAATGGTGTTGGCAAAATTGGAAAAATATCTGCAGAAGACTCAAGCAAGATACAGACCTCACTCAATACACAAAAAACAACTCTAGGTGTATCATGGATCTAGAACTAAAACCAAGGGCTATAAACTTCATTAAAGAAAAGCATGGACGAACTCTAGTAGTCCTCATCCACAACATAAACAGTCTTCCAAGTATCCTGAAAAATACACAACCAGGAGAAGATAAAGTCGATGAATCGGACTTTCTAATAATCAAATCACTATGTACATCCAAAAACTTCTCCAACAGGGTAAAAAGGGAAGCCACCGACTGGGAAAAAGTATTTGGTAATGACATATCAGATAAGGGACTTATATCTAGAATTTATAAAATACTTGAGCACCACAACAATATAAAGGTAAATAATCCAATTGAAAAATGGGCACAGGATGTGAACAGACACTTCACCAAAGAAGATATTCAGATGGCCAATAAGCACATGAAGAAATGTTCAAAGTCCCTAGCTCTAAAAGAGATCCAAATCAAAACAACTATGAGATATCATTTCATCCCAGTTAGAATATAAAAATTTAACAGAACAACAAGCTACAAATGCTGGTGAGGTTGTGAAGAAACTGGAACCCTTATTCACTATTGGTGGGAGTGTAAAATGGTGCAACCCCTCAAAGCTCTTAAATGCTTATCTCTGGTCCCTTCTGTCATGGGGCAGCTCAAGTTCAATACGTCAGAGGAACACCATGCTGACATGTACAGGAGTGACTTACCCAATCCTGACACGCTGTCTGCTGAGCTTCATTGTTGGAGAATCAAGTGGAAACACAGAGGAAAAGATA
>NW_006399946.1:4918174-4938854 GCF_000299155.1 Elephantulus edwardii
GTACAGTTTATTTCAATCTGAATAAAATGTGAATTTTGTTTAAAAAAAATAAAATAAAATAAAATGGTGCAACCACTGTGGAAGGTGGTATGGTGCTTTCTCAAAAAGTTGCAAATAGAGATATCATTTGACCCAGTAATTCCACTACTGGGAATATATCCCAAAGCGACCATAACTGACATCCAAGCAGATATATGCACACCCATGTTTATCACGGTTTTGTTCACAATAGCAAGGACCACGAGTTGGAAACAACTCAGGTGCCTATCAACAAATAAATGGATAGAGAAGCTGTGGTATGTTCACACAATGGCATACTACACTGCATTGAAAAACAAGGAACTCATGCAATATTATTCAAAATTGGTGAGCCTGGAGAACATTATGCTGAGTGAAATATCTGCTTTACAAAAGGACAAATACTGCATGGTGCCAGTGCTGTAAATTGGGACTGATATCCGGATTGGGGTAAGACTGAGAAAAAACTGGAGAAATTGCATATACTGCATTGAAACAGAAGAGGGAAATAATAATTCAAAAGCGATGTATGATACGATATTATGGTTATCACAAGAGTCCACAATTACGGTTGCATAGTGGAGTGTACTTGTGGCAGTGGAAGGGGTGGGGGTGACTGTATATCAAAGAAAGAATTTGTCTTTTACTTTTCAAAGAGAGGAGCGAACTGGAGGGGAAAGGGCTGGGCCGGGAGAAAAGTGCAACAATGAATGATTCGAAATTAAAAATCTCTGTAAATGTTCATTAAAATTATTACAATAGAAATATTTCTAAAAAGATGATAAGGATGGCACAGGATAGGGGAAAGTCCAAATTTGCTGCTCACAGTGTCACTATGAGTCATAGACTACTCAAGAACAGCAACAACAGATAAAATAGATAAAAATAGATAGATACAGATCTAGACATATGTTGTTCCTAGGTGGCATTGAGTTGACTATAATTCATAGTGACCCTGTCAACAACAGATTTGAACTTTACTCTATCCTGCCTGCACCATTCTCAGGAATATCATATTCTGATATGCTGGAGGCAATTTTTGTAGTCACTATGTCAATTCATCTTGTTGAAGGCCTTCCTCTCTTTTTCTGACCTTTACCAACGTCCTTTTCTAAGGACTCGCTTCTCCTAAAAACAGGTCCAAAGTAAGTGAGGTGTAGTTTTACTACATTTTTACTACATTTGCCTCTAAGGAGAGGCTTAAGGTAAAGCTGGATCTTGGTATGGTGGAAGGAGTTGAGAGAAAGAAATTGAGAGGGTAGGAGGGTGGGTGGACACTAACCCCCACCCCACCTGATGAGTGGAGTGGTTAAGGAGGACAAGGGAGAGATTGGACCTTTACAGCGGAAGAAAACGGCCTAGTAAAATTCTGGACTGTGTTTCATAGTTGTTGTTATGTGCCATCGAATCACCTGTGACTCATAGTGACCTATGTACAACAGCTCTGAACCCTTCTCTATCCTGAGCCAACCTTATTGTCTATGACACACCTACCCTCATTATACCAGTCACTGAGTCAATCCATCTCATCAGGGGTCTTCCTCTCTTGGGTTGTCCTTCCACCACTCCCAAGCATGATGTCTATCTCCAAGGATTGGTCCTGAGGGGACAGCACGGACCCCCATTTTGGGTGTCCAGTGTTCCCCACCACCACCATCCCAGCCTGACCCAAAATCCAACCTTGAAAAGAACTTATTAATTCCAGAGGCAGAAGCAAGCCATAAAAATTCTTCGCTTTAGAAGCAGGCAATTAGGAGTAAAACAAACACAGTTGCCCCAGAAAGCCTTATCAGGCAAAGTCTTATCTGATACCTGCAAAGTTCAAAAGTAACCCAGTTAACCTGAGCTACATGACTCTGGGAAAAGTGTATACGTGACATGGAAAGGGCGAAGGTGGGCAGAGCAGCCAGGCAATCAAAAGTCGACCCACATGACTGATCCCTCTGCCTACCAACCATACTCCCAGTCTCCCCGCCCCAAATGGAAGCACCTGGGAAGGCCTTAAAACAGGAACTAAAACTCTCTCTCTCTCTCTCCAGCTCCATCTCTCCACTGAGGGAGGGAGCCTCTGCATGTGGGAAACTATTCTGCACAATAAAATGCTTCTTGTTGATTGCATACATGAGTCGTGATCTTTTTTAGGGACATTTTGTGAGTCTAACAGTCCCTCCTTGCCCAAAGTATGTCCGATGGAGCTTCAGAATCCTTGCCTCCAAAGAACAGCCTGGTTTCATCCTTTCAAGGATGAACCTGTTTGTTCTTCTAGCAGTCCATGGTATATTCAGTACTCTTCTCTAGCACCACAGATCAAAAGCATCAATTCTTCTATCATCCCTAATCATTGTCTAGTTTTCTGATGCATAGCACATAATTGCAAAGACCATGACCTGGATCAGGTGCAT
The DNA here is from genome assembly GCF_000299155.1 of Elephantulus edwardii. Classification (NCBI taxonomy): domain Eukaryota; kingdom Metazoa; phylum Chordata; class Mammalia; order Macroscelidea; family Macroscelididae; genus Elephantulus; species Elephantulus edwardii. The sequence goes on from NW_006399946.1 coordinate 4,920,595, forward strand.
CTTAGTCTCCAGATTTACAGTGTTGCTCTTCAGTACTCTGGAGATTTCCCTGACAGCAGTCAATGCAATTTATCTTTTGATTTCCTGGCTGCTGGTGCCAAGGTTATTGATTGTGGAGCCAAGCAAACTGAAGCTGTTAACAATCTCGATATCTGCACTGTCTATCATGATGTAGCCAATCAACCCAGTAATGAGAATCTTTTGTTTTCTTAATCTTAAGCTTCAATCCATATTGAAGGCTGCAGTCCTTGACTTTCTGCTGAAAGTTCTTCAGGCTCTCCTCAGTTTCAGCAAACAAGATTGGGTCATTTGCGTAACACAGATTGTTAAGTCTTCCTCCAATCCTGATGCCGCACATCTCATATAGCCCAGCCTCCAGATGATCTATTCTGTATATACATTGAAACGATATGGAGATAGGACACATCCCTGGCACACACTCTTCAAGATTTTGAATCATGCAGTGTTTCCTTGGTCTGTTCTGATGACTGCCTCCAGGTCCAAGTATAAGTTTTGCATAAGCACAATCAAGTGTTCTGGGATTTCCATTCTTCTCAGTCAGTCACAGTTTGTTGTCAAATGTCTTTGCATATTCAATTAAACACAGACATTCCTCTGGTGCTCCCTGCTTTCATCCAAGATCCATCTAACATAGTATCCTTAGTACCACGGCCTCTTCTAAACTCAGCCTGAATACCTGACAGTTCTCTGTTGCTGTTCCATTCCAGTTGGTTTTGGGTCATTTTCAGCAGAATCTTGCTTTCATGTAATATTAATTATATTGTTCAATAATTTCTGCACTCTTTTGGGTCACCTTTCTTTGGGATGGGAACAAATATGGATCTCTTCCAGTTGTCGTTTTAGCAAATAATAAAGTTTTAATAGAGTTTTATATTTTGCCTTCCTTTTAAGTTTCAACTTTCACTACTGGCCAACTTCTCCTTAATATGATTTAATACTTTATCACTATTTCTGATGTTTAACTTTTCTGTGCCACTATAACTTAGTTAACTAGAGTTGTAAATATTCCTATGCAAGACCATTAAAACCCCAGCTCAGAAGTATGATATAATACCATGGACAAACATTATAGTTTGGAAAAGTAATTGGGGAGGAGGAAATCTCATGCTGAAATAACGATCACCTTTTGTCTCTGGAAAGGATAGTTGCCCCTTTAGCTCCAAGAAGAAAAAGAATCATCTATATAAAATGGGTTAGCATCTGGGCATTGTCTGTCTTAGTGTAATGGGCACTGCTTATTTTAGCAGTCTGGACACTGTCTTGGTGAATATTAATTGTCTTCCCAAACAGGAGAAATTCTGTAACTTTTAATGTTTGTTGTTGTTGTTGTTGTTGCTATGTGCCGTAGAGTTGCTTGCAACTCATAGCGACCCTATGTACAACAGCCCTAAACCCTGCTCTATCCTGTGCCAATTACACTACCTCTGACACACCCATTCTGATTACCCCAGTCACTGAAATCAATCCATCTCATAGAGGGCCTTCCCCTCCTGTGCCATCCCTCCACCTTCCCAAGCATGATGTCCCTCTCCAAGGACCTGTCCCTACTTACAACATGTCCAAAGTATGTCAGACAAAGCCCCAGAATCCTTGCCTCCAAGGAGTAGCCTGGTTTAACCCTCTCTAGGATGAATCTGTTTGTTTTCTTGGCAGTCCATGGTACATTCAATACTCTTCTCCAGCACCACAGCTCGAAGGCATCAATTCTCCTTCTATCCTTCCTAGTCATTGTCCAACTCTCTGATGCATAACAAGTGATTGCAAAGACCATAGCCTGTATCAGATGCACCTTGGTCTCCAGAGAGACACCATTGCTCTTGAGTACTTTAGAGAGGTCCCTAACAGCAGACTTTCCCATCACAATACATTTTTTTATTTCCTGGCTACTAATGCAAAGAGTGTTGACTGTGGAGCCAAGCAGACTAAAGTTGTGAACAATCTCAATCTCTTCATCATCCATCCTGTTGCTGTCAATTGGTCCAATGGTGAAAATCTTTGTCTTCTTGATATTGAGCCTCAATCCATATTGAAAGCTGCAGTCCTTGACCTTCCGCAGCAAGTGCATGAGGTCCTCCTCAGTTTCAGCAAGCAGGGTTGTGTCATTTGCATAATGCAGATTGTTAATAGATCTTCCACCAATCCTGATGCCACAATTCTCCTCATAGAGCCCAGCCTCCCTGATAATGTGTTCATCATACAGGTTGAAAAGGTATGGAGATCCTAAAATGTCAAGTAGATTAATGGATGACAAGGTACAAAAACTCTGGCCACATGAGAAGTGGCATACCTGTCTTGGAAAGAACTCACTCCTTGCAGTTTTCTGGTTTCACTGGTGCAGAGTTTCTGAATAGTTTAGATCTTGTGCTTGTTAGGTAGCATTAGTGTGTGATGTGTCTGTATGTCTGTCTGTTTATCTGAATATGGGTGCATTTAAATATGCTTAACATAATACAGAGTGGGATCTTCCCATCCAAGGAAGTCTAAAGCTTACAAAGTTCTTTAAATGACTCCCATTGAGTTTTTCCTGACAATTATCAATGGGGTATAACTAAGTATATGAGTATGGACATTCTTTTTTTTTTTTTACAAAATACATTCTTTGCTTAAAATGCAGCATTTTTTTTCACAAGCAAAGACACCTTCACAGGAGGGTCCAACATATTTTAGGGGCTTTACCTTGATCCCATTGTGTATACAGGGTTTTTTTAAAGGGTGTTTGTTGTGAAAGTAAGTGATTATGACTGTTTTTAGAAACAAGAAAGAGGATCTGCTTGCTTTCCTCATCTAGATGAATACTCTCATGAGCTAACTTGACAAACAGTACTTCCAAACAGTAGGGATACCCTATAGGCAACTTTCTATGTGGTGAATGAATGATTAGAAATTTCAACTCTGGAGCTAACTGCCGGTGTTGAAGCCTCAGCTCTACAATTCATTTACTCTGTGGACTAGAACATGTGGGAAAGACAAGAAAATATGCATCTTCTCTTCAAATAGTTACAAGATGAGGTTGGAGCTAAAACAAGATAAACTTGGTTTTAACCTTTTCTGAGGCTATGTAGGGAAACCCCTGGTCCTTGCTTTCTTGCTGTTAACTGGTCAAAATAATTTTTTAATCACCTCTTCAAACAAAGACATTCCAAATTTCTCCAAGCCCTAATCCATCCCTCTAAGCCCAGATCAAGTTAGCCAATCCTATGGACAAGATTCTGCAAGCATCGTCATAGCCAATTGTGTGAGACAGAACCATAGTTTTCCATTAGGGATCAAACTCCGGGCAGACCACCTGCCCTGTGTGCTTGTGAACCATGCTTTGTGTTACTGTGCATCCTTCTGCAGAAGTAAAATTTGCCTTGCTGAGATTCTTTTGTCCTATTGCATCTCTGTTAAGACACTGAAATACATTTCCAACAATTTGAGGATAGCCTATTCCCTTTGGGAAGAATCTTTAACTTACTCCCCTGAGGGAGGTCCATCCTGTTGCCTAGTCATGGGAGCCCTTAAGTGAGTGGCTTCCTAAAGAAGTAAATAAACCTAGGCTTTTGGAAACATGAGTGAAAAGCCTAAACAAGCACCATGGCAACTAGATAACTGTGCATGGACCGTGGCAAGAAAAAAACATCGAAGGCAGTAAGTACTTCCTTAGTGATAGAGCCATCCTAGACGTGTATGTGTGGATGAGACATGTCCTAGGCACAAAGTGCATGTGGAGTTCCAATCTGTCATTCTGTGTCAACATCATATGATTGAGGTTGGTTTCAAGGTAACTTGATCTGAGTTGGGGGTTTATCCCAACACATCAATTGTAGGAGATGCCCAAAGAAGGAAGTGATCGGAGATAGATGAAATGAAAGGAGACAAGTGTGAGAAACCCTTAAACCAAAGGGAATGGCACTGCTCCCTTGACTAGGAAGGAGAGTTTGAAACAAGAAGGTTGAGCCTTTAAAGAGAACAAACAAGAGAAGCCAGGATGAAAAATAGTGAAATGAAAAAGAAAAAGGCCAGGATGGGAAACAATTTAATTAAGAGAACCTCCAGCAAAAGTGAGAACAAAGATGAAATACCCCCTGATTGTCTGTAAGAATGATGTTAAAGTACTGGAGAGAACACATAGACTAAGGGAAGGGAAAAGCAACAGTTAAGAATTGTTTCATTTAGACACAGGGACCCATCTTTAAATTCTGTCTTTTGGCCTAAATTTGGCTCAGTGAGAATTGGGCTTGCCAACTTCTAATTGCATATGTAAATTATAAGAATCCTGTCTCTTAAGAGGAAATTAACTATACTGTTTGCTGGATGCAAGATTCAGTTGTCTTTCCCCCCCTAAAGGTTAAGGATGAGGGTGGGGGAAAGAGAAACAAAGAAACTGCCCTAGAAAAGCCCTCTCCTCTATGATACCCCCCTCTTCTCCCTTAAAATATTTTTATACCTCCCCCTTTTAATCCCACTTTCAAGCCTGAGTCCCAAGCTTGTTTTTTAATAAATTTTTATTTTATACTGATTTTTCTTATAAAGTTCGTATACATTGTTTTTCATACCGGATCTTTCCCATTTCCTTTACTCACCCTTTCCTCCACCTTTCAAATTGTACAACCCTATGATCACCCTCCCCCAAACCATGCTCCCCCTCACCCTCACTTGGATCCTTATATACATATTACTAGTTATCTTTCAATTTCTACATTGATGGTTTGTACAATATTTGTCTTTATGGGACTGAGTTAGTTCATTTAGCATAACACTCTCCAGTCCCTCCCAAGTTAGGTAGTAATTTTCAAAATCATTTGAGCCCCAAGCTTTGACTGATATACCGCTCCTCCAAGTCCTGCTCCAATTTCCTTGGGGAGCACACCCGTTGAGAAGCATTTCTATCCTCTTGCCCCCATTAAATACTCCTATTTACCAAGACTTAGAAAGGAAGTTGAAGAGTGTCAATAGGATATCAAAAATTTCCACTTTCCTATACCCCTGAGGTTCAGTCTCAACCTCAACTTCTCTTTCCTCTAGAGAGGAGGAGGAATCGAATTTGTTAATGTTTCCTTAATTAGTTTAAAAGTAAGAAATTTTTTAAAGGAACTGAAATCATTATTTGAGGACACATACGGTATCAGAGACGATGTAGATTGGTTTCTGGATCACCAATTATACAGCTGGGCCAAGTTAGTAATGCCCATTCTCAGTATCATCTTTTCAGGGGAGAAAAGGGCCTTGGTCCAAAGAGAAGCAATTGTTACCTGGGAGTGTGAAAACTCTGCTGGCCACAGTGTCTCAGCAGCTGATATTAAATTCTCTAAGTAATACCCCCAGTGGGACAATAGGGAATCAGTTCCCTAGTCTCAAAATGCATCCAAAGGCTTTGAGTCTTGGCAATAGAAAGACGAAGAGCCTTCAAAATTTCTAGAAAATCTTAAAGGGCAAATGAGGAAATATATTGGGATAGACTTAGAAGACCCTGTAGGATTTTTGTTGTTGTTATGTGCCATTGAGTTGCCTGTGACTCATAGCGATCCTATGTACAATAGTCCTAAACCCTGCTCTATCGTGTGCCAATCTTATTGTCTCCAGTACACCTACTTCCATTACCCTAGTCACGGAATCAATCCATTTCATTGAGGGTCTTCCTCTCCTGCATTGTCCCTCCACCCTCCGAAGCATGATGTCCCTCTCCAAGGACTACGACATGTCCAAAGTATGTCAGATGAAGCTTCAGAATCCTTGCCTCCAAGAAACAGACTGGCTTCACCCTCTCCATGACAAACTTGTTTGTTCTCTTAGCAGTCCATGGTATATTCAATACTCTTATACAGCATCACAGCTCAAAGGTATCAGTTCTATCATCGCTAGTCATTATTCAGCTTTCTGATGTATAGCAAGTCATTGCAAAGACCATGGCCTGTATTAGGCACACCTTAGTCTCCAGACTGACATTGTTGCTCTTTGTAGAGATCTATGACAGCAGATTTTCCCAATGCAATTCGTCTTTTAATTTCCTGGCTGCTGGTACCAAAAGTGTTGATTGTAGAGCCAAGCAAACTGAAACTGTTAACAATCTCAATTTCTTCTCCATCTGTCATGATGCTGCCAATTAGCCCAGTGGTGAGAATCTTTGCTTTCTTGATGTTGAGCTTCAATCCTTACTGAAGGCTGCAGTCCCTGACCCTCTGCAGCAAGTGATTCAGATCTTCCTCAGTTTTAGCAAGCAGAGTTGAGTCATCTGCATAATGCAAATTGTCGATGAGAGCTCAGTTGGCCTGACATTGAAATGAAATTCAAGAAGATAGAAAACTGGAAGGATAGATCTGTGGAAGAATTACTAAGGAGGCTCAAAAAGTGTTTGTAAGAAGAGATGAAGAGAAGCATACAGAAAGCTAAGATCCTATTGTCCAATCTTGGATAGGCAATTCAGGACATGTATAGATGTATAGTTGACAACCCTCAAGGTCCTGACCTCTGTGGTCAGAAAAAAATGAGAGGTCATAAAACTCAAAGACAATTAGAGAGGGAAGAGAAACCAATGCTTTAAGTGTAGAAGGTGGGGGAGAATTAAAAAAAAAAAAGAATGCCCATAATGAGAAAGAGAAAAGAAAGAAATCCCCTTATGACTTCGATGAGGAACAGGGGTGGTCAGAGGTACTTGTGTATTAATGGGTCCTAGTGGGAGCCCTTGGTGTATTTAGAGATAGGATCACAAAAAGAAATTGTAACCGTTTTAGTAGACTCAGGGGCTTCCAGAATTTTTAAATATGAGGTCATCTTAATAAAGAAGGATGGCATGACTTTGACTACTGATGAAGCCTATACCCAGCTTCTTTTCTAATATGGATTCCCAAGAGTGAGGTCCCAGAACATCAATGCTTAGACATTATTGATTACCAAACAAAAACCTGACCTGACCTTAGACCCCACTTAAAACTGGGCATCATCTTTTTGTAGATTAGTCTTCCTGAATGATTGAGAGGAAAAGACACAATGAATATTATATAGTGGAAGATGAAATCCTCCCAGTGGTGGAATTGATTCTTCTATAATTGGTCATCACAAACATGTGAATTATTTGCCCTAAATCAAACCTTAAATCATTTGTGAGGAAAAAAGGGGACTGCTTACATGAATTTAAAATACACTATTGGGGTAGTTGTTGTTAGGTGCCATTGAGTTGTAGAAAGCTCACAGCAAACCCATGAATGAAAGAGCTGAACACTTGTATAGCTTTCATCATTTCTCCAAGTTCATAGAGTTTCTGGAGGCAAGCTATTTCAGAGACAAGCTATTTTGGAAATGGATGCCACTCCTGCTTCCAAGCTTGTTTTACTCAAGAATGCGATTAGAGTAGTACAGACATTTATTTTCAATAACATTTTTATTTTAGAATGGTTTACTTACAAAGTTTGTATGCATTGGTTTTCACCCTGGATCTTTCCCATTTCCTTTACCCACTCCTCCTTCCACCTATTAAATTGTGCAACCCTTTTATTACCACCATCCCCACATACCCCTCCTCAGTCCTCTCTTCCTCCCCTCCTTGATTCCTCAGGCACATTTTACTAGTTATCTTTCCATTTCTACAATAATGGTCTTCTACAGTATTTGTCCTTATGTGACTGACTTAGTTCCCTCAGCATTAATGCTCTCCGAATTAAGTAGTGATTTTCAAAATCATTGCTCCAGTACACTGCATAGTATTCCATCATGTGAACGTACCACAATTTCTCAATCCATTCAACTGTGGTTGGGCATTTGGACTTGTTCCATGTTCTTGCGGTGGTGAATAATGCTGCTTATGAACTTTGGTGGTAGTACACACATTTTAAAAGATATGGAGAGTTGTTGGTTTATTGTTATGTGCTGTTGACTGCCAATCTTACTGACTCCAACTCACATACCGCCATTGCCCCAGTTACTGTATCAATCCATATCATTCTCATCCAAAGTTGTCCTCTCCTGCCCTGTGCCTCCACCCTTCAGAGCATGATGTCCTTCTCCAAAGATTAATCCCTCCTTGCCACGTGCCCAAAGTATGTGACATAGAGCTTCAAAAATCTTAGCATCCAAGGAGAAACTCTTGGTGGTTCAAAGTATGTTCAAGACTCTTCTCCAGCACCACAATTCAAAGGCATCAATTCTTCTTCTGTCATCATTAGTCATTGTCCAGTTCTTTAATGCATAGCAAGTAATTACCAAAACTATAGTCTGAATCATGTGTACCTTAGTCTCTAGACTGACATCATTGCTCTTCAGCACTTTGGAGAGGTTTCTGACAGCAGATTTTCCCAGTGCAATTTGTCTTTTGATTTCCTGACTGCTGGCATTAAGAGTGTTGATTGTGGAGCCAAGCAAGATGTAATTGCTCACAACTGCAATCTCTTCTCCATCTGTTATGTTGTTGCCTATTGGCCCAGTGGTGACAATCTTTGTTTTCTTGATGTTGAACTTCAACCCATACTCAAGACTGCAGTCCTTAACCTTCTGCAGCAAGCACTTCAGGTCCTCCTCAGTTAAAAACCAACTCAGGAACAAGTTTGAGGCCTTAAACACTGAGAGAAGATATAAAGAAGAATGCAAAAGGTTATTAGAAAGACAAAGAAAAACAAAAGATCAAAATGGATGTCAGAGAGACTCTGAAAATTATAATAGTGGGCCAAGAAGCCAAAGCAAAGGGAAGAAATCAAGAAGTTAAGGAGCTGAATAGAAGATTCTAAAGGGCAGCTAGGGAAGACAAAGCAAAGTATAATAATGAAATGTGCAAGGAGCTGAAGTCAGAAAATCAAAAGGGCCAAACTCGCTTAACATTTCTTAAGTTGAAGGAACTAAAGAACAAATTCAAGCCACAAGTTGCAATATTAAAGAATGCTATGGGCAGAATATTAAATGATCAAGGAACCATTAAAAGAAAATGGAAGAAGGGGGGGGAAGAAAGGAAATGAAAGGAGTATACAGAGTCACTGTAACAAAATGAATTGACTGACACAGAAGAATTTCAAGAAACAATATATGATCAAGAGACAGTGGTGATGAAGGAGGAAGTTCAGGCTGCTCTACTAGACTTGGCAAAAAAACAAAGCCCCAGAAAACTGATGGAATACCAATTGGCATATTTCAACAAAGAGATGCTGTGCTGGATGTGCTCACCAGGTTGTGCCAAGAAATCTGGAGGTCAACTACCTGGCCAACTGACTAGAAGGGATCCATATTTATTACCATTCCAAAGAAAGGTGACCTGACAGGGTATGGAAATTATAGAACAATATCACTAATATCACACGGAAGAAAAACCTTGCTGAAGCTTATACAGAGACGACTGGAATAGTACATTAAGAAAGAACTACCAGAAATACAAGCTGGGTTTAGAAGAGGTCTTAGCACTAGAGACATTATGGCCAATGTCAGATGGATCTTGGCAGAAAGCAAAGAGTACCAGAGGAATGCCTATCTGGGTTTCATTGACTATACAAAAGCATTTGACTGTGTATATCACAACAAATTGTAGTTAGCCTTGAGGAGAATGTGAATCCCAGTACATTTGATTGTACTTATGTGAAACCTATATTGGACCAGGGAACAGTCCTCAGAACAGAACAAGGAAACACTGCATGGTTCAAAATCAGGAAAGGAGTGCATCAGGGATGCATCTTGTCTCTATACCTTTTCAATCTATATGCAGAGCAGATCATCCTGGAAGTTGGACTTTATGAGGAGGCATGTGACATCAAGACTGGAGAAAGGCTCACCAACAAATTACGTTATGCAGATGACACAACCTTGCTTGATGAAACTGAGGAGGATCTGAAGCGCTTGCTGCAAAAGGTCAAGGATTATAGTCTTCATATGAACAGAGCGAGGGCTAAAAAACCCCCGAAAGCAGGCTCTGATACATAAGAAACAGGCAAAGTCAGATCTTGGAAAGCTTAAAGTTGCCTGAAGAGATAGCAATAGTCCACATTCCTGGCCATAAAAAGGACTCCACTTTCAAACATCAAGGCAACAACCTAGCAGATGAAATGGTAAAACAAGCTGCTCTGTCACCAGAAAGAATTATCTTTCACCTGACACCATGCCTTCCTGCCCAGTGGCCACTCCAATTTTTACCCCAGGTGAGAAAGAACAGTTAAATAGAACAGGAGCAGAAGAAAATGCAAGTGGCTTTGTCTGATGGAAGAGAAATGCTCTAAACCATTAATGACAAAATTTCTGAAACTGCACCAGAGCAGTCATTGGAGTCCCAGGTAATATGTGACACAGTCCTTCAGATCTCTGGTTGCACACCTGTGTATATCTTAGCAAAGGAGCTTTCTGAAGTATGTCTTATGTGTTGAAAGACAAACAAGCAAGCCTTAAGGCAGATGCTTCATGGAGGTAGGAATCTTATATTGTGACCCTTCCAAAGCATTCAGATCGATTTTACAGAGATATCTAAGGTAGGTCACCTCACATACCTCCTCATAATTTTTGACCATTTTACTCATTAGGTGGAGGCTATATTCCTACTGGAAGTGACTATCAACAATGTGGTGTTAGTTTTCTGTGGAAACCATAGTGGCCTGATTTGGTTTAATTGAAAACATTGACTCAGATAATGGCACTCATTTTACTTCTCACTTAATCAAAGGACTAGTAAAGGCTCTTAGAACTAAAGGGGAATATGCCCCCTGGCACTCTCCTTCTTCTGGGAGGTAGATAGAATGAATCAAACCCTAATCAATATAGCAAATTAAGTTTAGAAACTAGGTTACTGCATATGAAATGTTTTTCTATAGTCCTTTTAAAAATCTGAATGGCTTCTTAAAAAGACATTGAGATGCAACAATATGGAAAACTAGGCAATGGGGTCACACTTATCTGTGTTCCTATGGATATTATTTGAATATTTGTTTTATATACATTTTTATTCACTTTTCACACATGCTACTAAAGAATACACCCAGCTGCTGAGCAAACATTTGTAGCTTATCCAGGGGAAGAATGGGCCAAAGGTTAGTGTTGTGACCTGTTTTAAAAATAAAGTATCTTGACATTAAAAAAAAAAAAGACATTGGCTTAGCCCAATAAAATGCATATAAATACCTTGTGAGTTACTCTACTCAAGCTACATTCCTACTTCTGAGACAAAGGATCAGTTTCTCAAAAACTTTATACTTGGCTTGTCCTCTACTTTCTCTTAAGAAAAAAGAACTTCTGGCACAGAACTCAAGAACCCTTGAGTTCCCAGTGCATTTTCATCAGCCAGACAGTTATGTGTTCATCAAGAGCTGGAAAGAGAGAAAACCTAAGCCAATATGAGAGGGACCTTTTCTGGTACTTTTAATCACTGAATTTGTGGTTCCGTTTGTACAGCCAAAAAAGGTTGGATCCATCATACACAGGTAAAGAAAGCCCTCCTATATATACAAGAAAGATGGACCATGATCCTAGAACCTACTCCTACCAAAATCTCTTTCAAAAGGACTTAACTATCCTTTTCTTTATCTTTTGTCCTTTTACTAAAGTACATTTTAAAATTAACATAACTCATGCTGTCTCGCAGATCAACTCCCCCTAACTAGCCAATTTGGTGCATGTTCAGCCATTCTCTGTGGATATTTAACAACTCAAAAGCAACTGTCCAATATAGACAACCCTATCCCTCTACTCCAAGAGGTGAACATTCTCCCTGCAGAAGTTGATAGGCCTGCCTGATGGGCATCTACTCCTTGTGATAATTTGCACCTTGTTTATTGGACCACCCGGTACAAAGGGTGAGCAGCCATTGGGATTTGGGGAGGAGAGATGTAGAGCTTTCCTGATCTCCACACTCTGTCCCAGGTACTACGGGGCACACTAGCTAGGGGCGGCCGCCCACCGACGCCATTGCCAGAAAAGTAGTTTTTGGGATTCGGGGAGGAGAGAGTGGAGGAGCTTTCCTGATCTACTTGGAGGGCATTAAAGAATAAAATTTAGTTTATATGAGGGACTACCCCACCAACTACAAACTTTTGCAATGTAATTCACTACTAAATAATCCCAAAACTATGACTACATGGCCTTCAGTAGTGAAACTTATGGTTAGGAGCAGATGTTACAGGAAAGGATCCTGTAGGGGTCTTCTCTCTGAAATTAGCCAGACAAAACTCAAGTCCCACCCCTACTAAAGAAGACATTCTAACACAAGATTCTAGAAACACTTCAAATCCAGTATTTTAAGTTTGAGAAATCATCTTTCTAAAGTGACTATTGTTAAGGTTAAAAAGCTAAAACAAACTGTAGTAATAGAAATAGAGTATGAGGATGCAAATGCCTAGCTTGAGTGGATTAAACATTCTATTTACACTCTAAACAAAAGTGACTGTTATGAATGTGCGACAGGAAGATGGTAGGCTTGAATTGTTTCCTTTCCACTAGGATGGTCATCAGATCCTAAGGTCTGTACTTTATGATTGCTCTCTTTTAGGAGTCTTCAGAAAGAGTGATCTTTGTCACTATTATTTTCTGAGGTTAGGAGTCCTGCAGGTCAGCCTGAAGGACCATCGAGCCACTAGCCTCAGATGACAATTTCACCTTATGCCTCTCTAGGCTTTTTGGATATAGGACGAATTTGATGTTCCTGGTAAACCTAATAGAATACAGTGAATTTTGGCTTTTAAACAGTTTCACAAGCAGTCTACCTTTACCTTTCGGTGAGCAGATATTTGGTGGTACTATGGGAAACAACTATTGATGTCATACTGGGAAAACAGAATAGCAGGTGTGCCCTAATACAACTGGTCATTTCTTTGACTGCGGCATTGAGATAAAATCCTGTACAGAAACCTCAGACCAAAAGACCATTCTCCCTATGGTGTTTTTGATTCTCTTCTCTATATTGATGCTATTGGGGCTCCCAGGGGAGTGCCAAATAAGTTTAAAGCAAGAAAGCAAAAAGCAGCAGGATATAAATCAGTATTGTTTTGGTGATCCACTATTAACAAAAATGTAGGCTGGATTAATTATACATAGTATGATCAATAAAGGTTGGTCATTTACAATCCAGATGCCATACATGAAATACCTGACGAACTGGGGTCCACAAGTAACATGGTCTGGGGAAAATAGATTGAATTTAGACATGATATTATAAAAAATGGGTAGTGTGTGTGTTATGGCTGAATTCAGAGCTATACTTTCATCCCCACTAACACTGCTCCTAATGGGACTACAAGGAGTAATCAATGAATTAGCTAAAAATTCAGGTTTATATGTTCTATTCTCTGATCTCAGAGTGTTAAGGACTGCAGCCTACAATATGGATTGAGGCTCAATGTCAAGAAGAGAAAGATTCTCACCACTTGACCAATTGGCAGCATCAGGATGGAGATTGAGATTGTACACAGCTTTAGTTTGCTTGGCTTCATAGTCAACAGTCTTGGCACCAGCAGCCAGGAAATTAAAAGGCGCATTGCCATGGGAAAGTCTGTTGTTAGGGACCTCTCCAAAGTGCTGAAGAACAATGGTGTCTCTTTGGAGACTAAGGTGCATCTGATACAGGCCATGGTCTTCGCAATCACCTGTTATGCATCAGAGAGTCGGATAATGACCAAGGAGGATAGAAGGAGAATTGATGCCTTTGAGCTGTGGTGCTGGAGAAGAGTATTAAGGATACCGTGGACTGCTAGGAAAACAAACAGATTTGTCCTAGAAAGGGTTAAACCGGGTGGTTCCTTTGAGGCAAGGATTCTGAGCCTCCGTCTAACATACTTTGGACATGTTGTGAGGAGAGACCGGTACTTGGAGAGGTACATCATGCGTGGGAGGGTGGAGGGACAGCACAGGAGAGGAAGGCCCTCTATGAGGTGGATTGATTCAGTGACTGGGATAATTGGGATGAGAGTGTCGAAGACAGTGCGATTGGCACAGGACAGAGTGGAGTTTAGGGCTGTTGTACATAGGGTCGCTATGAGTCGCAGGCGACTCGACGGCACATAACAACAACAACAACAACAATTCTCTGATCTCATGGAACAATGGTTTGGAAAATGGAAAGGATTAATTATTTCAATCCTCACATCATTAATTATTGTGTTTGGAGCCCTAAGTTGTTTTATCATACCTTGTAAGGACTAATCCAAAGAGTTCTATAAACAGCTCTAATCAAACAATCCCCTCCTCCATAGTCTAGTAGGTTTTTTCCTACTGAATATTCAAGAACGTCAAAGCCAACCCCTTCCCAAGAAATTTGAAGAGAAGAATAAAGAAGTATAACATAAAATGGGGGGGGGTGGGAAAGATAAATACATGTGTCTTCAAATAGTTTCAAGATGGGGTTGTTGTTGCTGTTGTTGTTACATGCCATCGAGTTGCCTGTTACTCACAGCAACCCTATGTACAACAGCCTTGTGTTCTGTGTCAATCTCACTCTCTCAAACACACCTACCCCCATAACCCCAGTCACTGAATCAATCTACGTCACAGAGGGTCTTCCTCTCCTGCACTGTCCCTCCACCGTCCCAAGCATGACATCCCCCTCCAAGGACTGGCCCCTCCTTACAACATGTCCAGTGTATGTCAGATGAAGCTTCAGAATCCTTGCCTCCAAGGAACAACCTGGCTTAACCCTATGAAGGACGAATCCGTTCATTTTCTTAGTAGTCTATGGTATATTCAACATTCTTCTCCAACACCACAGCTCCTTCTGTCCTCCCTAGTCATTGTCCAGTCCTCGACGCATAACAAGTGATTGCAAAGACCATGGCCTGGATCAGGCACACCTTAGTCTGCAGAGTGACACCATTGCTTCAGTACTTTGGAAAGGACCCTAACAGCAAACTTTGCCATCACAATACGTCTTTTAATTTCCTGGCTGCTGGTGCCAAAAGTGTTGACTGTGGAGCCAAGCAAACTAAAGCTGTGAACAATCTCAATCTCTTCATCATCCATCCTGATGCTGCCAGTTGGCCCAGTGGTGAGAATTTTTGTCTTCTTAATATTGAGCCTCAAGCCAGAGGCAATTAATTGCACGGGAGGAGATTTCCCATCCTTCTCCCGAGGAGCAGCTGGTGGCCTCAAACCACATGCGTTTGGGATTACAGTGCAGCTTCTTGTCACTAGGCCATCAGAGCTCCCTCAAGATTGTGTAGAAACTGAAATAAGATAAGCTTGGTTTTAACCCATTGTCCTTGTTTTCTTGCTGCAAACTGACCAAAATCAGTTTTTTACATGCTGTACCACCTCTTGGATAAAAGACATTGCAAACTTCCCCCAAATCTTAATCCCCTCCCTCCAAGCTCAGTTTAAGTTAGCTAATAGGATAAGGACAAAACTGTGCAGTCATAGCCCTAGCCAATAGGGTGAGGCATAGCTTTAACTTTCACAATAGAGATAAAACTCTGGGCAAACCACCTGTCTTATATGCTTGTGAGCCAAACTTCATGTTGCTGTGCACTCCTCCGTTAGAAATAAAGTGTGCCTTGCTGATATTCTTTTGTCCTATTGTGTCTCTGTTATAACACTGAACCACAATTCTAATAAACAGGTTATTTAATTTCTGTGCCATATATTATTTAATGTATAAAATGGGGGTGATAGCACCTGTTAACTTCACTGTATTATTTTAAGTACTTGGTAAGATTAGTTATGATCATTTTTGTCCTGTTGAATAGGACTAAAAACTGGGAGGATTGTCCTGGGGGACTCTTTTTTTTTCTGCATGTACATCCCCTCTCCAGAGCTGTAAGGTAAACTTTAACAGTAGTGGGGTAGGTAGTGACTGAGATGATTATTCCTTCTCAAAATGCACAACTCATCCCCCATCAGTCCCATTCAACTTTTAGCAAACTCTAAGAATAACTGTCTCCACAATTAATACAACCACACATGCATCATTTCTTACATCAATGGGCACATCTTTTCAAAATAGCCATTAACCACCCTTCCATACTTTGACATAGTCCAATAAGTTTGTTCTGAGATTAAGAAAGATATTAAGCCAAACAGATTGAAAGGCATATATTAGAGATTTATACCTCTAACATTGGCCTGTCTTACTGTGGTAGCTTGTATGCTGTGATGCTGAAAACTAAGCCTCTGATATTTCATATGTGAGCAAGGTAGTGGCACTTCTGACTAAAGGAAGAAATATCTGGTGATTTACTTCCATAAATTACTCAGTGAAAACTTTCTAGATCACAACAGACCATTGTACGTGATAGTGATAGAAGACAAGTCCCCTAGGTTGAAAAGTACTATACAATAGCCAAAACAATGATTAAAAAAAAAGCCAGTAATCATGAAAATAACTCAAGATTGGGCAATATTTTCAATCTTGTCAGAATAGTCATGAATTGGAGTCTACTTGACAGTAATTAACAACAATACTATAACATGAAATAAATCATAAAATCTTAAATTTTTGGATAATTTTTACTTGGTTTTTATCTAAATTGGAAATTTGTATTATTTTTATTGTTGTTCAATGGATTTCAATACATTACAAATATGTACTTTTCTTCCAAGAGTTACTAAATGACTTGTGTTTGCTTTTTTTTCACCAGTTTTTTTATAAACTCTCTATCAATATCCCAGCCACACAGACCCATTATCAGAACTCCTCCAGGGTTTTAGGAAGGAAATAGAGCAATAAGACCTGGAGATTTCAGGTTTTTATCAACCAGAAGCTATAGGATATTTACTAAAGAAGATAAAAAGCTGATGTTGATAGTGAGGGGGAGCAAGCTGTAATTGTTAATAACCTCAATCTCTTCTCCATTTACCACGGTGCTGCCAACTGGGGTGTTGCCATGTTGGAGTAGAGTCTACAGTACCTAACAACAACAGAGATAAGGCATCTAAGGACAAAAATGTAAAATAATTTCTCAGATCAAGATCTGTCCTAGCAAGCAGTGCCTGTTAATCTAAGAAGGCATGGCCTGCCTTGTAAATCAAGGTCAGTTAGAAACAACTTGAAAAATGATGATTTTTTTTTTAAATGGCACGTCTTCCTCCCAACTGCCACAGAACAGTCCATCACACTAGAAAAATTATTCCTTCTGTCTCCTAGCCATCCATTGAAGGTATAGGTAACACTTTCAGTTGTCAATCCAGAGGTTAGAAGTTTGAATCTCCCAGGGGTGTCTTGGAAGAAGAAAGATCTGCTTTATCTATTTTCAAAAAACCATCCATTGAAGCCTCCATGCAGAACAGTTCTACTATCACACACATGGGGATACCATGAGTCAGAAACAAGTAAATGATAACTATTTTTTCTTTTTGTTTTTGTCAGTAAGCAAAAAAAAAAATGTTCATAACTGACCAGTAAACACCATAAATGGGTAAAATACTGAAGTTATCTACAGTTTCATTTTACTTGGACCTACAATCAACATCCATGGAAGCAGCAGTTAGAAAATAAGATGATACATTGTACTGGACACATGTACTATAAAACATGTCTTTTTTTTAGGGGGGGTTATATATTTTTTTCCATTATTGCACATTTTCTTTCCCCTACCCCTAGCCAAAGTCTACAGTGCAATGCACTTTTTAGTCTAGATTGTTGTTATACCTATAATGCCTAATCATACATTACTTTTGGACAGTTTTTCCCCTCATCTGTTTTATTGCATATTGCAGTGTTCATTTTATATCCACTGTTTTCTCATTCTCTCCCATATCTATCCTATTTTATAATAGCAGTAATAATGTAGTCTTTGTTCTTTTGTGACTGAGATATTTTACCCTACATAATGTTCTCTAAACTTCCTCATGTTGTGTACTAGTCATAGGTGACTCATAGCGACCCTATGAACAAAAGACCTGAACACTTGTCTAACTTTCATCATTTCCTCCAGGTTCATAGGGTTTTCAGAAGCAAGCTATTTCAGAAGTGGATGTCACTCCTGCTTCCAAGCTTGGGGAGCTCCACCAAACTGTTCACCATGGGTAACCATTATCTTATTTGACACATTAGTGTCACAGTGTTCAGCATTACAGCAACCACAAGTTACCTCTGTATAGCAAGTGGACAGACCAGGGCTATACGAACTAGAAGAATGTTTGGCGAAAAACAATTAAGACCAGGCCTGAGGTCCTGCGGCCTGAGGGTCCTACTACATGAGCTCCCTCATTCTATAATCATGCATTCTCATTGGCTCTCACCACCCAAAAACACCCATCTGGAAGCATTCTTCTGCTCCTTCAGTCTCCTCCTATTCTCATGCCACATGTTTCTTCATAGAGTCTAACTTCTTTAATGATTTGTCTACCATATAGATGAGTACAAATGAGGGAAGGAG
>NW_006399946.1:4939124-4946773 GCF_000299155.1 Elephantulus edwardii
AACTCTATGTTATTTTGGTAGAGCAAATAGACCTATGCTACAAAGAAAATTAATCAATACTGGCTTTGACAAGCACTGTGGCATTTGGACAAGAATAAACTGGTAGGAGGGTAGAGAGAATAGTGCAACAATGAATGAACGGAAACCCAAAATCTCTGTAAATGTTTATGAAAATTAATAAAATATAATTATAGGGAAAAAAATAGACCTATGCTGTACCACTCGAAAGTGTTCATCCAAAATCAATTCTATCCATTCGTTTGTTTTTTAATTTTCTACTAGTTTATTTACAAAATTTGAATAAATTGTTTTCAAGAACAAATTCTTTCCATTTTCCTCACTCTCCCCACCATCAAATTGTACAACCCAATCTTGCCTCCATCTCTTTGGTATTGTGAATAACGCAGCAATAAACATGGGTATACATACGCCTATTTCAGTCATGGCTCTGGTTTCTTTAGGGTATATTTCTGGTAGTGGAATTGCTGAGCAAAGAGTATTTCTATTTCCAACATTTTTAATACGTGCCAGACCACCTTCCATAGTGGCTGTTCCATTTTACATTCCCACCAGTTGTGAAGAAGAATTCCAGTCTCTCCACAACCTCACCAGCATTTGTGATTTGCTGCCCTGTTGAACTTTGCCATCATTGCTGAGGTGAGATGCTTCCACCTCTTTCCAATTGTGAATAATGCAACAATAAACATGGACGTGCATACGTCTATTTGAGAGTATATTCCCAGTAGTAGAATTGCTGGGTCAAATGGTATTTCTATCCCTAACTTTTTAAGAAGGTGCCAGACTGCCTTCCACAGGGTCTGTACCATTTTATATCCCCACCAGCATGAATAAAATTTCTGAAACATATGAGGGAGAGAATAATTTAAAAGAGATATATGATAGGGTATTATAGTTATCACAAGAGTCCACAATTAAGGTTGCATAGTGGAGTGTACTTGGGGCGGTGGGAGGGGTGCGGGGGGATTGTATAACAAAGAAAGAATTTTTCTTTTACTTCTCAAAGAGAAGAGAGAACTGGAGGAAGGCGGGAGGAGGGTTGCGCAGGGAGAAAAGTGCAACAATGAATGAATAGAAATCCAAAATCTCTGTAAATGTTCATTAAAATTATTAAAATAAAATCTAAAAAAAAAGTTCTGATCCTTTCATAACCTCATCAGCATTTTTGTTTGCTGCCCTGGTGAACTTGGTGCTTGTTGCTGAGGTGAGATGATATCTCATAGGTGTTTTGATAGTCATCTGTATGATAGCTAGGGATTTTGCACATTTTTTAATGTATTTGTTTGACATCAGAATGTCTCCTTTGGTGAAATGTGTACATTCTGTGCCCATTTTGTGATTGAGTTATCTTTTTTTGTTGAAGTGCTGGCATATTCTATAAATTTTATACATAGTCCTTTATAATATTTATGTTATAAATATTTTTGCCAGCCTATGGCTTTCTATCTTACCTTGTTGGAGAAGTTTTTTTATTTGCATAGGGATTTGATTCTTAGATGTCTCATTCATCTATTTTATTCTCTCTTTGTTGTAGGGTTTTCATTATGCTTATAAAACTGTTTATGCTGTGGATTAGGGCTTCTAGAATTCTTCATAGCTTTTCTCTGATGAATTTTATAATCTTTGGTTTTACTTCTAGGTCCCTGATCCACCTTGAGTTGGTTATTGTGGATAGTGTGAGGTGTGAGTCTTGCTTAAGTCTTCTACAGATGGTTTTTCAATTTTTCCAACACCTTCTCTTAAAGAGATTGTCATTTACCCACCTAACTAATTTCATCTCCTCATCAAAGAGTAGTTAAACATAGGTAGATGAGCTGATTTTGGGGTTTGCAATTCTATTCCATTAATCTATATGTCTGTCACTATACTAGTACCAAATAGGATTTGAGATCAGGGAATGTGATACCTTCTAACTTGTTTCTCTTTTTCAGTAGTATTTGGTTTATTCAAGGTCTCTTTCCATTTGAGATAAAATTGGAAATTGCTTTTCTATCTCATTGAAGAATGGAAATGGTGTCTGTGTTGGGATTGCATTGAACTTGTAGATTGCCTTTGGTTAAAGTGTCATTTTCACGATATTGAGTCTTCCTATCCATGAACATGGTATATTCTTAGATTACCTTGGGGGGTTTTTTTGTGTGGTTATTGTTTCTTGTAGAAATGCTTTTTTTATTGTACTTTTAGCTCCATTTCTAGATCCTCTTTTAAGTAAATCCTTTTTTTTATTTTTTATTTTATTATTTGTGTGTACCATCAAATTAGATCTGACTGGTACAGGAGGAGATTGTCCCTCCTTCCCCAGCAGAGCATCTGGTGGATTTGAACCATGCGCCTCTGGGATTGCAGTGCAGCTTCTTGCCACTAGGCCACCAGAGCTCCCCTAAGGAAATCCTTTTTTAAGGAAATCCAAATAATTTTGTATATTTATCTTATACGTTGTTACTTTGCTAGATTGGTCGACTATGTCTATTAGTATTCTCACTGAATCTTTAAGGTTTACTAAGTATATTATCATATCATCTACAGACAGAGATATCTGAGATAGAGATATCTATCCATCAATTTATTACCTCCTCTTTGCCAGTTTGGATACCTCTTGTTTCCTTGTCTTGCCTTCTTGCTTTCACTAAAACTTCCAATAAAAAAAAAAATTAAAAAAAAAATTTGGAGTCAAAGAAACAATTAGAGCCAAATACTTGGATTATGAAGGAGAGCACAACTGTATTGAGTAGACTGTCATTTACAACTGAAGGATTTTTGATGATACATAAATATTTAAAACAAGATGCAAATGTCTTTATTTATATCTCTGATGTAGCTATAAAATGGAAATATTATGTATCCATAAAACTTAAAAAACAATAAAATAAAAATTAATATTAAAAAAATCACAATTAAAATAAAATTTTCTTTAGAAAAACAGCAAAAAAAAAACCTTCCAATAAAGTATTGAATAAGAGAGGTGATAGTGGGAATCCTTGCCTAATTCTTGTTCTCCAGGAGAATGCCTTTAATTTCTCTTCATTGAGAATGATGTTGGATCTTGGGTTTGCATATATACTTTTCACTGTGTTGAGGAAATTCCCTCTATTCCTATTCTAATGAGTGTTTTAATCAAGAAGAGTTGTTGAATTTTGTCAAAGGCCTTTTCTGCATCAATTGATAGGATCATGTGGTTCTTGTTCTTTGATTTGTTAATGTGATGAATTACATTGTTTTTCTTGAAAAATAAACAGCCAGAATGTTCCTTAAGTAAGGATGGAAAGATTTTATCACACATCTTTTGAGTATACTATCAGGAAGTACCAGTTTCTGGAGAAAGATGTGATAAAACAGAATGTCAGTTGTTGAGATGTAGTGACAGCTATGTCAGAACCAACTCAATAGCATCTAACAAAAATGAATTATCATCTTACTGAGTTTCATTTGCATACTGACACTCAAGATAAAATAATTGATCTCCCTACTTTTTCAATCTATATGCACAAAAGATGATTCAGGAGACTGGGCTTTATTACGAGGAAAGTGGCATCAGGATTGGAGGAAGACTCATCAACAACTTTGTTATGTAGATGACACAATCCTGCTTATGAAAACTGAGGAGGACCTGAAGTGCTTGTTGCAGAAGGTCAAGGACTGTAGTGTTCAATATGGATTGAAGCTCAACATCAAGAAGACAAACATTCTCACCACTAGACCAATTGGCAGCACCATAATAGATTGAGAAGCGATTAATTCCACAATCAACACTCTTAACACCAGCAGTCAGGAAATCAAAACATGAATTGCACTGAGACAATCTGCTGTCAGGTACCACTCCAGAGTGCTGAAAAGCAACAATGTCAGTCTAGAGACTAAGGTGTGCTGAAAACTATAATTACTTGCTATGCATCAGAGAAATGAACAATGACTAAAGATTAAAGAAGAATTGATACCTTCGAGTTGTGGTGCTGAAGAAGAGTCTTGAACATTCCATGGACTGCCAAGGAAACAAATAGGTCTATCTTGGAAGGAGTGAAACCAACTTTCTCCTTGGAAGCTAAGATTTTGAAGCTTCATTGTACATACTTTGGGCGTGTAACCAGGAGGGACCAGTCTTTGGAGAAGGACATCATGCTCAAAGGGTGGAAGGACAGCAGAGGAGAGGAAGACTGGAGGAAGAATATAGCAGTTGCCCCCAGTCCTAATCACTCCTTGAGAAACCTGACAATGCCTAAGGGACCAGAGCAGAGACCAGACTAATGACCATACCAAAGAATAGACCAGACAATGGAACAAGGCTCTGGGCCTGATCATAAAAGCCCAAACCCAAGTTAATTAACAACCCCAAAATTCAAGCAAAATACTATCTTCCCTAATCCTCTCTAAAACCCCTATAAAAAGAAACTGCCCTTGACTGCCCTTGTACCATTTTGACCTTCTAAGCTCCTCGTGGTCAGTTGGTGTCCCTGTCAGACCATGCAATAAAGGCCTGCTTTGTTTTGGGTTTTTTTTTTTTCTTTCTCTCTCTTGTCCTCAACTCTTTTTTCTGTCTAACAAAGACCCTGGATAAGATGGATTGATACAGTAACTGGGAAAATGGGGGTTGGTGTGTCGGAATCAGTAAGACTGGTTCAGAACAGGGCTGGCTTCAGAGCTGCTGTACATAGGGTCGCTATGGGTCGCAGGCAACTCAATGGCACATAACAACAATAACAACAACATTCATCAGAAGCAAGAGAAGATAAGGAAAATCAGAACTAGGAATGAATGAGTGAGTGTTTAACTGTCATAATGAATAACTACTTCCTTTGTCCTTGTGACAAAGTTTTGCAAGTTTTCTGGTAGTAGATCATAAAAACTTCCCCTAATAAAATAGGCCTATACCCTGTTGCAATGAATATTTAATTCCTGTTAAGTAGCTTTCAAAGCAGAATCTGCTTAGACCGTGTATGTAAACATGTGCTGCTCATTATCTTCTGCCCACTATGTGACTTTCCTCTAGAGGTGACATAGAGCCAGGACAGAACTTCACTCAGAAGCATTCTTCACAGAATATCTCTTGAAAGACTCACTTGTTCATCTTATTTCCATAATCCCACCTAGATTGGTCAACTCTGAGTAAACCTTTCCTCTCATTAAGTAACTGCTGGATTATCAGTATTAAATATTATCAGTATTAAGAAAATAAGAACACCTGGCTGCTTTGCCTCTTTATTGAGAAAGAAGACTTAGGCTCCAGAGTGCCTGCTGTGGCCATTTTTTCTTCTTCTTGAACCTTCTCTTTTTCTCTAATAATCTATCTGAAAATTAGTACCTTGCCCCCTCATTTTAATTAGACTTGGCAAGAACTCTCAAATCTGAGGTCTATGACACAATAAGACTAGAAGAGCAGCCTGGCGAACATTAGTAAATGTTTGTCCAAGGTTCTAAAGAGGAATTCTAATAAAAATCGGGAGACATACAAGCAGAATTTCATGTTCTCATGGGATTCAGATTTTCTTGAGTCATTAAGGCTGACCAAATCCTCCAAAAATGCACTGAAGTAAGTTATAAACCTTAAACCAAAGTATTCCTCAAAATTGTCTTTAAGCCAAATAATTATAAAACGTCTATCTTGAGCATTGTGCTTATGTTAAATTAACTTTTTGTTGTGATTTGGGTCATAGATTATAGAGCAAATTTGCTTTCCAGTCAACAATTCACACATATTATGTTTAGTGCCACGGATTACAACCTCCTCATTGTAATAGCATCCTTTCTACTTTCTCCTTGTGTTTTCATTTGTCTTTCTCTCCTACTCTTTTCTGCCTTTTAAGCTTTATCCTTGAGCAGATGCTATCCTTTGATTGTATGCACTTAACTGTCCTAAGGAGTGCATATCGCCCTGCTATTATTGAGACAGACTAGGGGTTTGGCCATGTGACAGTCCAGTAGAGATAAATAAGAACCAGCAGGAAGCACTTTTAAGTTTGTACTGTCTTAGGGAAACAATAGATGAATTGTTTGCTTTTATTCAAGAGAGTATTGCTAAACAATATAAAATTTTAAAATTTAGCACTGCAAAAGGAGTTATTAATTGTTGTAGGAGGGGAAAATAAACATGGTGGCCTCAAACCACATATCTTTGAGATTGCAGTGTAGCTTCTTGCCACTAGGCCTCCAGAGCTTCCTGTTATCAATGCAGATACCAAAAAAAATCAAGAAAAACTAGTTTATTCCAGCATGCTGAATAAAAGGGGAAAGATAAAGAATGCGAGAGTCCAAGCAGCCAATGAGGCAGCTCCTCGCAGCTTCTCCCAAGGCTCCGCACGGCTACATCCTACAGAAAGATTTCTGTAAGTTACAATATTGATGTCCCATTTACATCAAGGTACTTAAAGGGAGCACTCACATTTTGTTTCCTAGTTTCTTAGATCAAGAGACCTTTTGATATGGGGAACAATACAATGCGTACATCTTTTCAGAAACATAGGACAGTCACAGACATAGGAAAGAAGAAATACACAAAGTTGAAACTAAGTTACTAAGTTGAAACTAAGATCTAGGTAAGATCCTTTGTCCCAGGTTATTGGGGGATGGAAATGTAAAGGAAATGTACTATAAACTTATGTCCCTTTGTTGGAGCTCCTTCTTCGTTAAGGTACTAATACTATATAGGCATTTTTAGATAGAAAAAAAAAGAGCATGAGGACACAAGGGAGAGAAATGAAGAAACTGGTCCCAAGAAACGAACAGACCTTTATTGCATGGTCTGAGAGGGATGCCAAGTGACCCGACCACACAGCATGCAGGCAGAATTGAAATGGCGCCCGGGCAGTTGATGGGAGGATGGGGTCCTTCTTATAGGGGTCCTGGGAAGGACTAAGATGGAATTTCTCGGAACTTGGGGTGTTAATTTAGGTGTGGGCTATTTTGATCAGGCTCAGACCCTTAGCAGGATCCATCATCTGGGCTGGTCTTTGATATGACCAGCTTAGATGTTATCAAGGGTTTTTTTTCAGGAAGTGGTGGTGGGACAACTGCTATATTCTTCTTCCAAGGATAGTGTTATGCTAGAAAGCTCATTTACTAGAAAGATGAGGTGAAACTCAGAGCATCAGCATGGTTGTTTCAACAAATTAACTTTTTGAATTGGACACAGGACTTCAGAATATGCTCAATTCTCAACAGTTGTTTCTGCCAGGCTCATGCATAGTTGAGCACTTTAAAATATTTCTACCTCTCCAGAGAATGAAGAATTCACCTTGAACTCTAAACTTAAGGGGGTTCTACCTGTAAGGTAAAAAAGGTGCAGAGAACTCAGTGAAGTGAAACAAAAGAATTTATTACACCACAACAAGATAAAAGTAAATAATCCAATAGAAAAATGGGCACAAGATATGAACAGACACCACCAAAAAAGACATTCAGATGGCTAACAAGCACATGAAGAAATATTAAAAACCCCTAGCTCTAAGAGAGATGCCAATCAAAACAATTATGAGCTATCATCTCACCCCAGTCAGAATATCAAAATTTAACAGAACAGCAAGCAACAAATGCTGGCGAGGTTGTGGAGGAACTGGAACCCTTATTTACTGTTGGTGGGAGTGTAAAATGGTGCAACCCCTGTGGAAAGCAGTATGGCGCTTTCTCAAAAAGTTGCAAAT
>NW_006399946.1:4947382-4951467 GCF_000299155.1 Elephantulus edwardii
ACAAAAAAAGAAAAAAAGTTTATTAGTGGCTCTTGGGCAGATTTACTGTCTGAGGCCAGAGAAAGGCAGAGTCAGGCAGCAAAGTTGCAACTGAGGAAATTACAGGCCAAACTTTATAGGTAGGGGTTGGGGGTAGGGTGGTCAGTTCTCCGTGGAGGGTGTTGATTGGGTGCCCTATGTTAGTTTCCAAATCCAGAGCTGTTCAGTTATGCAAGATGTGGTTTATGGTCGTGCTTTTTTCTGACTGGCCATAGACCTCTTACACCAGGTAGAATGGAATGTCTCTCAGAAGGTGCGATTAGTGTGGAATGTTGCTCAGCTCCCAGGTGGCCTGTCACTATCCAGTGGTCATTGTTAAACATTTAAAAATTACAACATTTTATTGGATACTGAGAAAAGTCTTCTGTTTGTTCACTAGATATCTCATTCATGGCGGGGGCTATCATCTTCTTTGGCATTGCTAATGGGATGAGTTGAGTTAGGTAAATAAGTGTAATCCCGACTATTTCTTTCCCCCTAGCATGCATAAGACAATAAAAAAAGTGAATTTCACAATGCCTAATATTATCAGTACACTAAATAGAAGTGTTACTGTTCCTTGCATGAGAGAACCAGCCTACCTCTCAATATTAGTGGGTAACCAACTGAATAGATATGGTATGCGTAAAGGCATCACCAGGTGATGACAGGTGGACCACTGTTTGATATTCAATGTGTCTTGCTCAACTACTGTGTTATTTATACAAAGTCAATAGGAAGTGTAGTTAGTGCACTTCCAGTTATTGATACAGTGGATATTATCAAAACAAAATTCTACGGTTTTGTAATTATTTTTTCTTCATATACAATTGTTAATTAGACAAAGAGATGGTCATATTTTTGTCAGTCATATTGAGTCTCATTCTTTTTGCCAGGACCTTTAGTGAAATAAAATAAATTGGCTAGTAAATGATTAATGGATTTTAATTTAGCAAAAGCAAACAATTTCATCATAGTCATTATGCTATAGTGAATATTTACATGGGGTGTCTCATATTCTGGAAGAGATTGTTAAGTGTATTGTAGAATCATGTGTAGGGTGTTTGTCTCTGTTTCCTGTTCCACATTTTAGGGTGAGTCCTAGAGGATTGTTGCCAGATTGTGTTTGATGGGTGAATGCGGAATGCAACTCACATTCCCAAATTTGAAAGATTGCAAATTGTTCATGTTATTATTAATATCAGTTCTGGTTCTGTGGTAATATCTTGTTTATCGGAAAAAGCAACTAAATACGTTGTGGAACATTGTTTATTAGCTTTTTCTATGTTGGAAACTCCTAGAATAATCTAGAGTTATAACACTCCTAGCTATACCAGCAAAAGTTTTCAAATTTTTGTGAATATTTTACTATGTGTCATGGGGCTGAGTTTCCTTGCAATCCTCAAAAACAAGGTATTATGGAATGTACTCTTTCTACTAACAAAAATTATTTATCTGCAGTGGAAACCCATCATGGACTGTATGACTGAATTATTTAGCTTCCGACTGATGAGCTTCCGGATATGGAGCAGGTAGAATAAACACCATCTTTTCAGCAGATGCCAACTTTCCCTCATGTTTTGAGAAAGGTCGTGCTGACATCCGGCAACCATCTTGGAGAAAATGTCATTATAACAGCCATATGGCCATTCTCTTATCTAATTGGTCATATAATTTTTAAAGGACCAACGGTTGGAATGCTACCTCGCTTGGAGACTGGTCACCTCTTCATACACATGGTCCCGGACTTTCTATGAAAGGATTTGTGGGAGGAATGTGGAGTATTTATATGAAGAACTTTCAAACTGAATTGTGGAAATTAGTTGCTAGTATGGATTTGATAAATATTTCCTGTATGCCAAAAGATAAACGTAAGGGAGATAATGTTACAAATGCCAAAGTTATGTCTTGTGTACCTGAACCACATGTCTTTTTGGTGATTATCCAAGATATAATGTAAGTTGTTCTCATTGTAAAATCTCTAACTGTGTTAGCTCTATTACCAAGGATGATTCAGTAGTTATTTTGAAGAATCCTCCTTTTGTTATGACACCAGTAAAGTTAGATGATATTTGGTATGATGATAAAAGCTTGCAAATTTTAAAAGAGTTATGTAAGTTGTCATGTAGAGCCAAAAGAGCTATAGGTCTTGTTATTGTAGGAATTTTTCTCTTATCTCTATGATTGCTACTGTCTCTACTTCTGCTGCAGCTTTAACTCAAAAAGTTCAAACTGCTACGTTTGTAAATGGGTTAATGCATAATGTGACAAAAAATTGGGTAGAGCAAGAAGGTGTGGATGAAGTTATGGAACAGAAATTAAATGCTTTATATGATACGGTAAATGTATTAGGAAACATGGTGCACCAAATTAGAATGAAAGAAAGGTTAAGATACCATGCGGCATATGACTCTATTTGTGTTACTAAATTGAAATATAATAGCTCAGATAATTGGACAAAAATAGTATCTCATTTAAAAGGAGTTTGGATGTCTAATGATTCTCTTGATTTGTATGATTTGCACCAAAGAATTATAGAAATACAGAATACCCCAGATATAGATATTTCTCCAGCAGAACAAGTTAGTCTAATTTTTAAAAATCTGAAAAACTGGTTTCCTTCTGTAACTTCATTTAGAAATCTTTTTTTACCATTGTTGCTGTTTGTACTGTTGTAATAGGTATTCTATGCATCCTCCCTTGTGTTGGTCGTATATTAGCCAAGCGTTATAAAGAATTGCTGGGTAAAGTACATAAAATTCAACTTAAGGCCCTCCCCAGGTGAATGAAGGATGTGTAGCCAGTGACGGGTAAGGAAAGAGACTTGCTCATGATCCTAAGACAGGGAGTAGCATGAATTGCTATTTATCCCAATGACAGGCAACTTGAGTTTGAGTTCTCTTATCCACCTAAGACAGGCAGCATCCCATATTTTATTAAGAGGGAGGAACTGTCAGAGGCCTGGCTTACTTGCAAAGCAAGCTTAGCCCTGTACTGTGAAACTAGCAAGACTAACTCCATCTTGACTAGAAAATCTGCTTGGCAAGGAAGGGAGATGTTAATAAATAAAAATGACCGAAGGTCTCAGGTCTTAAGGAATGTAAAGCCTTAAAATCCTTATGGCTCAAACCCATTATCAGTATCTCACTGAAACTGTTAAATCAATGGTTTGATTTATTAAGAAAAACCAGTGAGGAATGAAAGGACCAGTTATCAGAAACTCAGTTTCTAACAAAGTACAGTTAACCCCACCCCACCCACTTGAGTGGTTTTTTAACAAACAAACAACACCCACCTGTGGTAAATCCCACCCTGATTGATCAACTGCCGTAAAGTGGAATTCTTCTTCTTTTTAAGGGCACAAGGGATTTTTCCACATTCCTGTATCTGAAGTAACCGATAAGATTCAAATAGGTTTCCAAACTGTTTCCCTGAGCTATGGCTAGCCAATTGGAGGTGGACAAATACCCAAACTACTGTGGATGGCCAATCATGGTGTGTATGGTTGGGCAGGGGAATAGCAGAGGTATAAAAGGAGGGGCAGACATCAATTCGGGGCTCTCGGCTGGATGCTGCTGTGTCAGCACGCAGGAGCCTGGGTTCGAACTTGAAATAAACTTTGTTAATTCGACTAATTGGCTCGGTGATCTTTTGGGGGACTCGCTCCGTTACATTTGTTTTACCCTTAATTGGCTGCTATTTAAGCTGAGAGTTTTTATGGCCTGCTTCTGCCTCTGGAATTAATAAGTTCTTTTCAAGGTTAGATTTGGTTCAGGCTCCAGGTGGGTGCTAGACACACAAACTGGGGTTTATGCTGTCCTCTCATCTTCACAGCTGTTGTACACAGGGTCGCTATGATTCTCAGGTGACTCAAAAGCACATAAGAACAACAACAACAATTCTTTTTCAAATTAATAGAATTTTATTACAAGAATCAGATCCTTTTTGAAATCAGATGTATATGATTTGACCGGCCTCATTTCTGTAGCTGGAAAACTCCTAGCCTACTCATCAGCTTTCTGGACAGTTCCTTTTTCGGAGACATAGATACCATCCAAAAATTTTCG
>NW_006399946.1:4951702-4959844 GCF_000299155.1 Elephantulus edwardii
TGATCATGTTCTGTACGTGGCTACAGATGGTGCGAACAGCAGCCAGTTCCTTCCTGTTTCCCCACCATTTGTCAACACGAAGCCTCCTCTTTTTCCTTCCGAGGAGACTGAGCTCTACATTGATGTGATTGAAGTCCCTCCGCAAGGTTCCCCGCGGGCCTTTCACGATAACTGGGCAGCCCTTCAGAGCAATGTCGACATTCTCTGGAATGTCGACAGTCTGGTTGCTGAGAATGGTCTTCATTCTCGCAGTTAATGTGGTAAAGCAACAACAAATTTTTATATTAATATTATTGCTACCATTAGTTCAAAAAAAGTACTTTTTATATTGTGACACATTTTAAGGTTTATCCAATTTGATTTATTGGATGGATAAAGTTTTCATTTTAAACCTAAGGGCTGGGGTAACAAAGGAAGGTGATGGTTGGAACCATGGAGCTTGGGCTGGCAAGTGCTCAGTCAGAGGTCTATGGGGTGATGGGGAAGTGCCTAGAGTCAGCTGGTGCAGAACAACGTGGTGACTTCTCAGAACCTAACTGAATTATTGCTTCTTCTTGGACAGGAAGCTTTGTGAAGCCCTGTTGTGTGTTTTATAGTTTTCCACTTGAAAGCAAAGGACTTGAATATGTATTTTTGATGCTGATAATATTACCTCTTTCAAATTGCTCTTGTTAGTTTAAAAAATAATTCTTAATGTGAGAGGGACTTTTGGGTGAGGTCTGGCTTCTGTAGCTGTTTGGCTGAATAGTGGTGTAGAGGTATTACTAACTCATGATGTCAGGGAGTGTTGATACTGGACTGTTTGAAAGGGAGGGGCAGTACTTTGGGGATATCTTTTGAGGGTTTCTTGGATGAGTTGTATTTCTGATAGGGTGGTATAAATAAGTTCAGAATTCTCTATATAGGTATCAAATATAAAACTAAAGTTTTCTCCAGCCTGTGTCCTTTCTTTGATCTGTCTGTTTATCAGAAGAGGAGATGTATCTCCTACATTAGCTGTTATCTCTTTGAAGCTGTTTTCCCCAATCATATGTAAATTGTAACTTGATCTGCCTGTTTGCCTGGAAAGGGAGTGTCTGGGTGTGAATGATTCTCTTTGAGATATAGAAATGCTTTGATTTTACTAACAAAAGTTTATTGTTAAGTGGGTTGGTGTTTCACCCTAGTATAAAACCCAGTGATCACTCCCAAACAAGGAGGCAGTCTTGCAGGTGACTCACTGTCTCCCAGATCTGAGTAATAAAGTGCTTATGGATATTGTAATCCATTTGTCTTATTGGTGATTGACTACAGAAAGAACCCCTTGCATTCAGTAACATTTCTAGCTATAGGTTAAGTACCACACTCATTTTCATAAGGTTGCTATTAATCATAGTTTGCTAAAAAATACACAATATTCATTTTAGACTTAATTGTCTATAAAAGTAACCTCTGTAGTGAAGTTCAAATCTCTTGCTCATTTTTTAAATTTATTTTTTCTTTATTTGTAGGTGTTATTTGTGTATTCTAGATACAAGCTCTTATCAAAGGTATGTGTGTTGCCACACTACTGCTCAATCTTTGGGGAAGTTCAGAGTTCCTGATTATAAGCCTATCACTAATTAGCAACAATTTTATCAGCTCTCCTAATTTTAGAAAATTTAGGACTTAATTTATAACTTTGTCATGGAAGAAATCTTATTTTTTAAAAGTAAAAATTATTGTAGATAGAACAGATTAGCAATGAAGTCACTGTGTGTTTTCAGTTTAACATGAGGAAAGAAAAAGAAGACCTCCAGATTTTGTCTTCCCTAATGAGTCAATCCCAAAATCCCACTGAACTATTTCAGTCCTAATCCAATTTTCAATGGAAGAGGAACAATATCTTAGTTGATTGCTTTGTGGCTGTGCCTCATCACAGCAGAGGGGAACTTGCACCACCTCTTGGGAATATCAGTAATCCTTGTACCATATCATGAAGTAATCTGCCTAGTTCAAGTTAACACAGATCCTCAACACTTTCGAGATTTCTGACTATTATTTCCCTTGAATCTTTTAGATTATTTTTCAGAGACAGGCAAAACATAACTTACCCTGTTGTTGTTGTTGTTGTTAAGTGCTGTCAAGTCATAGGCGATTCATAACGACCCTATGAACAAAACACCTGAACTTGTGTATATATTCCATCCTTTCTCCTGCTTCATAGGGTTTCCGGAGGCAAGCTATTTCGGAAGTGGATGCCTCTCCTGCATCCAAGCTTGTT
This sequence comes from Elephantulus edwardii, assembly GCF_000299155.1. NCBI lineage: Eukaryota > Metazoa > Chordata > Mammalia > Macroscelidea > Macroscelididae > Elephantulus > Elephantulus edwardii. The sequence goes on from NW_006399946.1 coordinate 4,953,945, forward strand.
TAATCAGGGAGCTCCACCAAACACTGTCTTCCATGGGTAACCATTGTCACCTTTGACACATCAGTGTCATAGTGTTCAGTTTCATAGCAACCATGAGTTATCTCTGTTCAGCAAATGGACAGACCAGGGCTATATGATTTAGAAGAATACGTGAAGAAAAATAATAAAAAACAGGCCTGAGCACCATGGACTAGAGTCACCCACCTTTGACTTGGAAGCATCCCTTTCTGTTCACTAGGCCAACTGATCTCTCTCTCTATGCAACCCCTAGACCTACAAAACCAGGCTCTTAATTTTATTCTAACACTATCCACAGGTAATTCAAATAGTCAACTGGCTCAGAGAGGCATTAACAAATCTTGTTCTGACAACACACTCAGTGAGACAGTTTTCCCTTCCTTGCGTCTAAGCACCACTCTGGTTGCATTTCTTCCAAGATGTTGTTGCTATTATGTGAACCCAAACTTGCAGGGTTATCTCAAATACTACCTGATCAAAGATGACCTCAGGAAAACTTAGTATGTTACATATATTTATAAAAGAACTACTTTCTTTGGGTGAATCACAAGGTAAGGGCAATGGTTTGTGTAAGTGTGCACATGTGTGTTAACTCAAAACTGTTGTTGTTGTTGTTGTTATGCGCCGTCAAGTCTTCTGCGACTCATAGCGACCCTATGTACAACAGCCCTAAACTCCGCTCTGTCCTGTGCCAATCGCACTGTCTCTGACACTCCCATCCCAATTATCCCAGTCACTGAATCAATCCACCTCATAGAGGGCCTTCCTCTCCTGTGCTGTCCCTCCACCCTCCCAAGCATGTTGTTCCTCTCTAAGGACCCAACTGATCTTACATAATTCCTTTATTCTTCTTCCTCATTCCTTCTTCCTTTTCCCACTTTCTTCCCCAGTTAACCACACACATTTACTGCTTTGGTACACAAGTTACACTTTAGCTAGACACAGACAGAACAGACACCATAAGGGAAGGAGCCCTGTTTATATCTTCACTTGACAAATATTCACACTTTAACATTGTGATAGAAGACAGTGACAGGCACTAGGGAGAAACAATATGGATTTTGAAGTTGGAACCCAATCAGTCTGTCAGGACCTCTGGGAGGGGGATAGAAAGGGAGGGAGGGAGGGAGGGAGGGAGGGAAAAGGGGAGGGAGAGAAAAGAAGGAGGAGGAGGAAGTGGAGGAGAAGGAGAAAGGGAGGGAGGGAGGGAGGATGAGTTGTACCATTGAGTCTGAACCAATGGTTTGGTGATGCTCCAGTGGGTTTTTGCACAGGAGGAAATGGCTCATCTCTCTCCTATACAGTTGTTGGTGGATTAAAACTAAGTGTCTTTGAATTGACAGTGTGACTTCTTATTTTTGGTGTTTATAAGCAGAATATGCTGAAAATTAAATTGTGACTTCATTTAAAAGTTTTGACTCAAGTCTGCAATCCGTGTTAGATTTTAAAAGCTGTCTTTTCTTCCAGCTGGAACTCTTCCCTGCACTGGTCGCTGGGCAGAGGAGTCACGTGATTCTTCTGGAGTTGGCAGCTGCCCATTCATGGGGCGGCCCCCTCCTTGGACCACAAGGCCTGGGGAGGGTGTGCAGCATCCTCTTTGGTTAGGACACAGGATTTTGTAAGAAATTAAAAAGAAAAATATGTGTGGGAGAAAAAAAAAAAAAGCTGTCTTTTCTAACAAACACTTCTTCTGACTTTGATGTTGACCTACCCTAACAAAGACATTCCTTTGTTTGAAGTCTGGCAGGTGCAAGATAAAATTTATTCTCAAATAATTTTTTTTCTGTAGTCAAACAGATAGGAAATGAGAGAGCTTGTGCCTGAAAATCTTGGTACAGTGTTGTTAATAAATCTTTAAAACAAACTACCAGAAACAGACATAACTGAGGAGCAATTTTGCTAACAGGTCACCAAAAAGACCTATCTGGTCAATGTCTTGGTGTATGCTGAATGTCATACTCCTTTGGCCAGTCATATAATCCTATTCAAGTACTATGTACTAATCCTTGCCAATTATTGTTTATAGATACATTATATACATTTATACAATACAATGTATTGTCTTTGAGCCAGGTCTGAATTTTGTAGCCTTTAGTTCCCATTCCAATGGTACAAGAGTGTACTGCTGTCTATCTGAATGGTCATTTCCATTCAGTAACAATGGATGTTTCTCAATCTGGACTGTCTTTACCCCTCAATAAATCTCTTAATTTATTTAAGCAGAGTCTGTGATGTTGCTCTATCACAAGAAATAGAAAGGGTGTAATCAAGAATCTGGACTTGGAGTATCAAAACTTGGCCCTGCTACTTGTTTTTTGTATCAAGTGTTTCTTCCATTTCTTCCACTACTATCTAGCCTGCCTTCTGCCAAGCTCCTCCACCCCACTGCCCTCTACTGCTTTGGACCCAATCTGTGCTCCATCCCCTCTTTTGGCCCAGTGCTGGCCTGTCAGCGTGTGGTGGTGTTGAACTGTTCACCTCTCTAGCCTGCTGGTGTTGTGTATAACCGTGGAACCCAACCCAGACACTGCCTATGGGTGAACCCAGTTGACTCTGACCTTCCTCATGAAAGGACTGAACACAAGTACTACTCCCTGTAAAGACTCACTCTACTGTCTTCTTTGATTAAGACTGGCTGCTGTTCCAAACTCAGTGTGGCTGGACTGCTCCTGCAGTTAATAATTCTATATTCTTTCCTTTTTCTGGACTGGAGATATCTGCAGGGTTTCTACAGTTATAGCTTTTATTTGAAGGAGTTTTTTATTTTACTTTTATTTGAAGGAATTTAAGAAGCTACTTTGTCCAATATAAACTGTAAACCCAATGAACTAACTTCATGAGCTCGGTTCTGATTTTTTAAACACATTAGGCAATGTTAGGCAACTTCCTGGAAATAATTGTTATTGCCATTACAGAGTGGTAAGGACTTACATATTTATTTTTTCCTCAAAGAGTCACCTAAAATTTGAATTAATTTTCCCTTCTATTGTTCCTAAATATAGAAGAAATGAGATGTGCTTCTTTTTTATCAGATATGAGATAATTGGTAGTTGACGTTCCTTTGTTAGAATAAAAAGTGCAGCACCTTCTTTGGTATAGGTATGAAAATAACTTTAAATACTACTTGCTAAAATGATTAGATCTTCAGGGAAATTGTTCACATTTTCTTGAAGATCAAAATTTTGTTTTTCTAGCCTATCTTTCAGAGTGTTGATGAGGGTATAGACAGTAGAAGTATATTCTGTAAAAGTAGAAAGACTACCAGCATCAAAGTATTTCTCAATTGATTTTTTATTATAAACGATAAAAGTAGCAAATAAAATAGGATAAAACCTAAAATATCACAATATGAGTGTACTTTCTTTTTTTAATGAGCTTTTTTAAAAAAACTGTTTATTATTTTCTATGTGTGTACCATCAAATTGGATCACACTGGTACAGGAGGAGATTGTCCCTACTTCTTCAACAGAGCACCTGGTGGATTCTAACCATGTACCTCTGGGATTGCAGTGCAGCTTCTTGCCACTAGGCCACCAGAGCTCACTAAGAGTGTACTTTCTTATGAACAGCAATAATACAGACATAAGGAATCTAAGCACCTGTTGGATTCAAACTGTATGCTTTAAGCTTTGCAGCAGAGCTTCTTTTCACCAGGCCCCCAGAGCTCTCTTAAAAAATCTAGACACTTCCATATATGTTTTATGAGGCCTCAAGAGGCTTGGACATGATGACAATATACATTGAAACCAAGGCTAGACAGTACTTTAATAACAAATCAAAAGTACCAGCTCTCAGCTTTACTATCTGTGTGACTAGAGAGAATAACAGGAGCCAACTCATACAGTTGTTGTGAAAATGAAATGTTATTATTTATATTTTTCATGGAGAATTCCATCGAGTAAGTACTCACACAGTAACTTGGGTGATGGGGGTACGTATGTCAGTCAGTGAGACTGGCTCAGGACAGGGCAGGGGTCAGAGCTACGGTACACAGGGTCGCAGAGTTGAAGGCAATTCGATGGCAACAACAACAAGTACTCAATAACTGTTACCATTGGAAGCAAAAATGGAACACAATGTTAACCAAGTAACACCAATTTAATAACCAAAAGTCTGTCTAACCTGCTCCTAGCCTGCACCAGTCCCCCCAGCTAAACTATTTCTAGTCCCATCAGTTCTAGGTTACAGTTTGGAGTTATGAAAATCATATTACTCTCATAAGGAAGTTTGTGAGACTTCCACTAACTTCACAAGGAGGGAAAGATCCACCCACACCACCAACAGCACAAACTAACTCATGAATTCAGACATGGCCGCATGCCTCTCACCTATGGCTAACTGTGCTAACACCATCCATCCCTCCCAGGCACTCACTGCTCTGCTCCTGGCTTCACAAATCCGTTGCAATGGCCACAAAATACTTAAAGATCATATTTTACAATTATGGAATCTATGAGTAAAGTTAGCAAGCTACAGTACAGGTTGGAATTGGGACACAGCTTCTCACGAGTGCTTGCAGGCCCTTTGACCTTCAGCCCTCAGCAAGGGTTACAAAGTTCTCTTAGCCCTGTCAGTTCTGGTGTGTCTCTTCCCCCAACCCCACCGCTCAGCAAGCTTGGGCAAAGACCCCAGGCTCTGACTCTGGCTCCAGGGGGCAGCAGTCTTTGCTCAGCTGGGCTTCAGGAAGGTCTGGTTTGCTGTTGTTGCTGCTGCTGCAGTATGTCAAGCTCAATCTGTCTGCATCTTGCACATGAATCTGGCTCCAAAGGATGCATGCTTTATCTCTGCTTCCTCTTTCTTCTCTTTAGTAGTGAGATCTTCCTTTCTGCCACTTAACCTACTCAACTTAAACATGGCAGATGGCAAGCCTGACCAATCCCATCATTAGTGACCTACTCACCTTATTTACATGTCCCCCACCCAGCCATGTGGCAAAAGTCCAAAGTCAATGTGCTAGGAAAGTCATTTTGCACGATAAGCCCACTCTATCATGGATGTAGTTGATAACTAATGCACATTAACATAACTGTTAACATAACTGAATATGCTTCATGGAACCTCAAGACACCTGGGGACAATAGTATTTCTTCCTAAAGCTGAAAATAAGAAAGTATTTATTCTGAGGCATACACTAGAGTGAATTTACATGAGATAGTATGTCAGACATTCTTCTTTCATTCTTTTTTTTTTTTCTTCAAGAGAAAGAGAAACCAAACCTACTGCTGTCAAGTCCAGCTGGTGGTGGCCCTCTATAGAGTTTCCAAGGCTGTAAATCTTAATGGAAGGACATTAATTACCTCATGGAGCAGACATTATCCCATGGAGCGGCTGTCAGGTGTGAATCACTAGCCTTTTGGTTGGTAGCCCAACATATAATCTACTACACTATCAGTTGCACATTTTATAGTCAATGGAGTTTTATAATTGAGAAAACATTGTTGTTTTCTTATATCATACCATAATTATGATTTCCTCCCTAAGTAATGCTTCTGAAACTAATAACACTGGAAAACACAAAGGCAGAGGCATAAATGCAGAGAGAGGTTAGCAACTATTTATTCACCAACTGAAACTGATCTTTGTGTAATTTTTTTTTTCCTTCAGGAAGCTGCTTAAGATGTCAATAGTGGTAATGAGTGATTGCAGACTGTCAGAAACCAGTAAGAGTGTCATCACTCCTTAGATCTTGTGAGCTGTCAGCCAGTGTCAATAGTGGTGTGAGGGTGGAGTGGGAGGGAGAAGCAGGAAGGGAATGCAAATGAGGCATATTAGGATATCTTCATCATTACCAGTGTGTAGTTTTGAAGCAGTACAAATGCAGGTCTCTAAAATTAGTCTTCCATCATATTTTTATTATTAAATTTTATTAGTTTTAATGAACA
>NW_006399946.1:4969009-4980368 GCF_000299155.1 Elephantulus edwardii
ACCAAGAGGTGGGGACGGGGCTTGTGCGCTACTGGGGGTTTATGCAGCAGCACCCTGTGTGTTAAGGGTCACACAGGTGTGGGTTGCAGGGGGGTCCCACAGTGTCCGGTAGTCTTCATTCCTCTGGGGTCTCACAGTCTTCACTCCTCTGGAGTTCCGCATAGGTGGCTGGCTGTTGTTCTTCCCGGGTCTTTTCCAGGTCCCTCTAGCGGCGTTCCCCCGTCTGGCGGCGGTGTTCCCCTGTCTGGCAGTGGCGTTCCCCTGTCTGGCGGCCTCGCCCTCGTGCTTTGTCACCCTCGCGCTGCGTCGCCCTCGCGCTCTTCCATCATATTTTTAACTGAACACAGATAATTTATTCTCATAATACAGTTACTAGGTAAATCAGAGAATTTTTGCATTAATTATGTGATATAATTTAATAATTATGACACCTCCAAAATTATTTTTTCCTCTCTATAAATACTTCTCATTTACATAATGTAGTTACTGGGTATATCAGAGAATTATTGCATGAATTATGTGACATAATTTAATAATTATGACACCCTCCAAAATTATTTTTTCCTCTCTGTAAATACCTTTCAGGGAGCTCTCATGGTGGAATCTCTGGGGAACTGTGCTGCTAACCCAAAAGTGACACTTCCCTGGTGGTTTGAATCCACCAGTGTCTCTGAGGAAGAAGGATAGAGGATCTCCCATGTGATTTGCAACCTACCAAAAACCTTCCAGGAGATCAGGTATGAGTTGTTTCCATTTTGATGGCAGTGAGTTTGAGTTTGGTTTTTGTTTGTTGTTTTTGGTTGTTGATTTTGGGTTGTTTTTTTTTAATATTCCACGTAGAGGCTCTAATAGTGGCACCAATCAAGTTACAGAGGGAAGGTAGTTCTTACAATAAAAGGCCTATTGAGAGTTTGAGATTTTTAAAAACTATTTCTCAGATTTCTCCTATTCTCTGTTTTTGGCCCTCACCTTCATTCAGTAATTCACCTCTAGCCTATTGGCTGACCCTGCACCTAAGGACACTAAGAGCTCTGGTGGGTTAGTGAGTTGTAAGGAGTTGCACTGCGAACACAAGGACATTCATTTTAAATTCACCAGAAGCTTTGTGGGAGAAAGATTGGCAATCTTCTTCCATGCAGTTTATAGCCACTGAAAATCAACTAGAGGGTTTTCTATGAGACAGTTTTGACTCAGGTACACAACAACTAAAGACCCTAATACTGCCTAGTGCTGAGGCCAAAACAAAACCAATTCCTACCCATTTCCATTATGTTTATTCTGTCTCCTGTCGAGCGACTGTAATTTCTGAGACTGTAAATCTTTACAAGAGGTAATCTGTCAACTCAATCCATGCACACTACACCCCTAGTGGTCCTCAAGCCAAAGACCCGAGGAGTGGCCTAGTAGGGAAACTTTTATCAAGTTGTCATAACAAATTTTATCTTTTTTGTGCTTCCATGTATGCTTCAGCTGCTGTAAGGAAGTTTGTAGAGTCAGGAGGTTTTATTGATGTAAAAAGCTGTTTAAATACACAGGAATACCTTGCCTCTGATTATTATAAAATTCTTGTTATATATTTGAATAATTAGACATTACATTAAAATGTCCAAGATAATATAATCAAATTCACAAATAGTGTTGTTTGGGAAATGTAATCTGTAAAGTATATGAAAATTGAATATTCATTATAGAATAAGGGAAAGTATAATCCTTTGAATACTAATGCTATTAGGCTGTAGATTTACAAGATTTATGAGATGAACAAAAAGGTATAAGATATTTGGTGTTTAAAGATATAATATTGACTCATAAAAGCATAAACTCCAGATATTCCTTCCTGAGCCCCACACCCCTCTCCGTCTCACATTTTGCAACAGGTCTCCAGCCTCTGGAATGAAAAGCAGTTTCCTGGCCATAAAACAAGTTAAAGTTCTTTCCTCCCCTTCATTACATAGTCATTTTCTGATAATTAAGGTTTTAGGAGTAGTTTTATAAAAGTAATGCGTTTCGATAGTATTCTTACTGGCCCCACCTTGACTCCATCTTCTAAAACAGCATTATAAGAGTCTGTTAATTTTTTGAAAATCTTAATGTGTAATATGTAATCACCTATGTAGTATGGTTTTCTGCTCTTGTATGAATGCTAATGAGACCCTGGAAGCCCTCTGGCTCTTCCTTTCTTCAGGAAAAGAGTTAAGTGTCCACAGAGTCCTAGGTCTGTACACCAGTAACAACCCTCCACCCCTTAAAGAGATAACAGCAATAGGAAGTATCAAAACCTGTGTCTGGAAACTCAAGAGGAAACCAGCATCCACCCTCACCTCTCTACTCCTCTCTTTCTGCAAGTTTTTATTTTCTCTTGCTTAATAAAGTCTCCTCTGCCTTCATAAACTTTCCTATCTTTAGCTATTAAAAAATCTGGGGAGTTGTTTTTGTTTAATCTTTGATGATGTATACAAGTCTGCCAACCACTCATGTAGCCAAATGAGAGAAAAAACAAAACACCTACCATTCCATTCATAATTGTGTCAATAAAGAAACGACATTCTAACAGCAACATTCAGGAAAGAAATTATTTCCATTAAGGACATTATTTTATACAAACAAGTGAGCTAAAAGCTCACTGATGTCCATATCATCTCTGTGTTGCAAATGTCACTGTGGCTGACTGTGTCCACATTGGGAATTATCTTCCCAAAGGGGACTTTTGAGTCATGCCCCTGGTCGGTCTGCCCTGGCTGCAATGGCAGCTCAAAAGGAATGAGGCCTGAATAAAGCTGGTTATCTCATATAAGAACAACTGTTTGTCCCTCACTATCTCTACTTCTTTTCACATGCTTTGGGTGAATGGCCACGAGAGACCGGTTCCTGGGAAAGGACATCATGCTAGACCCTAGCAATGGGGGTTGATGTGCCAGGATTAATGAGACTGACTCAGGACAGGGCAAGATTCAGAATTGTTGTACAAAGGGTTGCTATGGGTTGCGTGGCTTGACAGCACACAACAACAACAACATCTCTACTACTGTATTATTAAATATGCAAAGACATTGACTATATGGAATATAATAAACTCTGGTGGCCTAGAGGAAGAACCTGCTCTGCAATCCTAAAGGCATGTGGTTTGAATCCACCAGCTGCTTCACGGGAGAAGAATGAGCAATCTCCTCCAATGTGACTTACTGTGTCTGAAAAACCACAAGAGGGTCAGTTATGGGTTAGTTCTGATTTAACAGTACATAATACAGCGTAACATGGGAAACATTGAAAAGAATAGGAATCCCAGGCACTTAATTGTGCTCATATAAAACCTATAACTAGACCAAGAGGCTGTTTGAACAGAGCAAGGAAACACTGGATGGTTTAAAATCAAGAAAGTTGTAAGTCAGAGCTATATAATTTTTCCAAACCTATTTAACCTATATGCTGAGCAAATCATTCTAGAATCTGGACTCTATGAAGAAGAATGCGATGTCAATAACCTGCATTATGCAGATGACACAACTTTTCTTGCTGAAGTGAAGAGGACTTGAACCATTTGCTGTTAAGAATACAGCCTTCAACATGGATTACATCTCAACATCAAGAACACAAAAATCCTTGCTACTGGGCCAATAGGCAACATCATGATAGATGGAGAAAATATTGAAATTGTCAATGAATTAATCTTACTTGTATCCACTTTCAACACCCTTGGTGCCTGCAGTCAGGAGATCAGAAGACGTACTGCTTTGGGGAAGTCTGCTGACAAGGATCTCTCCAAATTATTAATGAGCAATTATGTCAGTTAAAGGCTAAGTTGCATGTTCTTTTCAATCACTTGTTATGTATCTGAGAGATGGACAATGAATAAAGATGACAGAAGAAGAATCAATGCTTCTGAACTGTGGTGTTGGAGAAGAATACTGAATATTCTATGGACTGCGAAAAAACAAACAGATATGTCTTAGAGAAAGTGCAGCCAGAGTACTTTTTAAAGGCAAGGATGGCCAAGTTTCATATCACATACTTTGGGCATAGAAGATCTTCAACACAGTAACTGTAGCAAAGAGCACAAATATGTCAGAGACTATGATAAGGATGGCACAGGATAGGGCAGGGTTCAGTCTGTTTTTCATAGGGTCACTCTTATTTGTACTCAACTTGAAAACAACTAATAACAACAATATCTCCCTTTGAGATTCATACTGCAGGTCTTCTTTGATGCTTTTTTTTTAGATTTTATTTTAATAATTTTTTTAAGCTGTTGCAAAAAGCTTTATTGTTTCATTTGGTCCAAGGCTTGGGCGAAGGGCTTCTGGGTGGATAAAATTCTGCATCAGGGTGGTATAGAGAAGCTTGCTGCTGTTCACAGGGGGACGCAGAGGTTCCCCCCTGCAAGTCCCCGCAGACCCCTAGTCGTGCTTGAGGGTGAGACGCTCAGAGATACTTGCCCAGCCCAGCCTGGGGGCCGCCCAGTCTTCTAATGTTGGTCAGATGGTCACCCATCTTCTTCAGCAGTTTCACTTCCTCGTCCAGCAAGTGGTTCTCCAGAAAGTCACAAAGATGGGGGTCAGTGTGGGCGGAACCCATAGCGTGCAGATCCAGAAGGGCCTGGTTTAGGTTCTTCTCCAAGGTCAGCGCTGCTCGCATGGCGTCCACGGTTTTACCCCCACTCATCCTGGGATGCCTTCTGGATATCTTGGAAGAAGACTCGCCTGCCGCGCTGGTTTTGCAGCTTCAAGAGCCACTCGGCACCCTCATGCTTCTCATTCGCCAACTCGCGGAAGAAGTGTCCCACGCCTTCCAAGGCCACATCATCACGGTCAAAATAAAAACCCAGAGAGAGGTAGGTGTAAGAGGCCCGCAGGTGCAGGTTGACCAGACGGTTGACGCCAGCTTCTAATTTTGACGGATATGAGAGCTCATAGTTGGTCGAGGTTTTGGGGCAAACAAAAAAAAGGTGTTAGCTGGTCCAGAAAATAGGAGATGGTTGGGATGGTCCCGAGGTTGCGCCTGAAGGTGAAGTTGGAGGGTAGTCGGAGGCTGGAAGGGGAGAAGTCGCCGGGTCTGTTCCGTCCAAAAGCTGTTGAAGGAAGAGACAGATCCACGGGACCGCTGGGGAACTCTATTTTAATAATTTTAATGAACATTTACAGAGATTTTGGATTTCCATTCATTCATTGTTGCACTTTTCTCCCTGCCCAATCCTCCCCCCTGGCCCCCACCCTCCCCAGTTCACTCCTCTCTTTGAAAAGTAAAAGAAAAATTCCTTCTTTGATATACAATCCCCCTGAACCCCTCCTACCGCCTTTAAGGGAAGAAAGATCATCCTCATGTCTTCCAAAGCACTGAGCCCTTTGATTAACATGCCTTAAAAATTAGTGTAAAATCCATGAAGAAATGTTAAAAATTCCTAGCTCTAAGAGAAATGCAAATCAAAACAACTATGAGATATCATCTCACCCCAGTAAGAATAGCAAAATTTAACAAAACAGCAAACAACAAATGCTGGTGAGGTTGTAGAGAAACTGGAATCCTTATTTACTGTTGGTAGGAGTGTAAAATGGTGCGACCACTGTGGAAAGCAGTATGGCACTTCTCAAAAAGTTGCAAATAGAAATAAATACCATTTGACCCAGCAATTCCACTACTGGGAATATAGCCCAAAGAGACCATAACTGACATCCAAGCAGATATATGCACTCCCATGTTTATTGTGACTTTGTTCACAATAGCAAAGAGTGGGAAACAACCCAAGTGCCCATAAACAAACAAATGGATAGAGAATCTCTGGTATATTCACACAATGGAATAGTATTCAGCATTGAAAAGCAAGGAACTCATGAAATATTATACAAAATGTGTGACCGCGGTAGACATTATGCTGAGTGAAATATCTCAGTCACAAAAGGACAATACTGCATAGTGCCGTTGTTCTAAAGCAGGACTGACATTGGGGTTGGGGGGAAACTAAGAGGTATAAATAATGTATACTGCATTGAAACAGATGAAAAAGAGGAGGAATATATGTTTAGGAGGAATATATAATTAAGTATTATTGTCATGACAAGAGTACAGAATGAAAGCTGCATAGTGGAGTGGACTGGGGGGGTGGGGGGAGATTGTATAACAATGAAAGAATTTTTTTTTACTTTGCAAAGAGAAAAGCGAACTTGGGGAAGGGCTGGGCAGGGAGGAAAGTGTGCAACAATGAATGAATGGAAATCTAAAGTCTCTGTAAACTTTCATTAAAATAATTTTTTTTTAAAAATTTAGTGTATAATCAATTCTTTTAGCTCTTAAGGTTTTAATTGGACAACAACAATAATAATTTGAGATTTTTCTGTCTATAGTGAGCAGCAGTAAGAGACAATGCCCAGCTTTCAGGGGAAAGTAGCATCTTGGAGCTATACATCTCTGTTTTCCTTAGAGGAAATTTGGTATTATTTGTATCATCTTTCATAAAAGAATAACCATCTTTCCTAAAGAAAACTTGGAGGAGGATATCTTCCATATTTAAAAGCAACTCCTACTTTCAGACCATGAAGCTAGACTGATAGGAAGAAGAATGTGGCATTAGGATTGGAGGAATGTTCATCTACAAACTGTGTTATGCAGATTGCACAATATTGCATATCTTACATGAGGAAAGTGAATAAGACTTGAAGTACTAATGAAGATGATTCAAGACTATAGCCTCCAGTATAAATTACAGCCCCAACACAAAGAAAACAAATATCTTCACAAATGAACTCATACGTTACTTCATAATAAATGGAAAAAAAATATTGAAGTTATCAAAGATTTCATTTTCTTTGGGTCCACAATCAATTTTCATGGAAGTAATAATCAAGAAATCAAAAGACATCTTATATTGCGTAAATTAAGGACCTCTTTAAAATGCTAAAGAATGAGAGTTTCAGTTTAAAGACTAAGGAGTACCTGATCCAAACCATGTGTTATGGTTGGTATTATGTGTCAACATGTCCATATATGTCAGTATAATACAACTATTCTACATGTTACCTCTATAAAATTAATAAGGCAAGGTTATAAACATATCTGTAAAGATGTGACTAGTTTTATCTCTACTGTGTAGGTCTCATCAGGGGTATGACATGCATGGTATTTATATGTGGACTCTCAGGCAGAAAGCAGGAGAGCTGTGTCAGATCTACATCCTGTTCATGGTTTCCAGACTTGTCATTCATGCTGACTTTGGTCTCATCAGTCTCTAAAACTAGCCATCTACAGTTCTGCATCCTAGCAAAGACCTAGAACTTGTTAAACTATTAAGAAGCCTGAATCTGAGATTCTGCTTACCTGCTGACAACTTAGATACCTTTCTCTCTCTTCTGAGGTCTAATCTCCAGACCCGAGATTTACCTTTACAAGCACATGATCCATTTCCTTTAACTAAATCTCTCTCTCTCTCTCTCTCTCTTCCTCTCTCTCTTTCTCTCCCTCCCTGATTGGATTTGGCCTCATATTTAAAAAGGCTTTTGGCCACCAGTCTGGGGCTATTTCTAGGATGGGAAGATGAGTGGAACACCCGCATTCTGCAAAGGTGTGTCTTCTGGTTTGGGGTTGAGACTAGGGTGTAGCTCTTGCTTGCAAAAGAGTGTGAGCTGATTGGATTTGGCTTCTTATTTAAAAAGGCTTTTGGGCCCTCAGGCCCGTGGCCTTCTGGATTGGTTTTTGTGGATCTCTCAAATAAAACAAGCTTGGAAGCAGGAGTGGCATCCACTTCCCAAAAAAGCTTGCCTCTGGAAACTCTATGAACTTGGAGGAAAGATGAGAGTATTGTTTTCATTCATAGAGTCATTATGATGCTATAAGTCATCTACTACTCTATGGTACTTAATATTATATATATATATATGTCTGTGTCTATGTCTATATCCATACCCATACCCATATCATATATATCATATCCATATCCGTATCTGTATCCATATCCATGTATACATATCCATATCCATATCCATATCTATATCATCTATAGCTATATCTGTGTTTCATTGACTATGCAAAGGCATTTGACTGTGTAGATCACAACAAACTATGGCTGACTCTGAGAAGAATGGAAATCCCAGAACACTTGATTGTGTTTATGCGAAACTTATACTTGGACCAGGAGGCAGTCATCAGAACAGAGCAAGGAAACACTGCATGGTTCAAAATTAGCAAGGGTATGAGCCAAGGATGTGTCCTATCTCCATAGCTCTTCAATTTATATGCAGAACAGACTCATCAACAATCTGCGTTATGCAGATGACACACCGCTGCTTGCTGAAACTGAGGAGGACCTGAAGCACTTGCTACAGAAGGTCAAGGACAGCAGCCTTCAATACGGATTGAAGCTCAACATCAAGTAGACAAAGATTCTCACCACTGGGCCAATTGGCTGCATCATGATAGATGGGGAAGAGATTGAGATTGTTCACAGTGTCAGTTTGCTTGGCTCTACAATTAACAGTCTTGGTACCAGCAACCGGGAAATTAATAGATGAATTGCACTGGGAAAGTCTGATGTCAAAGACCTCTCCAAAGTACTGAAAAGCAACAATGTCAGTCTGGTGACTAAGGTGCGCCTGATCCAGGCCATGGTCTTTGCAGTTATTTACTATGCATCAGAAAGCTAGACAATGACTAGGGATGATAAAAGGAGAATTGATACCATTGAGCTGTTATGCTAGAGAAGAGTATTGAATATACCATGGACTGCTAGGAAAACAAACAGGTTCATCCTGGAGAGGATGAAGCCAGGCTACTCTTTGGAGGCATGGAGTCCGAAGCTTCATCTGATATACTTTGGGTTTGTTGCAAGGTGAGATCAATCCTTGGAGATGGGAGTCATGCTTGGGAAAGTGGAGGGACAGCTCAGGAGATGAAGACTCTCAATGAGATGGATTGATTCAGTGACTGGGGTTATGGGGATAGGTGTGTCAGAGACAGTGAGATTGGCACAGGACAGAGCGGGGCTTAGGGTCGTTGTACATAAGGTCGCTATGAGTCACAGGTGACTTGAGGGCACATAACAACAACAACAAAATATAATATATATCTCTATCTCATCTCTATCTCTAATCTCTATCTCTTGCACTAACTCACTCATTGCCATTAAGTCAGAACCAATTTACTGGATTTTCCAGTGGCTTCAGTAGCTTTTTGGAGACTGTATGGAGATTGTTCACAGACAGAGACTGTCTATCTTTCTCTTGCAGAGATCTGGTGGGTTTGAGCTGCAAGAGAGTAGTAGCCTTTGGGTAGGCAATGAAATTCTCTAGGGACTATGCCACCAAAGTTATTTTGTTGTTAGGTGCTATGGAGCCAACGTCTACTCATAGTGGACCCTAAGAATAAGAGCTCTGAATCTTATCCTATCTTTTGCCATCCTTGCAATCTCTGATATGTTTGAGCTCATTATCACAGTCATTGTGTTAATCCATCTTGTCGAGGGTCTCCCTCTTTCTCTGACCCTCCACCTTTCCCAGAATGATGCCCTTTTCCTGGCACTGGCCCCTCCTGACAAAGTATGTGAGAAATAGTTTCACAATCCTTGCTTCTTAGAAGCACCCCGGTTGCACTTCTGCCAAGATAGACTTGTTTGTCCATTTGTTGTTGTTGTTATGTGCCGTTGAGTCGCTTGTGACTCATAACAACCCTATGCACAACAGCCCTAAACCCTGCTCTGTTCTGTGCCAATCTCACTGTCTCTGATACGCCCACCCTGATTACCCCAGTCACTGAATCAATCGGCCGCATAGAGGGTCTTCCCCTCCTGCACTGTCCCTCTACCGTCCCAAGCATCACATCCCTCTCCAAGGACTGGTCCCTTCTTGCACCATGTCCAAATATGTTAGACGAAGCCTCAGAATCCTTGCCTCCAAGGAGCAGCCTGGTTTAACCCTCTCCAGGATGAAACTGTTCATTTTCTTAGCAGTCCATGGTATATCAAATACTCTTCTCCAGCACCACAACTCAAAGGCATTAATTCTCCTTCTATCCTCCCTAGCCATTGTCCAACTCTCTGATGCTTAACAGGTGATTGCGAAGACCATGGCCTGTATCAGACGCACCTTAGTCTCCAAAGAGACACCATTGCTCTTCAGCACTTTGGAGAGGTCCCTAACAGCAATGCACCTTTTAATTTCCTGGCTGCCGGTGCCAAGACTGTTGACTATGGAGCCAAGCAAACTAAAGCTGTGTACAATCTCAATCTCGTCACCATCCATCCTGATGCTGCCAATTGGTCCAGTGGTGAGAATCTTTGTCTTCTTGACATTGATCCTCAATTCATATTGAAGACTTCCAAGTATGGAAATACAAAGGAAGAGGAACAGTTTGTAAGCAAACATTAGTGATTGGAATTAGTGATTAGAATGTGAGAACCATGAACGTAGGAAAATTGGAAATTGTTAAGGAAGAAATGGAATGCCTAAATATTGACATAGTAGGCATTCGTGAGATGAGATGGACTGGCATGAGGCATTTTGAGTCAGATGATCATATGATATATTACTCCGGAGATGAAAAGGTGAGGAAAAATGAGGTTGCTTTTCATAGTTAAAAATGTAATTTCTAGATCCATCTTGAAGTACAATATTGTGAGTGACAGGATAATATCTATATGCATACAAGGAAGCCCAGTGAATACCACTATCATTCAGCTATATGCACCAAAACCAGAGCCAAAGAAGAGGAAATAGAAGATTTCTACCAACTTTAAAAAAAAATTATTAATTTCAGTAAAAATTTACAGAGACTTTGGATTCATTGTTGTGCTTTTCTCCCCTCCCAACCCTCCCGCCTAGTATGCTATCCTCTTGGAAAAGTAAAACAGAAATTTTTTCATTGTTTTACAAACCCTTCTCCAGGTCCACTCCACCATGTAGCCTTCACTCTAGACCCCTGTCACATACCTAATCACATATCCCTTTTAAACCGTTTTCTTCCTCATCTGTTTCAATGCAGCATACAATATTGAATGCATCTTTCTCAGTCTCCCCTCAACCCCGATGTTAGTCCTGTTTTACAACAGTGGCACCATGCAGTATTTCTCCTTTTGTGACTGAGATATTTCACTCAGCATAATGTCCTCCAGGCTCACCCATTTTGAATAATATTGCATGAGTTCCTTGTTTTTCAATGCAAAGTAGTATTCCATTGTGTGAATATACCACAGCTTCTCTATCCATTCATTTGTTGATGGGCACTTAGGTTGTTTCCAACTCCTTGCTATTGTGGACAAAGCCACGATAAACATGGGTGTGCATATATCTGCTTGAATGTTGGTTATGGTCTCTTTGGGATATATTCCCAGTAGTGGAATTACTGGGTCAAATGGTATCTCTATTTGCAACTTTTTGAGAAA
>NW_006399946.1:4980518-4982509 GCF_000299155.1 Elephantulus edwardii
ACTGGGGTGAGATGATATCTCATAGTTGTTTTGATTTGCATCTCTCTTAGAGCTGGGGATTTTGAACATTTCTTCATGTGCTTGTTAGCCATCTGAATCTCTTCTTTGGTGAAGTGTTTGTTCATATCCTGTGCCCGTTTTTCAATTGCATTATTTACCTTTATCTTGTTGTGGTGGATATCTACCAACTTTTACAGTCAGAAATCGATTGTCCATAAGATCAAGATGCATTGATAATAATGGGTGGCTGGAATGCAAAAGTTGGGAACAGCGAAGAAGATTCAGTAATTGGAAAACATGGACTCGGTGACGGAAATGGAGCTGTAGATAGAATGTTTGAATTTTGCACAATCAATGACTTATTCATTGCAAATATGTTTTTTAAGAGACATAAATGCAGGTTATATACATGGATTTCACCTGATGGTATGCATACGAATCAGATCAATTACATCTGTTGAAAGAACCTCTGAAGAAGCTCAATATCAGCTGTGAAAACTAGGCCAGGAGCTGACTGAGGAACAGACCACCAACTACTCATATGCAAGTTCAAGCTGAAGCTGAGGAAAATTAAACCGAATCCACGGGAACCAAAGTTTGACTTTGAGTCTATCATACCTGAATTTCAGAACCATCTCAGGAACCAGTCTGAGGCCTTGAACACTAATGAGCAAAGACCAGACGAGTTCTGGTAGGATATCAAGGGTATTATCCAGAAAGAGTACAAATGGTTATTACAAAGACAGAAGAGGAAGAAAAGACCAAAATGAATGTCAGAAGAAACTCTGAATATTGAACTGGATCAGGTATATCTTAGTTTTTAAACTGACATTGTTGCTTTTTATCACTTTGCAGAGGACCTTGAGAGCAGTTTTACCCAATAAAACACTTGTTTCCATTTCTTTACTACTCTTACCATGATGGTAGATAGATGATAGATAGATAGATAGATAGATAGATAGATAGATAGATAGATAGATAGATATAGTTGTTTATTGTTGAGTCAGAACTGACCCATAGCTAACTCCCAGTGGATTTTCAGAGACAATGAATCACATGGGAAGAGATTGCCCATCCTTCTTCCAGCATACATATGTTGTTGTTGTGTGCCATTGAGTCAGAATCAATCCATAGCTAAGCCTCTAGCAGATTTTCAGAGGCAGTAAATCACATGGAAGGATATTGCCCATCCGTCTCCCACAGAACACCTAGTAGATTTTAACTACATGCCTTTGAAATTCTAGTGCACCTCCTTACCACTAACCACCAGAGTTCCATAGGGGTTGGCTATGGCTTGATGGCACACAATAACAGCAGCATCTATAGATAAAATGCTAATTTTGCTTCCTCTAGATGACACATCCCAAGATACCACGTATTTTTAACTGCTTCATATACATGTAAAAGTTGGACAATGAATAACAAAGATCAAAGAAAAATTGATAATTTTTTATTTTGGTGTTGGAAAATAATATTGAATATACAATTAACTGCCAAGGAACAAAGATACCTATCTTGGAAGAAGTGCGCCAGAATATTCCTTAGGGGTAACAATGGTAAGACTTTATTTCACATACACTGGGCATGTTGTTAGTAGAAGCCAGTCCTTGGAATATTATATCACACTTGAAAAAGTGGAAAGAGCGAAGATCTTCAATGAGATGTCTTGACCCAGTGACTGCAACAGTTAATAACACAGAGGAGATTGTGAGGATAGCTCAGTATTAGAGAGTCTTTATCTACTGTATGTAGGGTTTCTATGAGTCAGAGTCAACTTGAGAGGATCTAATAGCAATACCAACTTTCAGCCACAAATATTTATCTATGTGTTAAATGCTGTGGATCCCCAGCATAGTGACAGCCGGGCCACAGCTGAGATCAGAATCCACACAGGACTGATCACCCTCTGCAAACAGAGAATTCTGCCCAGCTCCCCAGAGGAGATACTGGAAACCCTCTGCAAACAGAGATTTCCACCCAGCCGCCCCCAC
>NW_006399946.1:4982924-4983898 GCF_000299155.1 Elephantulus edwardii
ATTTAAAAGTCCAGTATATGTCATCTCTCTTTAAAGATTTTAGAGTTAAACTTTTCTATGACAGCTTCTAATTATAATATTAATGCCATAATTTAACAAGTACTTAGGACACATTCCTTTTTTTAACAAATGTTTTTAAATTCTCTTACATGCCAACTATAGAAAAGACATTAGGTATACAATAGTGAAAACTCAGACTTTTTAACCAAGGAGTCTATAAAATGGCAGATGGTGAATACATGTGAACAAATTAATACGTCCAGAAAAGTATGACTCAGGAACATCAATTCTCCCTCAATGATAAGGAAAAACCTTCTCAGAGGCATCAGCTCTTTAGGAAGTAGGGAGATAGACACCAGAAAGGAGGCCAGGTTGGACAGAGGGTGTCTAGGCTCCCTAAGGAATCTGGACTTCCTGCTGGTTAGTCAGCTGTTGTCTGTGCAGTATGACGCCAAGGCTTCAATACAACAGTGCCTTCAGGATTGCAGTGCAGTATCTTACCTCTAGGCCACAAGAGCTCCCAAAGAGTTACTATAAATCAATGACTGTAGCCATACATTGACCGGAAACTACAACAAATTCAAGTTGGAGTTAGAAGAGGTCATGAAATAATAGACATTATTGATGTCAGATGACTCTTTGCTGAAAAAGAATACTAGAAAGGTGTATATCTGGGTTTTATTAGTGACTCCTAGGTATTCAACTATCAAATGTAGCCTGACTGGTCATTTGGGTTTAGTTAACAATCAGCTGTGAACTAAAAGCCTCTTTTTTTAAATCAGTCAGGACCCTGGAGGGTGGACCTTTGTATTTTAAAGTCCGTTGGACTCTCTAAGAATCTCCAGCTTTGGGGGCTGCTATATGAAGCAGTTGGATTCTGGAGGGTGATGGTGTTGTTGTTATGTGTCATTGAGTCACTTGTGACTCATGGCGACCCTATGCACAAGAGCTCTAAACACCGTTCTATCCTGTGC
>NW_006399946.1:4984780-4989273 GCF_000299155.1 Elephantulus edwardii
TGAAAAGGTATGGAGACAAAATACATCCCTGACGGACCCCTTTCTTGATTTTGAACCATCCAGTGTCTCCCTGCTCTGTTCTGATGACTGCCTCTTGATCCAAGTATAGGTTTGGCATTAGCACAATCAAATGTTCTGGGATTCCCATTCTTCTCAGAGCCAGCCATAGCGTGTTGTGATCCACACAGTCAAAAGCCTTTGCATAGTCAATGAAGCACTGATCGACATTCTTTTGGTATTCTCTGCTTTCTGCCAAGATCCATCTAGCATTAAATATAATATCCCTAGTACCAAGACCTCTTCTAAAGCCAGCCTGCACATCTGACAGTTTTTTGTTGACATATTGTTCCAAACGTTTTTGGATAGTTTTCAGCAGAATCTTGCTTGCGGGTGATATCAATGATATTGTTCGATAATTTCCACACTCTGTTGAGTCACCTTTCTTTGGAATGGGAACAAATATCAATCTCTTCCAGTCAGTTGGTCAGCTGGCTGTCCTCCAGATTTCCTGGCACAACTTAGTGAGCATATCCAGGGCAGCATCTGCTTGTTGAAATAAATCAATTGGTATGCTGTCAACTCCTGGAGCCTTGTTTTTTGCCAATTCCTTCGTAGCAACTTGGACTCCCTCCTTCTCTTGCTCATATGTTATTTCATGAAATTCCTCTGTGTCAGCAATTCCTTCTGATACAGTGACTCTGTGTACTTCTTCCATCTTCTTTTGATACTTCCTGGATCATTCAACATTCTACCCAAACTATCTTTAAGTATTGTCAGCTATGGCTTGAATCTGTTTTTTAACTCCTTCAGCTTAAGAGATGCTGAGCAAGTTCGGCCCTTTTGATTTTCTGACTCCAGCTCTCTGCACATTTCATAATAGTATCTTGCTTTGTCGTCCCGAGCTGCCTTTTGAAATTTTCTGTTCAATTCTTTGATTTCTTGATTTCTTCCTTTAGCTTTGGCTTCTTGGCACTCTAATGCAATACTCAGAGTCTCATCTGACATCCATCTTGGTCTTCTCTTCTTCAGCCTTTGTAATGATCTTATGCATTCTTCATGGACCATTTTCTTGATATCCTTCCAGAACTCATTTGGTCTATGCTCATTGGTGCTCAAGGCCTCAAACCTGTTCCTGAGATGGTTTTGAAATTCGAGTGAGACAGACTTAAGGTCAAATCTTGGTTCCCGTGGACTTGATTTAATTTTCCTCAACTTCAGCTTGAACTTGCATATGAGTAGTTGGTGGTCTGTCCCACAATCAGCACCTGTTCTGGTTTTCACTGCTGTTATTGAGCTTCTCCAGCGAGTCTTTCCACAAATATAATCTATTTGACTCCTATGCATACCACCAGGTGAGATCCATATGTATAGCCTGCATTTATGTTTCTTATAAAAGATATTTGCAATGAATAAATCATTGAATGTGCAGAACTCTGTCATTCTATCTCCAGCCTCATTTCTCTGACCGAGCCCGTGTTTTCCAGCTACTGATTCTCCTTCCCTGTTCCCAACTTTTGCATTCCAGTCACCCATTATTATTAATGGATCTCGATTGCATGTTTGATCAATTTCTGACTGCAAAAGTTGGTAGAAATATTCTATTTCCTCCTACTTGGCTCTAGTTGTTGGTGCATATATTTTAATGATAGTGGTATTCACTGGACTTCCTTGTATGCATAGGGGGTATTATCCCGTCACTCACAACATTGAATTTTAAGAGAGATCTAGAAATTACTTTTTTAATTATCAAACCAACCCCAATTTTTCTCACCTTTTCATCCCCAGCATAGTAAATTATATGATCGTCTGATTCAAAATGTTCCATGCCAAGGCATCTCATTTTGCCAATACCTAGTATGTCAACATTTATGCGTTTCATTTCTTTCTTAACAATGTCCAATTTTCCTACATTCATGCTTCTCACATTCCACGTTCTAATCACTAGTGTCTCCTTAACAGCTGTTCCTCTTTCTCCATGTTTCCATTTCTAAGATCTCAGTTTCAATTGCCATGTCTGTTAGTCCAAATGATAGTCTAAGTGTGCTCTATTGTACAAAGGGCTTTCGAGGGCCTGTAATTTCGGAAGTGGATGGCCAGTGCTTCTTCCTAGTCTGTCTCAGTTTTTAAATATATATAATAGTATCTTACAGACAAGCATTCTACAGAAAAGAGCAGATGAAAGACATTTATCGGTTAGAAAAAGACCAATATTCAATGTTGTTGCCCCACCCAGCTACATGTTTGGTTGGGCTTTTTTGTTTGGTTGTTTTGTGGTGGTTTTTTGTTTGTTTGTTTTGTTGTTGTTTTTTTAATCCACCCTTTCCCTTCTCCACCACCAACCCTTCCTACTTTTGCATACAACATTCAACACCCATCTCCCACTGACCAGCCCCTGATGTGATGGCCTAAGTCTCAAGCAATCAGGATTTCTCTGATTCTATTTCATGCTGCTGTCAGTCTCTTATAAAGCAGTCAGTATGACTTCAATTTAAGTTGTTAAGTACAACTATCATGTACAGCTTCTTTTCTGGAAGGTCCTGAGAAAAAGTCCTTGTTGTTAAACTTCCACTCCAGGATTGACTTCTTGTGGGTTAATACCACTTGTCTTCCATTTGCAGCCTGGTGCTGATGTAAGCAGATGGATTCCCAGGACAGAGAATGTGTCCTCCAGGACCAATGCACAACTTTTGTTTCTTGGCCTGAGGGCCGCAGTCCTGAGAGCCCAAAACTAATTTTCTGGTAATGGCGTCCTCGGGCGGGGGAGGGGGACTAGGTTGAAAGTCAGGTGTAAACTGTTTGGTCTTTTTATTTTAATTTTTTTTCATTATTAAATTTTATTAATTTTAATGAACATTTACAGAGATTTTGGGTTTTCATTCATTCATTGTTGCACTATTTTCTCTACCCTCCTCCCCAGTTCATTCTTCTTTTTCCCCCCCTTGTAAGTCTGTCTTAATTGTCCATTTGCCACAGTGCTTGTCAAAGCCAGTTCTGATTAATCTCCTTTGTCAGTGTGTCCTTTGCCATTCCCTATCACTCCTCCCTGAGAGAGACTTCACCCTGATTCATAAGGAAAAGGGGACGGTGTATTCTCTTAGCTACTTCCTGCTGAAAGGGGATGCTGTAGGTTTCAGGGTGAAGATCTTCACTCACTACTCTAAAGCATTTTTTAAAAAATTTCGTTAAAAATCAAGTGTAAGCTGATTGGTTATTTGGATTTAGTTAACAATCAGCTGTAGGCTGGTTTTAATTGTGTTTGGGGAGAACATTGTTCTAAGTGGTATAGCCCCATCTGTCAGTTTGCCCTACTAAGATAACTTGGGGTTGCTGTGATACTGAAAGCTGTGCTACTGGTGTGTCAAATGCTGTTAGGGTTACACAGGGTGAACATGATTTGGTAGAGCTCCCAGATTAAGACAGATTAGGAAGCAGGATTGGCATTCACTTCTTAAATAACAGGCCTTTGAAAGCCCTGTGAATACTAGAGGAATGAGGTGGATCAGAGACAATGAAATTGGTTCAAGGTAGAGCAAGGTTCAGAGCTTTTGGATATAGGATCATTATAAGTCACAAGCAACTAGATGCACATAACAACAAAAACAGGCATTCAACTGTGCCAGTAATACAAATAATTACGAATAACATTTTAAAGACTAGGAATAGCGGGACATTCCATTGTACTAATGTAGAACCTGTACATGGATCAATATGCAATTATTCAAACAGAGCAAAGAGTATTACGTACGTAAAATTAGAATAGGAGGCCAATACAATTGTATCTTTCACTTTACTCATTCCGTCTCTATGCTGAACAAATAGCCACAAAAGCTGGACTATGTAGAGAATGTGTGCTCAGAATTGGAGAAGAACTCATACAAATTCTTCAAATGCAAATGCTATAACCTTATTTGCTAAAAGTGTAGACAATTTAAAGCACTTACTAATAAAGGCAAAAAATAGCCATCAAAATAAATTACCCTTAATGTGAAGAAAGTTAATATCCTTACAGCTGGACATTATGACACATGGCAAAGAAATGGAAATTGTCAAGGATTTTAATTCTTCTTAGATCAATAATTAATGCCAAAGAAGCAGCAATTAAGAACTCAAAATATTGTACTGGAAAAATCTCCTGGCAAAATTGTGGAGAAACTGGAACCCTTATTCACTGTTAGTAGGAGTATAAAATAGTACAACCACTATGGAAGGCTGTATGGTGCTTTCTCAAAAAGTTGCAAATAGAAATACCATTTGACCCAGCAATTCCACTAGTGAGAATATACTCTAAAGAAAACATAACTGACATTCAAGCAGATATATGCACACCCATGTCCCTCCTTACAATATGTCCAAAGTATGTTAGACGGAGCCTCAGAATCCTTGCCTCCCGGTTTAACCCTCTCCAGGATGAATCTGTTTGTTTTCCTAGCAGTCCATGGTACCCTCAATACTCTTCTCCAGCATCACAGCTCAAAAGCATCCACTCTCCTTCT
>NW_006399946.1:4989863-5000219 GCF_000299155.1 Elephantulus edwardii
CTATGCAACCTTAATTGTGGACTCTTGTTATAACCATAATACCCCATCATACATCACTTTTAAATTATTCACTCTGTTTCAGTGCAGTATACACAATTTATCCAGTATTTATCAGTCTTACCCCAACCCTGATATCAGTCCCATTTTAATTTACTGGCTACTGGTGCCGAGAGTGTTGTGAAATATTTGTGAAGATTATTTTAAAATAACTGGAAAGATACATCAACAGGAGACTTCCAGAAATTCAAGTTGGTTTCAGGAGAGGCTGTGTAATGATGGATGCTATTGCTGATGTCAGATGGATCTTGGCTGAAAGCAGATCTAGGAAGATGTTTATGTGTGTTTTACTGGTTAAACAAAGGTATTTGACTGTGTAAATCACAACAAATTATGATTTCATTAAGAATGAGAATCCTAGGAGACTTCATTGTGCTAATACAAAATCTGTACCTTGACCAAGAAGCAGACCAAGTTTTTTAAACAGAACAAGGGAACATGACATAATTAATATTATATACAAGTAAAAGTCTGTTGGAGGTGAGAACTAATAGCTTTAAATATCTGTTAATAATTGGAACATGGACTATACAATGCATGAATCTAGGAAAATTGGAAGTTGTAAAAAATGAAATGGCACATAAAAATAGGCATCGTAGACATTAGTGAGCTGAGATAAATAAACTGGACTTGGCCATTTAAAATCAGATAATGGTATGGTCTACTATGTTGAGAATGACAGATTCAAGAAGAATGGTGTCATGTTCATCTTCAGAAAGAACATTACAAAATCTGAAGTACAGTTCTATCAGTGGTAGGTTCATAGCCATATAACATACAAAGAAGATCTGCTAATATGACTATTATGCAAATTTATACATGAACTATTAAAGCCAAAGAAAATGAAGTTGAGGGTTTCTAAAAACTCTTGCATTCTGAAGTTGAGCATACATGCAATCAGGATGCATTGTTAATTACTGGTGTTTATAATGTAAAAAAGTGGAAACAAAGAATAAAATGTAAAGACTGGAAAAATATGTGTTGGTGACAGAAATGATGTTGGACAGTGCTTGACAGAATTATGTATCATCAATAACCTCTTCATTGTGTATTTTTTTCTTTTTTTTTTAAAGCTGTTGCAGAAAGCTTTATTGTTCCATTTTGTGCAAGGCCTGGGGGAGGGGCTTCTGGGTGGATAAGATTCTACACCCGGATGATGCTAATGGCAGGGGGATGCAGAGGTCCTCCCTGTAAGGTTCCCGCAGGCCCCTAGTCATGTTTGAAGGTGAGACGCTCAAAGAAATACTCTCCTGGACCAGCCTAAGGGCCGTCCAGTCTTCTAATGTTAGTCAGATGGTCACCCATCTTCTTCAGCAGTTTCACTTTCTCATCCAGGAAGTGGTTCTCCAGAAAATCACAGAAATGGGGGTCTGTGTGAGTCGTTTGTGACTCATAGCGACCCTATGTATAACAGCCCTAAACCCTGCTCTACCCTGTGCCAATCGCATGGCCTGTGACACACCCATCCCGATAAACCCGGTCACTGAATCAATCCACCTCATAGAGGGTCTTCCCCTCCTGCGCTGTCCCTCCACCCTTCCAAAATAGGCCTCTTTGAGGCCTATAGCCCCACTGACCACAGGAGGTGCAAACCCTTGATAAGAGACTGTAACTGATAATAACTAGCCTGTAAAGCTACTGGCCTCTGTATGTGTGAATCCTGATAAGGGAATGTAACTTGTTACTGCTCATGTTGCTAAGAGAACATAACTTGTAAATTTAAGAGTAAGGAATATATTGGGAATCTGCTATATGTTAGAAATAAGAAATATGTTAAGAACTTACTATGTTATAGGTTAGAAATAAAGTAAGAAATATGTTAGGATTTTGCTGTTAGAAATTATGTTAAGAATATTTGTGAAAACATACGCTGAGTGGCTTTGGGGTCCCACTAACCACAACAGGTGTGGACCCTTGAAAAAGAGATATGACTGGTACTGCCATGTGGCCAAGGAAACACAACCAGTATTGAACATGATTGGTCAAACCCATATTGTTATTCAACATGTCTCAGCATGCCCCATTTGCCTCACCATAATATAAAAGCAGGGAAACCAGAGTAGATAATACTCTCGCTGTGCCCAGCAACTCTCTTTCTGCACTTCACAATGAGCTAAACACTGAAGACCCAAAGGCTCTTTTTAGAGCCAAAGACCTAAAGGCTCTTTTCAGAGCCATGAACTCTGGCCTACACTGATGGATATGAGCTACTGAGACAGTGGAGGATTCAGCCCACACCAATGGACCCTGGTTACATCGAATTGCTGAAGGAGCTGAGAACATCTGGCTACAATGAACTGCTGGACTAGCGGAGAACAGCCCCCACCCACCACATCCCCACCCCAACTGCACCAAGGACCATGAGAGGCAAAAGAAGAAGAGTTGGGATCCTGGGGTGAGTGAGTGTTCTCCACTGTTGATGAATCGATATGTTGTGATGAATTTATGAATTGAAATGTAGATAAATTGCAATAAACTGTTTAATGCTTGTCTCCATACCTATTCAACCTGTATGCAGAACAGATTATCAGGGAGGCTGTTCTCTATGAGGAGAAATGTGGGGTCAGGATTGGTGGAAGATCTATCAACAATCTGCAGTATGCAGATGACACAACCCTGATTGCTGAAATTGAGGAGGATCTGAAGCGCTTGCAGCAGAGGGTCAAGGACTGCAGCCTACAATATGGATTGAGGCTCCATGTCAAGAAGACAAAGATTCTCACCACTGGACCAATTGGCAGCATCAGGATGGATGGTGAAGAGATTGAGATTGTACACAGCTTTAGTTTGCTTGGCTCCACAGTCAACACTCTTGGCACCAGCAGCCAGGAAATTAAAAAGCGCATTGCCATGGGAAAGTCTGCTGTTAGGGACCTCTGCAAAGTACTGAAGAGCAATGGTGTCTCTCTGGAGACTAAGGTGCATCTGATACAGGCTATGGTCTTCGCAATCACTTGTTATGCATCAGAGAGTTGGACAATGACCAAGGAGGATAGAAAGAGAATTGATGCCTTTGAGCTGTGGTGCTGGAGAAGAGTATTGAGAATACCATGGACTGCTAGAAAAACAAACAGATTTGTCCTGGAGAGAGTTAAACCAGGCGGCTCCTTGGAGGCAAGGATTCTGAGGCTCCGTCTAACATACTTTGGACATGTTGTAAGGAGAGACTGGTCCTTGGAGAGGAAAATCATGTTTGGGAGGATGGAGGAACAGCGCAGGAGGGGAAGGCTCTCTATGAAGTGGATTAATTCAGTGACTGGGGTAATCAGGATGGGTGTACCGGAGACAGTGCGATTGGCACAGGACAGAACAGAGTTTAGGGCTGTTGTACATAGTCGCTATGAGTCTCAAGTGACTCGATGGCACATAATAACAACAACAAAATAAATTGATGAATCAATATTTTGATGAACTTATGAATTGCAATGTAGAAAATTCTAATTGTTGCTATGAATTACTTAATTAATCAGTAAATTGTAATTGGCTTTTGTAATATGTCTATGAGTAATTAATTAAAGGTTAAGGCCCATGATATTTCAACCACTGAATAAAGTAGCATATGATCAAGGATCAATGGTACTAAAGGAGAAAACCCAAGTTATACTCAAGGCACTTGCAAAAAGCAATGCTCAAAAATTAATGCAATATCAAATGAAATGTTTCAATGGATGCAATACTTTACTTTGTTGTTGTTGTTGTTGTTATGTGCCGTCGAGTAGCTTGCTACTCATAGCAACCCTATGTACAACAGCCCTAAACTCTGCTCTGTCCTGTGCCAATCGCACTGTCTCTGACACTCCCACCCCAATTATCCCAGTCACTGAATCAATCCACCTCATAGAGGGCCTTCCTCTCCTGCGCCATCCCTCCACCCTCCCAAGCATGATGTCCCTCTCCAAGGACCGGTCTCTCCTCACAACATGTCCAAAGTATGTTAGACAGAGCCTCAGAATCCTTGCCTCCAAGGAGCCACCCGGTTTAACCCTTTCCAGGACGAATCGGTTTGTTTTCCTAGGAGTCCATGGTATTCTCAATACTCTTCTCCAGCACCACAGCTCAAAGGCATCAATTCTCCTTCTATCCTCTTTGGTCATTGTCCAACTCTCCGATGCAAAACAAGTGATTGTGAAGACCATGGCCTGTATCAAATGCACCTTAGTCTCCAGAGAGACACCATTGCTCTTCAGTACTTTGGAGAGGTCCCTAACAGCAGACTTGCCCGTGGCAATGCGCCTTTTAATTTCCTGGCTACTGGTGCCAAGAGTGTTGACTGTGGAGCCAAGCAAACTAAAGCTGTGTACAATCTCAATCTCTTCACCATCCATCCTGATGCTGCCAATTGGTCCAGTGGTGAGAATCTTTGTTTTCTTGACATGGAGCCTCAATCCATATTGTAGGCTGCAGTCTTTGACCCTCTGCAGCAGGTGCTTCAGGTCCTCTTCATTTTCAGCAATCAGGGTTGTGTCATCTGCATAACGCAGATTGTTGGTAAATCGTCTACCAAACTTGACCCCACATTTCTCCTCATAGGGCCCAGCCTCCCGGATAATCTCTTCTCCATATAGGTTGAAAAGGTATGGAGATAGGATGCATCCCTGGCGTATGCCTTTCCCAATTTTGAACCATGCAGTGTTCCCTTGCTCTGTTCTGATGACTGCCTCCTAGTCGAAGTATAGGTTTCGCATTAGTACGAGCAAGTGTTCTGGGATTCCCATTCTTCTCAAAGTCAACCAGTTTGTTATGATCCACACTGTCAAATGCCTTTGAGATTGTAGCACAGCTTCTTGCCTCTAGGACACCCTAGCTCCCTATACTTTACTTTATGTGCTCAATAATCTATGCCAAGAATTTAGAAGACAAATACCTGTGCAACTGAATGGACGAGATCCATATTTTTACTCATGTCAAAGACAAGTAACTCAACAGAATGTACAAATTATCAAGCAGCATTGTTAATATCACACTCATGTAAAAGTTTGTGGCAGATAATTTAAAAATAGTTGTAGTGTTTTTACTACTGTGTGTCAACATAGTATAACTCTGTATAACTTAACTATCCTGCTGTTAGGTGTTGTCAAGTCAACCACAATTCATAGCGACCCTATGAATCATCCTGTTGTTAGATGCCATCAAATTGACTATGACCCATAGCAACCCTCTTAACAACAGATCTGTACTTTGAAGTATCCTATGTCAGCATAATCTCTGATATACTCAAGTCCTTTGTTGACATCACTGATTCATCTTTTTAAAGATCTTCCTCTCTTTCACTGACCCTACACCTTTACAAACATAATGTGTTTTTCCTGGGACTGGCCCCTCCTGACAGCATGCTCAAATTGCATGAGATGAAGTTTCACCCTCCTTATCTCTAAGAACACTTTGGTTGCACTTTCTCAAAGACAGATCTATTTGTTCTTTTGACAGTTCATAGAATATTCAGTACTCTGCTCCAACACCACAACTCTGTAAAACTTCCAGATGCATAGTAAATAATTGAAAAGACCATACTTTGGATTGTTGTATTCTACTGAGATGGAAACAAGCCATAGCTGACCCTCTGGCAGGTTTTCAGAGACAGTAAATTGCACATAACGAGATTGCTCATCTTTTTTCCATTGGACCACATAGTGGATTCAAACTGTGTACCTTGGATTGGATTTGGTGCACCTTAGTCTTTAAACTGACTTCATTACTTCCTAGAACTTTGTTTGAAGAGATTTCTGACAACAGATTTTCCCAATATAATAAGTCTTTTGATTTTTTTTTATTGATGACACCACGTAAGATTGTGAACCCATGTAAGATTAAATCATTGACGTTTTCAATATTTTCTCCATCTATTATAATGTTGCCTATTAGCCCTGTGGTGAATATTTCTGTTTTCTTTATGTTGAGATATAATCTTTATTGAAGTCTACAGTCTTTAATTATCTACAGCAAGCACTTCAAGTCTTCTTCACTTTTAGTAAGCAAGGTTGTATCATCTGGATATTACAGATTGTCAATGAGTTTTCTACCAATCCTAATATCACATTCTTCTTCATAAAACTCAGCTCCTTATATGTTTATTCAGCATGCAGATTGAATGAGTACAGAGGAAGAATACAGCCTTGATATACACCTTTCTTGATTTTCATGCAGTGTTTCCTTGTTCTGTTCAAACAACAGCCTCTTCCTCTAAGTTTGGTTTCACATGAACATAGTTATGTGTTCTGGGATTCCCATTCTTCTCAATGTTAACCCTAATTTACTATTATCTGTGCAGTCAAATGTCTTTGTATAGTCACAACACAATTAAACATTTTTCTGGTATTCTCTGCTCTGCTAAGATCCATCTGACATCAGCAATATCTCTGGTGTCACAGCCTCTTCTAAATCCAGATTGAATTTCTGGTAGTTCTGTCAATGTACTGTTTTAGCCATTTTGAGTCATATTCAGCCAGATTTTGCTTGTATGTGATATTAATGATATTGTTTAATAATTTCCACATTCTGTTGGATCACCTCTTTTGGGAATGGGAACAAATGTAGACCTCTTCCAGTCAATTGACCACGTAGCTGTCTCCATGTTTCTTGGCACAGCCTTTTGAACTCATCAAGGGCTGTGTGTTTGTCAAATCACATTGATTGGTATTCCATTAATTCTGGAGTCTTATTTTTGCCCATGGTTTCAGTACAACTTGTACTTCTTCATTGTCATTGGTTCTTAATCATATGTTACATCCTGAAATGGTTCTGTGTCAGCCAATTCATTTTGGTAAAGTGACTCTGAATTCCTTTCATCTTCTCCCCCCCATTATCATAACTGAAATTTTATTTTATGTACAAAGTGTTGATTGTGTTTCTTGCCATGTAAAGGTCTTGGCTAGGTCATTCAAGAAAGATCACTTAGTCCAACTTGATAAAGCTGATATCCTTGGCGTACTAATGAAAACACTAGTGGCACATATTCAGTCCATATTTCCGGATCAGTCCATGTTGATTTGAGCACACGAGGCAAGAGCAGGAACCCTGGCCTAATTTTCGAGGGTGACTCCAGTAGAGCTAGCTGCTGGTGAGCCATCTTGCTTGGAGGGGAGAACCAAGGGGAAAAGTTCCATCTTCTTTTGATACTTTCTGGATCATTCAAGATTTTGCCCATGGAATAATTCGATACTGAAACTTGAGGCTTGTATTTGTTTATCAGTTCTTTCAGTTTGAGAAATGCTGAGTGAGTTCTTTCTTTTTTATTTTATTGTGGTGCTATAAATTCTCACCTCTTTGATGTTAACAAGGCAGAGTTAGAAGAGGTTCTGTAAAGATATGATTAGTCCAATCTGCAGAAGAGGATTTTTCAAGGGTGTAGACTCCATTGACTAGATGAATGGACTCTCTCTGCTAGTGCTGGAGGGCTTTTTGTCTAATATCATATCTGGCTTGTGACCTCTATACATGATTCTGCATTATTCTATGCTGATGGCCTGACATTGGATTCATTAGTCTCTAAAGCTTACAGTTCAAGACACATCTTGGACCCTGCTGAAGTTTGGAACACTTCTTTATACTCTGCGGCAGTTTATGATGCTTCTTTGGATTCTGTTTGACCACACCACATTTATCTTCCTATCCACTTCTCTCATGAGATCTGACCTACAAATCTGGGCCTTGTCAGCTTCTACAAAAATGTGGTTTGACTATAACAGCTGCTCTACCAGAGAAAATGGGCAGTCCTCTCCTGTGCAATTTATGGCCTCTGAAAACCCATTGGTGGGTCAGTTATGAGTCACTTCTGACTCAATAGTATTCACCAGTAACAGCCTTTACAAACTCATGAGTCATTTTCTAAACTTAATTTTTTTTTCTTCTCTAGGGAATCAAGCGGCACATAACAACAACAAACACCAGGGAATCAAGCTTAAGACATTTAAAGAGAATGTCCAGAAATAAGGGTTTAGAGTTCCATATGGATTATACTCAACATATGGAAAACAAAATCCCCACAACTGGACCAATAACAAAAATAATGATAAACAGAAAAAATCAATAATTTACTTTTACTTGGATCCACACTTAGTGCTATCACTTTGAGAACTAAGGCACACTTGAGCAAAGCCATGGTATTTTTCAATTCTCTACATGCATGTGAAAGTTGAATAATGAGTAATGAAGATCAAGAAAGAACTGATGCCTTTCAACTGTGGTGTCAGCAAATAATATTGAATTATCATGCACTGTCTGAAGAACAAGTAAATCTGCTTTAGAAAAAGTGCAGCCAGACTGGTGAGGGTGGTGATATTTTTATCTCACAAATTCTGGACATCAGGAGGGACCAATATCTGAACAAGGACATCTTGCTTGGCAGAGGGGTAGCAAAAGAGGATGCCCTTCAGAGGAGCAGACTGGCACACAGTGGCTGCAGCAATGGGCTGAAACACAAGTGCAATCTCAAAGATGGCACAGGAGTTCTGGCACACACAGTGTTACTACTATATCCGGATGGAGGGCACCTAACAACAATGCGACCAGAACCCGAATTTGGGCATCTAGCCTCCTAAACTATGAGGAAAGTTCTGTTCATTGAAGGCACCCATTAGACATTTCTGCTATAACAGCATAAGATAAGACACTGTATCAAGAGTGGGCACAGCAATGTTCAGAGAGCCAGCACTAGATAGAGACAAAAGATGAATCTCATCACCTCCTAATACTTATTGACATTGTCAATGAAAACCTGCCTCAGATCAATGTCCGAGTGCATTTCATTTTAAAATATATCCAGAGCATGGTTTTAATTATTTTCAATTGCCTTGCTCCTATATTGAAAATAATGGGGACACAACCATGTTTATTGCTGCATTATTCACAATAACAAAGAGTTGGAAAGAACCCAAATTCCCATCAACAAACAAATATATAGAGAAGCTCTGGTAATTCACACAATGGAATACTATGCAGCACTGAAAAACAAAGAACTCATGAAATATTACACAAAATGGGTGACCCTGAAAAACATTATGCTGAGTGATATATCTCAGTCACAAAACGACAAATACTGCATAATGCCACTGTTATAAAACAGAACAGACATGGGGGTTGGGAGAAAACTAAGAAAAGAGGAGATAAATAATGTACACTGCATTGAAACAGGTGAGGAATAGAACTGCTTACAAGGAATGTATGATTAGGAATTATTTACATGACAACAGTCCAGAATTAGAGCTGCATAGTAAAATGGACTGGGCAGGTGGGGGAAGAGGGGGTTGTACAGCAACAAAATTTTTTTTTCAAAGAGAAAACAGAACTGGGGTGGGGCAGGGAGGAAAATGCACAACAATGAATGAATGGAAATCCAAGTTCTCTATAAACTTTCATTAAAATATAAATTTAAAAATAATTTAAAAAAAAAAAACAAACAAGCCAGGAGCTCTGGTGACCTGGTGGCAAGAAGCTGCACTGCAATCCCAGAGGTATGCGGTTCAAATCCACCAGATGCTCTGCTGGAGGAGGGGCAATTTCTCCTGTACCAGTCAGATCCGATTTGATGATACACACACGCAAAAATAATTTTTAAAAAGTTTAAAAAACAAAAAAATATGGGGGAGTGAAAAGGAGAAAGAAAAAGAGACACAGGAGATAATCCTCTTATCTTCTTTAAATTGACAGCACTGAGGCAATCCTTGATCCAGTGTTCTGAACTCTAGTGTGTAAGACTGTGTGAGGCTACTAGCAACCAGTTCCCATCTAGTGAATGCTGACCCATGGTGATCCCACATGCCCTTGAATTGAACTGTGTTCCACAAGTTTTCAAAGAATGAGCTCTGGCAAGTAGATTGCCACAAGCATTTTTCTAAGGCAACTCTGGAAATACTGGAACCTTTAACTTTTCAGTGCCTACTAGCTGGTTTTTGGAATGTAGGCGTTGTTAGGTACTATCAAGTCAATCAAGTACAACTCATTGTGACCCTCTGTCACAGTTCTGAACTCTGCTCTATCCTGAGCCAACCTTATTGTCTTTGATACACCTACCTTCATTACCCAAGTCACTGAATCAGTCCATCTCATTGACAGTCTTCCTGTCTTGCACTGTCCCTCCAATCTTCCAAGTATGATGTCCCTCTCCAAGGACTGGATCTCTCCTTGCAACATGCCCAGAGTATGTCAGACAAAATGTCAGAATCCTTGCTTCCAAGGAGCAGCTTGGTTTCACCCTCTCTAGGTTAGACCTAGATCCATCTTGAAGTACAACATCGTGAGTGACAGGATCATATCCATACGCTTACAAGGAAGTCCAGTAAATACCACTATCATTCAGATATA
>NW_006399946.1:5003459-5008736 GCF_000299155.1 Elephantulus edwardii
TCGGTGACTGGGGTAATCGGGATGGGTGTGTCAGAGGCGGTGCGGTTGGCGCAGGATAGAGCAGGGTTTAGAGCTGTTGTGCATAGGGTCGCTATGAGTCTGAAACGACTCGATGGCACATAACAACAACAACAGGTTAGACCTGTTTGTTCTCTTAGCAGTTCATAGTGTGTTCAATACTCTTCTCCAGCACCTCAGTTTAAAGGCATTAATTCTCCTTCTATAATCCCTAGTCAATGTCCAGCTTTCTGACTCATAGCACGTAATTGCAAAGTCTGGATTAGGCATACCTTAGCCTCTAGACTGACATTATTGTTCTTCAGTACTCTGGAAAGGTCCCTGACAGCAGATTTTCCTAATGCAATTAGTCTTTTGATTTCCTGGCTGCTGGAACCAAGAGTTTTGTTTGTGGAATCAAGCAAGCTGAAGCTATTGGGTTAGTGAAGTATTATGTGAGGGTGGGTGGAAGGTATGTTAAAGCAAATACCAATAAGATAAGAAGGCATGAAAATATATGTTAGCCAATACAAGGCATTTTGATATCATCCGTTCCGCTCTTTTACTTTGGCATGTTTTCTCTTTGTTTTGGCTTCTTGATGTTCTAATGCAATTTTAGACTCTCTTCTGATATCCATTTCAGTTTTTATCTTTCTCCTCAATTTCTAAAATAAGCTTTTTCTTTTTTCATGGATTATATCATTGATATTATCCCACAACTCATCTGGTCTATGATCAATTGGTTTTCAATGCCTCAAACCAATTTCTATTATGATCTTGAAATTCAGATTGAATAGATTCAAGATCATATTTTGGTTCTTGTGGACTTAGTTTTATTTTCTTCATCCTCAATTTGAACTTGCATAAGTAATTGATTGTCTGACCCGCAGTCTGCCCCTGGTCTAGTTTTGACTGCCAATATTGAGCTTCTCTAACAATTTCTCCACCCTCATTTCTGTCACCAAGTCCATGTTTTCCAACTATTGATCCCTCCTCCCTCTTTCCAACTTTTGCATTCCAGTCACCCATTATTATCAATGCATCTTGATTGCATATTCGATAGATTTTTGACTGCAAAAGTTGGTAGAAATCTTTTATTTCCTCCTCTTTAGCTCTAGTTGTTGGTGCATATATTTGAATGATAGTGGTATTCACTGGACTTCCTTGTATGCATATGGATATTACCCTGTCACCCACCACATTTTTTATGATGGGTCTAGAAATTAACTTTTTCACCTCTTCATCCCCGGCATAGTAGATCATATGATCATCTGATTAAAAATGTCCCATTGCCAAGCCATCTACTTTGCCAATACCTATTATATCGATATTTATGCATCCCAACAGTTTCTTCCAGAGATTTGGTCAGTCTGATTCTTATGCAGTCCATCAGTTGAGATCCACATATAAAGTCATCATCTGTGTCTTTTAAAAATAATACTTGCTTGGAATAAATAATTGAAAAGAAAAACTTGATCATTCTATTTCCAGCATAATTTCTATCACCAAAGCCATATTTTCCTTTTTTTTTTTACTTTTTTTTCTTCTTGTTGTGTACAAATTTGTGTGTGTGAGTGTACCGTCAAATCAGATCTGGCTGGTACAGGAGGAGATTGTCCCTCCTTTTCCCGGCAGAGCATCTGGTGGATTCGAACCATGTGCTTCTGGGATTGTGGTTGCAGTTCCTTGCCACTAGGCCACCAGAGCTCCCCTTAAAGCCATATTTTCCAACTACTTTTCTTTCACTGTTTCCAACTTTTGCATTCCAGTCACCAGTCATCATTATCGCATCTTGACTGAATGTTCATTCAACTTCGGACTGCAAGATTTGGTAAAAATTCTCAATTTCTTCCTCTTTGGGTCTAGATGTAGGAGTATATTTGAGTAACAGTAATGTTAACGAGTCTTCCTTGTATTATTATGGATAATATCCTATCACTCACAACATTATATTTCAGGATAGAACTTGAAATTGACTTTTTAACTATGAATGTAAAACCATTCTTCTTCTGTTTTTCATTGCCAGCATAGTATACCATGTGATTATCTGATTTTAAATGGCCAAAGCTGGTCCATCTCATCCCATTAATGCCTATTATGTAAATTTCTGTGCATTCTATTTCATTTTTAATAATTTCCAATTTTCCAATATTTAAACTATATACAATCCATGGTCCAATTATTAAACAATGTTTGTAATTGTTTTTCTCATTTAAAGTTACTTCCAATCTGGGCTATACCGTGACACTACTATAACTATCCATGTTCCTCTACTGTTCATAGGCCTTTTAAAGTCCTGTTATTTAAGATGTGGATGGCCAATCCTGCTTCCTACTCTGTCTTAATCTGGGAGCTCCATGAAAACCTGTTCACAATCTTTATTGCATTTGACACAGCAGTGACACAGCTTTCAGTATTACAGCAACCCCAAGTTATCTCAGTACAACAAATAACAGACTGACTACATCTGTGTAAAGAATCTTTGGAGAAGTTCAATAACATCAGTCAATACCAGACCAGGTGCTGACTGTGGAAAAACTATCAATCAGTCATGTGTATCAAAACAAAGCTGAAGAAAATGAAAACAAGGTCATAAGAACTAAACTGCAATCTTGAGTCTATACCACCTGAATTTAAAAACTATCTTAAGTATAGGTTTGAGGCATGAGTTGTGGTACGACATCAAGGATGTCATCCATTAAGAAAGCAAAAGGTTATTACAAAGACAGAAGAGAAAGAAGAAAACGAAATCAATGTTAGAAGAGACGTCATAAATGGGACAAGAGTGTTGAGAAGTCAAAACAAATGGAAGAGTTGCCAAAGTAAAAGACTTAAACAGAAAATTTCAAAGGGCAGATTGAGAAGACACAGTATTACAATGAAATGTGCAAAGAGTTGAAGTTAGAAAATATAAAGGGAAGAATTCACTCAGCATTTCTTAAGCTAAAAGAACTGCAGAATAAATAGAAACCTTGAATTGCAATACACAAGGCCACTTAAGGCAAAATCTTGAATGACCCAGGAATCATCAAAAGAACCTGGAAGGAATATACAGAGACATTGTATCAAAAAGAGTTGGCTGACAAGGAATTATTTTAGGATCTAATACATGTTATGCATCAGAGAGTTGGACAATGACCAAGGAGGATAGAAGGAGAATTGATGCCTTTGTGCTTTTGTGTTGGAGAAGAGTATTGAGGGTATCATAGACTGCTAAGAAAACAAACAGATTCATCCTGGAGAGGGTTAAACTGGGCGGCTCCTTGGAGGCAAGGATTCTGAGGCTCCATACATACTTTGGTCATGTTGTAAGGAGAGACCAGTCCTTGGAGAAGGACATCATGTTTGGGAGGGTGGAGGGACATCGCAGGAGAGGAAGGCCCTCTATGAGGTGGATTGATTCAGTGACTGGGATAATTGGGATGGGAGTGTCAGAGACAGTGCGATTGGCACAGGACAGAGCGGAGTTTAGGGCTGTTGTACAAAGGGTCACTATGAGTCGCAAGCGACTCGACAGCACATAACACAACAACACACACAGCAATACATGACCAAGCACAAATGGTGATAAAGGAAGAAGTTTACACTGCACTAAAAGACATTGAACAAAAAATAAGTCCTCAGGAATTGATGGCATACTAATTGACACATTCCAACAAACAGATGTAGTCGTAGATGTGCACACCAGACTGTGTCAAGAAATCTGAAAGACAATTAGCAGGTCAATTTAATAGAAAAGAGCCATATTTGTTCTAATTCCTAAAAAGGTGATCCAACAGAATGTAGAAATTATATAACAATAGAATTAATAACACATGCAAACAAAATCTTGCTGAAGATTATTCAAAAAATTGTCACAGAATATTGACAGAAGTGCCAGAAATCCAAGCTGGACTTAAAAGAGGTCATGGCACCAGGGATATCATTGCTGATGTCATATAGATATTAGGAGAAAGCAGAGCATACCAGAAGAATGTCTGTATTTTACTGACTGCAAAGGCATTTGATTGTGTCAAAAGGAAATTCGATAAATCATGTATACTGCACTGAAACAGATGAGGGAGAGAACAGTTTAAAAGCAATATGTTGTTGTTATGTGCCGTCGAGTCGCTTGCAACTCATAGCGACCCTATGTACAACAGCCCTAAACTCTGCTCTGTCCTGTGCCAATCTCATTGTCTCCAACACACTCATCCCAATTGCCCCAGTCACTGAATCAATCCACCTCCCAGAGGGCCTTCCCCTCCTGCGCCTGTGCTCCACCCTCCCGAGCATGATGTCCTTCTCCAAGGACTGGTCTCTCCTTACAACATGACCAAAGTATGTATGGAGCCTCAGAATCCTTGCCTCCAAGGAGCCGCCCAGTTTAACCCTCTCCAGGATGAATCTGTTTGTTTTCTTAGCAGTCTATGATACCCTCAATACTCTTCTCCAACACAAAAGCACAAAGGCATCAATTCTCCTTCTATACTCCTTAGTCATTGTCCAACTCTCTGATGCATAACAAGTGATTGTAAAGACCATGGCCTGTATCAGATGCACCTTAGTCTCCAGAGAGACACCATTGCTCTTCAGTACT
Organism: Elephantulus edwardii; assembly: GCF_000299155.1. NCBI lineage: Eukaryota > Metazoa > Chordata > Mammalia > Macroscelidea > Macroscelididae > Elephantulus > Elephantulus edwardii. The sequence goes on from NW_006399946.1 coordinate 5,008,036, forward strand.
TTGGAGAGGTCCCTAACAGCAGATTTTCCCATTGCAATACGTCTTTTAACTTCCTGGCTGCTGGTGCCAAGAGTGTTATGACATTGGTCCAGAATGAAGATTGCATAGTGGAGTGTACTCGGTGGGGAGTCAGGCGTTGGGGAAGGGGGTTGAATTGTATACCAGTGAATGAATTTTTCTTTTACTTTTCAAAGAGAAGAGCGAACGGGTGGAGGAGGGATGAGCAGGGAGAAAACTGCAACAATGAATGAATGGAAATCCAAAATTTCTGTAAATATTCATTAAAATTAATAAGATAAAATTTTTAAAAAAGCATTTGCATCACAGCTCTTATGGCTAACACTGAGAATCCTAGAACATTTAATTGTGCTGATGGGAAACCTAGACCTAGACCAAGAGGCTGTTGTCTGTATAGTGCAAGGAAAGTCTGCATGGTTCAAAATCAAGAAAAGTATGTGTCAGAGATGTATCCTTTCTCCATGTCTATTCAATCTGTACCATAAACAGATCATATAAGTAGCTGGACTTCATGAAGAAAAATGTGGTATCAGGAGTAGAGGAAGACTCATCAACAACCTGTGTTATGCAGATGATAAACCTTGTCAACTGAAATTGAGGAAGACTTGAAGCATTTGCTGCAGATCAAAGACTATAACAAAATATTACAAAATGTAATATTACATTTTATTTTATTTTAATTA
>NW_006399946.1:5014541-5025622 GCF_000299155.1 Elephantulus edwardii
CTTTGCTCTTGTATATTGTGTGGGATAGTTTGCTTTCTTCGAGGCAATGGTATCTGTTCTTGATCTGAAGACAATGCTCTTGAGATCTGCTGGGCAGTTATCGAACTTGTAAGTTTCTCTGACTTTATGACTTCAGAAAAATGCTAGTTCAGCGCCTGCTAGGGCAATCTCTTGTTGCTAAAACAGGTCAGGGTGCTCCCGTTTAAAGGCAAGTTGATTGCCCAGACGTGTAGGCACTATTATGGAGCCAATTGGGGTGAGGCAGTGAAAGTGTTGGGTGATCGCAAGGGCAGGTCAATCACTTGGAGGACCTTGCTCAAACCTCTGCTGTCTCAGTGTGTTCACGACGGGGGTCCTAACTAATATTCCTGCTGTCTGTTTCCTACCCAGTGGTTTTCTCAGTGTTCTCTGCCTGGTGGCACTTATGCAGGTGCCCTCACACAATAGCCCCTGCTCCAGCAGGGTCCTGGATCCAACGGGATCCGAAAAGTCAGGGTCAAATTCCCACCCACCCACTAGCCTCTAGCTGGTCTGCAGAGTTCACAGAAGCCAGCTGGCTGGCTCGTTTTGGGCAGTTGGTGTAGCCCAAGAGAGCTTGGTCAAATTCCCCACCTGTGGGCGCGCCCTGAGGTGCTCTCCTGGGTAATCAGCAATGCCCCAGTAAACACAGATAAGATCTTACTGGCCTTTCTCCTGCCAGGTTATTTCCTCAACAGCTCCCCTGATAGCTCCGGGTGATGGCTGCTTCCAAGGTGGTGCCCTGACGTCACAGGGCTGTGGTGGGGGGTCGAGATGTGTGGTTGTGGAGCTGCAAGGGGGGTGGGGAAGGGAAGGAAAGCAAGGGACTAGGGGGTAAGGAGCGCAGGGCTTGGACACTATCACCAAGAGGTGGGGGTGGGGCTTGGGCGCTGCTGGGGGTTTATGCAGCAGCACCCCTTGTGTTAAGGGTCACACAGGTGTGGGTTGCAGGGGGGTCACACAGTGTCGGGTAGTCTTCGTTCCTCTGGGGTCTCACAGTCTTTGCTCCTCTGGAGTTCCGCATAGGTGGCTGGCTGTTGTTCTTCCCCGGCCCTTCTCGCGGTGGAACCCTGTCTGGCAGCGGCATTCTCCCGTCTGGCGGTGGTGTTCTCCGGTTTGGTGGCGGCTTTCTCGCACTGCGTCACCCTCGCTGGCGCTGCATCACTCTCTAATATTACATTTTAGTATCAAGAAAATTAAAACCCTCACCACTTGGTCAAAAGGTATCATCATGATAGAGAAAAGATTGAAATTGTTAATGATTTCATTGTACTTGGATCCACAATCAACACCCTTGGTACCAGCAGTCAAGAAATCAAAAGAAGTATGATGTTGGGAATGTTTTTTGTCAGGGAACTCTCCAAATTGCTGAGGAGTAAGGATGTAAGTTTAAAGACTAAGGCATACTTGATTTAGACAATTACTTTTTTCAATCACTTGTTAAGTATTTGAGAGCCGGCTAATGAGTAAAGATGATAGAAGAATTGAAACCTTTGACCTGTGGTACTAGAGAAGAATACTGAATATCTCATGGACTGCCAAAAACCCAAACAACTATATCTTGGAGAAAGTGCAACCAGTGTGTTCTTTGGAAGCAACGATGGTGGAATTTTCTCTCACATACTTAAGACATACTGTTAGAACGGGGTCAGTCCTTGGAGAAGGATATCATGTTTGGAAAAGTGGAGGGTCAGCATAGTAGAGGTAGATCCTCAATAAGATATAGTCCAAAGATGACTCTAACAATGGGCTCGAGTATATTGGAGATGGCAAACATGACACAGGACAGGGCCATGTTCAGATCTGTTGTTCATAGGATTGCTTTGAGTCACTGCTGACCACCATCAGGAGGATAACAAATGTGTCTCATCTAGGTTCTTGTGCATACTGAGCAGAGTAACCCTATGACACAACAGCAGCACGTCGGCGACTTCTGTTGTAAAATGCAGAAGGCAGACAGCGTATGAGGCCATCACTCAGTGTCAAGCGGTCATCGAAGCCTCCACATTTAAGTGTAGGTCATGGTAACATTCGCCGGAGTTACCTAATTCAAGGTTGAACAGCCACACGGAGTGGAGCCTGCTGCGTGCTGAGTGTCGGCTGGCCTGGAAAGGAGCCTTCCTCCCGGCCATCCTTTCTGGTGCTCCAGACAGGAAGCTGAGATCCCCACCTATGATGTATTCCCTCTCCTGAAACACCTGCATCCAGACAGCTAGCCACCCGCTGGACTTTGATGAGCATGGTTAAAGAAGTAGGCTGAACACTAAGCCCTGTGAGTGGAGCTATGTAAGAGGCAGGGTGGGTCTGAGCTCGGATGCGCGGCGGGGCGCTGTGCGCAGAGTGGGGCTAAACTAGTACTGGGTTAGGGTAGAACTTTGGCCTCTTCTGGGTGGCGATGTGCGCGGGGCAGGGCGGGCCAGGGCCGGGCCTAGGCAGAGTTTAGGATGCCGCCGGGTGGCCCTTCACCAGCAGGGCAAGTTGGGTTCAGCTTGGTTGCGCCAGGTGGCGCTGTGAGCGACGTGGTGCAGGGCGGAGCCGAGGTGGGACGGCCCCAGATGACGTTATGCGCGGGGCTGGGGCTGAGCTCAGCCTGCGCTGGGTGGTGCTGTGCCGCGGCGCCGGAAGGGGCCAAGGCTGATCGGGCCGGTGCCGTGTGGGCGGAGGCACGGTCAAGCTGCAGCTCCGCCCCCGCGCGAGAGGGCCTTCACAGACAGCTGGGAGGCGGGAGGCGCGGGAGGCGGGCGCGCAGGCAAATTTGGCTGGAGGGACTCAAGGGCAGTAACGCTCATCGGAGTTGAGGTCCTGTAACTTCGGTTGCCGCCGGCGACCTCCTCCAGCATCCCCCTAACCCCGATCCCCAGCCGGTGGGGGCTAGGCGTCACCAAGCCCCACCGAAGCAGCGATGAAACCGTGCCAGGAAGACGGGGCGGATGCAGCTGCGGGAGACCCCTGGAAGGAGTGTTTCGAGGCGGCCGTGCAGCTGGCGCTCCGAGCCGGGCAGGTATGCCCCCTTTCTGCCCTCGCCCCCACTCCGTCCCCCTCTCCCCCGAGCACCGTGCAGTGTCCCAGCCCAACCCTGTATTTCCTCCCGCGTCCACTGGAGCGGCCAGGCCAGATCACACCTGTCGGGGACTTTCTGAAGTTTGAAGGAAAGACGAGCTGTTCTTGCGAAAATCAGAGAAACTCAAGAGAGGTGCGGGGCTGGCGGTGCCGTGCGGGGCGCAGCCGGGTGCGGCCTGGGGCTCCAGGTGCTCTGAGACCGCGTGCCACAGCGTCAGAGCCCCGGGCAGGTGTGGGTGTGAGCCTGTGAAAGGAGCTCTTTGTGCTGTTTCCAGGACAAACCACTCCTGTACCTAACTTTAGCCCCAAGGAGCTAAGGGCGGGGATCACCTGCTTTGTGTCCCCCTTTCTCAGTGGTGGACGCAGCCACCACTAAAACGTATCAGGCACAGACTCTTCCTTAGGGCAGTTAGATTGCAAATGGTTACCTGACCTTTGCATTTGAGAGTGAGTTAGATTGTATCAAAGATGCAAGTCCCTCTGAGAAGTTTAAAAATTCCATCCAAAGCCACTGTTTAGTTTTGACCTGAAGGTATTGCCGCTGATTGTCATTCCTTGAGCTTGCAGAGCTCGTACTTATTCAGATTGCATACTGTGATCAGCACCGTGTTCTCCACAGGTGACCACGGAGGGGCAGGACTTTACTACCATTTTTTACATGTATTTAAAATTGTCAGGGAGGAGATTGCTGAGCTTTCTCCCATTGAGCAGCTTGTGGATTTGAACCGCATGCCTTAGGGTTGGAAACACAACTAATGTTAAGAGCTCCTGTGTGGTAGTTACCAGTCTGTGTTCAGGCTGTGACTAAATGGGTACTTGCCCTCTCAGGGTTTTACAGCAGTGTTGAGTTGGTAAGAAGACATTCTCTGTACTTTGTTTGAAGGCACGTAATTGGATTTTTGTAGGAGATGAACATGGCCAGAAGGAATGATGTGGACAGATTGACTTTTAAAATATTAAGACAGCATCATCTTTTTTTCTTTTCTTTCAGGTCTAACAGTCTGAAAAGGCTGTGCAAGTTTTCCCTACATGTTAAAGTCATGTTCTTATCGATCTTACTTGTGTTTTAACACCCAAGTGTGCTTTACCTTGAAGGGACTCCTCTGAGAACTTTTGCCTGAAGTTTGCTTTGACCTTCTGTGGTCTCGTTGTGTTAGAGTGTCACTGTGTTTCTGAGGAGTCATGGCTGGTTTGTCAGAAATAGATCTTCAGATGTTCTTCCCCAGGTGCCTTGCAGTGCCTCCAAGCTTTTAGTTAATAGGTGAACGTTCTAACTTTTTATATTATCGGAGAACTCTATGACTTCATGTGCAGGCCCCCTAAAAATTAACCTTTAGTGTAACCTTCTTTGTTTTAAGAACTGAAAACAATGCCTTTAAAGACCTTATGACTTAGAAGAAGTGTTGTGAAATGTCACCCTTTGCCTCCATCACCTTTCCCACCAGAGTTCCCTCATAGGAGTCAGTCAACAATATAGGCTGTTAGCATGGGCTTCTGTTCTCCCTTCCCCTCATCCACCTCACATCCTGTCCAGAGAAGACATCATCGAGGTGCTTAAGAACTTTAGATCCCACCTTACAAATTTTCTTCCTGGAGTCTTTGAGAAGAAGCCAGCTCAGGAACTAGAAGCTAATGTATGAAACTTCAAATGAGTTATAAAGGTTATCTATGGCTCTTCAAATTTAGATACATGAAGAAACAGAGTGTAGTACAATTTACTTGAACTCATGTATGGAACTTTGAATATGGCAGGCACAATTCTGTCTTAAAAATTTCAACCTATTTAAGAGACATTTCATGTATTCGCAAACTGTCAACAACAAAAAAGCTTTTTTTTGAAACAGGAGGAGTGAACTAAAGATTCTGCCATTAGAAGTCTGGTCAGGAAGCCCAGGGCTGTGAGTTTCTCTTCAGTATTGTGCATATATTTCTTGCCTACTGGACAGTAGGTGAGAGAAAGTTCTGTAGCTGGAGAAACAGAAGCCATAAGAGGTCACTATAACATGGAGTAGAGGTCTTAATGCTCTTATGATAATCAAGGTGTAAACTGAAGTAAATGTGGGCTGTAGCTAGGTAGTAGCCCAGTGAGCAAGGAAAGGGTGGTTCGTAGTGGTCAGTTTTTTGAGCCCTCCTCAGTAAAGTACTGCTTGGTACAGTTTGCATTGCTTTGTGGTCAAATACTTGATCCTCACCAGTGCCCAATGACCTACTGTCTTAAACTATTTGCTTTCCTGAGTCTGTTATCTACATGCTAAAAAGTAATGGGCTCAAAGGGGTAGACTTGTCAAGAGATAAGCATCAACTGCCCTTGAGCCTTCAGCTGTTGGTTCAGGTCAGGGTAGTACAGACAATTAATTACCATTTCCCCCTTTTCCTTGTGGTAAAAGCTTCTACTGTCCCTTATAATGCTGCTCTCTCAAAAAGGGCTTCCATGGTTACTCTCTCCCCTTCCATTCAGTCCACTCCACCCCACTATGTTTTCAGTGACTCTGAAAGTCTTCACTTCCCTTTGAGTCCCTACTGCTTTTGCAGCTTTAGGTCACCATTAGAAAGCTCTCTTTGTCTTGCAAGTTTTTGTGTTTTGTGCTCTAGTCCTCCAGCAAGCTTGGGTAAAGGCTATGGCTCTGGCTTCTTTCATGGCAGTCCCAGGTCAGCTCTGCTTTTGTAGTCTTTGCTTGTCTGATGCTGCTGTTGTCCTGTCTTGGTCACAGTCTGACTCTGGCTCCAAAAGATGCTTGCTGCATTCTCTGCTATTCCTACTAACAGCAAGATTCCTATGTTCTGTCTCTAAATCAGCTCAATTAAGCCTGATGGGATGGTAAATCTGGCCAGTCACCTCATTAGTGTTCTACACACCCTATTTGCATTTTCTCACCCAGCCGCGTGGCAAAAGTCAAATGCAATGACCTATGAAAGCTATTTTGAACAATAAATCCACTTTGTCACACTGGCAGAACTAAGGAGCTTCCTAACACTTGCACAAGCAAGACAGATGACAGCCTTGCCTAGAGCCGACTCCTTGGCTTTTGAATTTTTAGATGTCTGAGTGATGGAGGCTTTCACTTATATATGCCAAGAAACTTTTCAACCTGTATGCAGAACAGATCATCCAGGAAGCTTGGCTCTATGAGGAGAAATGCGGCATCAGGATTGGTGGAAGATCTATCAACAATCTGCGTTATGCAGATGACACAACCCTGCTTGCTGAAACTGAGGAGGACCTGAAGCGTTTGCTGCTGAGGGTCAGGGACTGCAGCCTTCAATATGGATTGAGGCTCAATGTCAAGAAGACCAAGATTCTCACCACTGGACCAATTGGCAGCATCAGGATGGATGGTGAAGAGATTGAGATTATTTACAGCTTTAGTCTGCTTGGCTCCACAATCAACACTCTTGGCACCAGCAGCCAGGAAATTAAAAGACGTATTGCGATGGAAAAGTCTGCTGTTAGGGACCTCTCTAAAGTACTGAAGAGAAGGAGTGTCTCTCTGGAGACTAAGGTGCGTCTGATACAGGCCATGGTCTTTGCAATCACTTGTTATGCGGCAGAGAGCTGGACAATGACCAGGGAGAACAGAAAGAGAATTGATGCTTTTGAGCTTTGGTGTTGGAGAAGAGTGATGAGGGTACCATGGACTGTTAAGAAAACAAACAGATTCCTCCTGGAAAGGGTTAAACCTGGCTGCTCCTTGGAGGCAAGGATTCTGAAACTTCGTCTAACATACTTTGGTCATGTTGTAAGGAGGTCCTTGGAGAAGGACATCATGCTCGGGAGGGTGGAGTGCAGGCGCAGGAGGGGAAGGCCCTCTGGGAGGTGGATTGATTCAGTGACTGGGGCAATTGAGATGAGTGTGTTGGAGACAATGAGATTGGCACAGAGCAGAGCAGGGTTTAGAGCTGTTGTACATAGGGTCACTATGAGTTGCAAGCAACTCGATGGCACATAACAACAACAATGCCAAGAAACTTGAAAGCCAACTGGGAAACAACAAATTTATGCCTACTTCAAAGAAAGATGATCCACATAATAGGTAATATATAAAACATCATCATTAATATCAAATGCAGGTAAAATCTTGCTGAAAGTATTTTTTAAACAGATGCAAAAGTACATTTGAGAGAACTGCCAGAAAGGCAAACCAGATTCAAAAGAGGATGTAGTAAATAAGGGATGTCGTTGCTTATGTAGGATGGACAGATGTCAGAGACTATCAGGAGATTCTTACTAGGTTTTTTATTGGCTACTCAAAGACATTCAGATATATGTATCAGAATATATTATGATAATATATAGTGCCCAATGACCTACTATCTTGGCCCAGTGGTAAGAATCTGGAACAATCCTGAAGGCACACAGTTCAAATCCACTAGCTGCTCCATGAGAGAAGGATACGAAATCTCTTCCCCTGCCATTACTGCCTCTGAAAACTCACAGGAGGGTCAGCTATGGGTCATCTCCAAGTCGATAGTATATAACAACAATAACATTAGAAAGAATTGGAATTTAATTATGCTTATAACATTAATAACAATGTGAAACCTATACATAGACTGAGACAGATGTTCAAACAGAACACAGGGTTATTGCATGGTTTTAAAATCTAAAATGCTATGCATTAAAGTTGTGTCTTGTTACCATGCTTCATTCTTACCACTAGACCAATAGGGAATAGATAGATCCATAATCAACACCCTCAATACCAGCAGTCAAGAAATCAAAAGACATATTGTGAGAACCAAGATGGTGGCAGTGGAGGAAATAGCGTAAGGAGCTGGAAGAGCGGCAAGCAGCATAGAAATGGGCCATCATAGAGACCGACGCAGCGTGATGTTGACAGTAGGAATTTGAGTCAGAACTTTTATTAAAATAATTAGTTTGGGAACTATAGGAGCAGCGAGCTGTGGGCCCTGGCAGAAGCCACCAGCCAAGCTGCTGTGGGAACCACCTGCCAGGAGAAAGCAGGTCAGTAGGAAATTGATTTTCTTATGCCCCACCAACCAGCCAGAAGTGAGGAGGCTGGTGGGAATGTGACTGAGTTTTCTTAAGCCTCACTGGATTCAGGAACCCTCTGGGGCAGGGGTCACTGGGCGAGGGCGCTTGAGTGAAGGCCACTGGGCAAGGATCACCGAGTGAGAGCCACTGCGTGGGAGATAGACAGCTGGAATTTGAATAGGGACCCCACTCGTGAGCACACTCTGACAACTTAAATCTGAGTGAGTTTCCCATAAGTGGCTGACCTGCCTCTTTGGTTTCTCTACCCCCTGTGCCTGTCCTGCCCCCCATTTGGCTCTACACTTGTGCCTACACATCCAGTCAATCAACTTGCCTTTAATCTGGAGAACCTTGATCTGACTTAGCTATAAGAGGCTTTTCTCACAGGCCCTGAACTGAACCTTCCCTTGAATCAGAAGTTCAGAGAGAAACACAGGCAGGGGAGCTGCCCCTATGATTTCTAGAGCACTGTCTTCAGATCAAGAACCTATCAGTGTCACAAGAGAAGCATGCTATCTCACACCTTACATAAGTGCAAAGCAAGATGTCACCTCCAAAGAGTGAAACAGTATCAATGGATTTCCTAAAGCCAGAAAGTCTGATGGAACTTTCTGACACAGAATTTAAAAGAACAATGATTGAATATTTTCAATAGGTGGAAGACAAACTTGAAGAATTATAGGACACTGCAAGCGAAGACCAGAAGGAGCTAAAATAATAATAATAATAATAATAATAATAAATCCAGAACAATGCAGATAAAACAAACAAGGCATTTGTGGCACTGGAAGAAAGAAAAAAAAGAAACCACAATCCAAAATATGAGGTCTAATGTAATGTTTTAGATTCTGTCAACATGATGGAGGGACACAGGAGCAGAGTTGAGGAGATGGAATATAGAACCAGTGAAATAGAAGACAGAATTGCTGAAGAAGGAGAAACAATCACCTCCTGTCCAGTCAGATCCAATTTGATGGTACACACATAAAAAAAAAAAAAGATAGAATTGCCACCACTGATCTGCTAGAGCAAAAAGCAGAATCAAAAAGGAAGGAAAAAGAAGAAAACCTAAGAATAATGTGGGACACCATCAAGAGAAATAACGTACACATCATTGGAATCTCAGAACAGAAAGAAGCAAGTAAAGGCACTGAAAAAAAAAAATTGTGGAAGAATTATTAGAGGAAAACTTCCCAGTCATAATGAAGAATGAGAGAATATAAATTCAAGAATCTGAGAGAAAACCACATAGAATAGATCCCAAAAGATATCATAATCAAATTTGCCAGAACCAAAGATAAAGAGAGAATTCTGAAAGCAGCAAGGGAGAAACAAAGAGTAACTTCTAAGAGAGATCAGATAAGATTAAGTGCCAATTTCTCAGAAGAAACCATGTAAGCCAAAAGACAGTAGAAGGACATATATCAAACACTCAACACAACTGTCAACCAAGAATACTGTACCCAGAAAAATTGTCCATCAAATATGAAGGAGAGATCAAGATATTCCCAGAAAACAGAACCTGAGTTTGTAAAAACAAGACAAATGTTGCAGGAAACATTGAGAGATATCCTTCTTACAGAGGTGCCACAGAAAGCAGCATGGACCAAAGTAACTAACAACAACACCAAAAAGAACTCAACAAAATTATAGAAATACAACCCTGTCTTTCAATAATCACACTGAATGTGAACAGTTTGACTGCACCACTGAAAAGAAAAAGTAGCAGATTGGATAAAAACCAAAAATCCATCAATATGCTGTCTATAAGAAAGACACCTGAAAAAGGACGATAAAGAAAGACTAAAAATGAAAGAATGGGAAGAACTATACCAAGCAAATGGCAACAAGCAAAAACCAGAAATAGCAATATTAATCTCTGATAAAATAAATTTCAAACCAAAACCCATCACAACAGACAAGAAGAGTCACTACATAATGCATAAAGGGTCAATAGAACTAAAGGACATTATATTAAAAAAATCTATGCACCAAATGAAAGACCTGCAAAATATATAAAACAAACATTAACAAAACTGAAAAAGAAAATAGACAACACTACTATAGTAGTTGGAGACTTCAATATACCCCCCTCTCAAGAAAACAGAACTACCAGAAAAAAAACTCAACAAAGACGCTCAAGAACTAAATCACACAATAAACCAACTTGACCTCATAGATATCTATAGGCTAATGCACCCTCAAAAAATACAGTATACCTTCTTCTCCAATGTGCATGGAACATTCTCCAGAATAGATCACATTTTAGGTCACAAGGCAAGCATCAATAAATTAAAAAACATAGAAATGATACAAAACATTTTCTCAGACCACAATGCAACAAAATTACAATTTAATAACAAGAGGATAAAGGTGGGGAAAAAAACCCCATCCATTTGGAAGCTGAACAACATCTTGCTTGAATATGAATAGGTATTAGAAGAAATAAAAAATGAAATAAAACAAGTTTCTTGAAACAAATGACAATGAAAACAACACTTACCAAAACTTCTGGGAAAGAGCAAAGCAGTAATCAGAGGTCAATTTATAGCAATTAAGCAAACATCAAAAGGCAGGGAAAAAAATCACCATTGAATCTCTAAGCCAGTGCCTCCAACAAATTGAAAACTTGAAACCTTCTAAAAACAATGAAATTATAAAAATTAGAGCAGAAGGGAGCTCTGGTGGCCTAGTGGCAAGATACTGCACTTCAATCCCAGAGGTACGCAGTTCAAATCCACCAGATGCTCTGCTGGATAAGGAGGGGGCAATCTCCTCCTGTACCAGTCAGATCTGATTTGATGGTACACGTAAAAATAATACAATAAAAATGAAAAAAAAAAATTAGAGCAGAAATAAATGAAATGGAAAACAGAAAAACAATTAAAACCATCAACAAAACTAGGAGTTGTTTCTTTTAAAAGGTCAATAAAATCAACAGACCACTAGCAAAACTAGCAAAGGAAAAGACATAAATAATTGGAATAAAAGAACCAACTAATATAAAAAA
>NW_006399946.1:5027752-5029109 GCF_000299155.1 Elephantulus edwardii
ACTGGGATATTTCACTCAGCATAATGTTCTCCAGAGTCAACCATTTTGAATAATATTGCATGAGTTCCTTGTTTTTCAATGCAGCATAGTATTCCATTCTGTGAATATACCACAGCTTCTCTACCCATTCATTGGTTGATGGGCACTTAGGTTGTTTCCAACTCCTTGGTATTGGGAACAAAGCTGCAGTAAACATGGGTGTGCAGACCAGATGGTTTTACAAGTGAATTTTATCAAACATTCAGAGAAGACCTGTCACCAATTCTACATAGACTATTTAAAAAAACAGGAAAAGATGGAATTCTCCCAGATTTATTCTATGAAGCAAACATATCCTCGATACCAAAGCCAGGTAAAGACACCACCAAAACAGAAAGCTATAGACCAGTATCTCTCATGAACATAGATGTAAAAATTCTGAATAAAATCTTGGCCAATAGAATCCAATGATACATTAAAAAAAATCACTATAACCAAGTGGGATTCATGACACCTGTGTATGCAAGTATGGTTCAAAATAAGAAAAACAATCAATGTAGTTAACCACATTAAGAAAGCAAAGAATAAGAACCACATGATCCTATCAATTGATGCACAAAAGACCTTTCACAAAATCCAACACGCTTTCCTGATTAAAACACTCAACAAAATAAGATTAGAGGGGGATTTCTTCAACACAGTAAAAAGTATATACACTAACCTGAGAGCCAATATTATTCTCAATGGAGAGAGATTAAAGGCATTCTCCTTGAGAATAGGAACTAGGTAAGAATGTCCACTATCACCTGTCCTATTCAATATTGTATTGGAAGTCTTCGTTATAGCAGTAAGACAAGAGTAGGAAATAAGAGGTATCCAAACTGGCAAAGAGGAAGTAAAATTAATTCTCTCTATATGCAGATGATATGACAGTATACTTAGAAAATCCTAAAGACTAAACAAGAAAACTACTGGACATAGTTGACCAATTCAGCACAGTGGCAGGATACAAGGTCAACATACAAAAATCAACTGGATTTCTCTAGAGTGACCAAGAGAATACAGAACTGGCGCGAAGAAAAACAATACCCTTCACAATAGCAAATCACAATATTAAATACTTGGAGGTAAATTTAACCAGAAACACAAAGGATCTATTCAAAGAAAATTACAAAACATTACTATAGAAAACAAAAAGAGACCTGGAGAGGTGGAAGAATATCCATTGCACGTGGATACGACTCAAAGTCATATTTTGGTTGCCTTGGATTTGGTTTAATTTTCCTTAGCTTCAGCTTGAATTTGCATATGAGTAGTTGGTGGTCTGTTCCACAATCAGCTCCTGGCCTAGTTTTCACAGCTGATATTGAGCTTCTCC
>NW_006399946.1:5037564-5049961 GCF_000299155.1 Elephantulus edwardii
GGGAGAAAAGTGCAACAATGAATGAATGGAATTCCAAAATCTCTGTAGATGTTCATTAAAATTAAAAAAATAAAAAGAAAGAAAAGCTTGGAAGAACTCTAGAAGACCTTATCCACAACATAAACATTCTTCCAAGCATCCTGAAAAGTCTACAACCAGGAGAGTATAAAATAGATGAATGTGACCTTCCAAGAATGAAATCCCTATGCACATCCAAAAATTTCTCCAACAGAGTAAAAAGGGAAGCTACAGACAGGGAAAATATATTTGGCAATGATGTGTCAGACAAGGGACTTTTATCTAGAATTTATAAAATACTTGAGCACCACAACAAGATAAAGGTAAATAACTCTATTGAAAAATGGGCACAGGATATGAACACACACTTCAGTTGTCAAACAAACACATGAAGAAATGTTCAAAATCCCTAGCTCTAAGAGAGATGCAAATCAAAACAACTATGAGATATCATCTTACACCTTAATCTTACATCTTATAGCAAAATTTCATAGGATAGCAAACATCAAATGCTGGCGAGGTTGTGGAGAAACTGGAACACTTATTCACTGTTGGTGGGAGTGTGAAATTTTGCAACCATATGGAATGCTGTGTGGTGCTTTCTCAAAAAGTTGCAAATAGAAATACCATTTGACCCAGCAATTCCATTACTGAGAATATAACCTAAAGAAACCATAACCGCCACCCAAGCAGATATTTGCACACCCATGTTTATCGCGGCTTTGTTCCCAGTAGCAAAGAGTTGGAAACAACCCAAGTGCCCATCAACAAACAAATGACTAGAGAAGCTCTGGTATATTCACACAATGGAATACTATGGTGCATTGAAAAACAAGGATCTCATGGAATATTATGCAAAATGGGTGACCCTGGAGGACATTATCCTGAGTGAAATATCTTAGTTACAAAAGAACAAATATTGCATAGTGCCACTGTTATAAACCAGGACTGACATTGGATTTGAGGGGAGACTGAGAAAGAGGGGATAAATAATGTATACTGTATTGAAACAGATGAGGGAGATAACTGTTTAAAAAGGATATCTGATTAGATGTTATTGTCATGACAGGAGTCCAGAATGAAGGCTGCAAAGTGGAGTGGACTTGAGGGGAGGGATTGTGTAACAATGAAAGAGTTTTTCTTTTACTTTTCAATGAAAGGAGTGAATTGGTGGGGGAAGGGGACATGGAGAAAAATATAACAATAAATGAATGGAAATCCAGAGTCTCTGTAAACTTTCATTAAAATTAATTTTTAAAAGTCCCCCAAAACAAAGAAACAAAACAAACAAACAAAAAGACTTATGGTGGGGAAAATTTGTTATCAGCGACCACTCCAAAGTGCTAAAGTGCAACAGTGTTGATTTAAAGACTAAGTGAACCTGATCCAAGTCACAGGCTTTCCAGTTAATTTCTGTGTATGTAAAAGCTGGACAAAAAAGTAAAGGATAATAGAAAAATAACTGGTGCCTTTGAATTGTGATGCTGACTAATAGAAAGGTATATCCCATCAACTATCAAAATAACAAGCAAATTTATCTTGGAATAAGTGTGGTCAGGGTATACTGACTGCCTTAGAGGCAAGATGATGAAACTTAATCTCCCATACTTTGGGCATGTTGTCAGGAGATGCCAGTCCTTGGCAAAGGACATCATGCTGCCCAAGGTGGAGGGTCAGAGAAAGAGAGGAAGGCCTTCAGCAAGATGGACTGACAGAGTTTTTAGCAGTGCACTTGAGCCTGACAGAGTGTGAGAATAATGCGATATAGGGCAGGGGTCAGATCTACTGTATGTATCATCAGCACATAATAAGCTGTGAGGAAATCAGTTTGTTTAAACCACCCAGGTGTGATAATACTGTTAAAATATCTAACAGCACTAGATAACTAAGAGAACTTGATACTGAGAAGCCAGAAAAGTGGGCTTGGAATTGGGTAGTGGAAGGAAGAGGGAAGAGTTTTAAAGTACTTAATAGTAATAGCCTAAATTGTCTTGAAGAAACTATTGGTAAATTTATGGACATCAAAGGCTAGGGTTCAGATGAGGGTTAAGGAGGAAGTGAGGAAAACTAATAAAGTGTCTACTATCTCTGAGAATACCTATGGTGTCAGTAAAAGATTGTTGCTAGAAGTGTTTGTTGACATTAAATGTGTTTCTGGTGAGGCTTTAAACGAAAATTATGAACATGGGAATGGACAAGGAGGAAGGGTGGTGCCGGCAAAGAATTTTTCTGTTTTGCTCCTGTGTTTGGTGGAAGCTAGTAAGCTGGATGTCCTACTGATGAGATTTTAAGGAAGGTCTTAAAGGAGTCGCATAGTGTTTTCTTGCCTCATATGCACTGTGAAAGAGACTCAAAAATGAAAAAGAAAAATACAGAATGAAAACAAAACAAAAGCTTGGGAAAATTCTCAGGCACAAACTAAGGACACATAACCTGTGATTTTCATTAAATTGTAGCTATACAATGTTTTGTTAGAGTGTAAACCTATGACTAATGGATCTCACCAACTGCCACAGCAAGAAAACTTACTTACTAGCTTAGATGGATTGACAGGTACAGAGAAAGAACATCATCTGCTTCTTGGGATTCTACAGGCAAGAAACAAGCATAAGGTACTATATATGCTGCCTTCCAAGAAAAGGAAAGGATCACTCTATGGAGTAGCTTGGAGATGAGCAGAACTAGTGTGAAGAGCAAGGGATGCAGGGTTTTATGAGTTTCAAAGCATGGAGTCCTAGTATCATATGTTCAGCTCTTTACCATCTGCCTCAGAGTGTCGGTCTGTTGTTCACTAGTGGTCACTGCCCAAAGCTGGGGGGACGGAGTTGCCATGCTTTAGGAACAGAGAAACAGGGCCTCCTGAGAGTGAGGGTATGTGGTCTCCATTCAGTTGCACCAGGAGAATGTGACCACCCAAAGCCTAGAAAGCAGATATGAAACCCAGGGTTGAAGGATCTCTACTTGGGATCTCGAGGGTGTGACCAACACAGAAAGGCTGCGGAATAGAGAGACATCCCTTGCACATCGTCCACAAGAGCAGAGGATTGTTCTTAAGCCTTCAGAGTGAATGTCACTTGTTCCCCTGGGATTTGGATTTGGTGTACTTTTTTTTAGTTTTGTGTTTTATTTATTTAAGAAGTTCAGGCCTTGACTGCATATTTCCGCAGTGGGTACAGGCGCTCTTTTTGCTGCTGCTTCTTGGTCTTCAGGGTCTCCTCATGTTTGTTGAGCCTTTGGCCCGTGGCACGTGTTTTCTTGGGCCGCAGATCCAGGGGTTTGTACTTCTTGGTCTTGTAGTATTGTCTGAGGTTCTCCTTCTAAGTCTGGTTAATAACATTGAGAACACGGGCAATCGATTTTCGGACAACTCGGATTTTGGAGAGCTTAGAAGCTGCACTGCCTGTCATTTTGGCGATGCGCAGCTGGGAAAACTCCACCTTCAGATTGTCCAGCTATTTAAACAGCTCCTTCCTTCTTCTTGCCACGAAGGTCCCCAGCCTTGATTTTGGCCATGGCTGAGCGACAGAACCTGGCTGCCGCCTCATCCAAGCCCAAGAGAAAGAGCGGATTTGATGTACTTTTGTCCTTTCTCTCTAGTTATTTTCATTTGTGGTGGAAATGTCTACATTGTGCCTTGGAAACAGGTAATTAAATTGTAGGCTAGATTTCACAGATGAAGAGAAATATTTCACCAGGATGGAATATACCTAAAATCTCAACAAAATTTCATTTAGATGTTTTAAAACCTGGGATTTTTTTTATCTTGCTTGGTGTCAATTTAAAACTCTTAGAATGATGTAATGGAGTGAATGTGTTGCATGTGGGAAAGAATTCATTTTGGGCAAGATGACAAGGCCTGTGTTACATGGCAGGCCTAGGAGCATCTTCCAGCCACCTCTTCCCCAGCATATGTTAAAGGCTGTGGCCCAACCCAGATGCACTCACACGCTGACCAGTGACAGAACCAATGCCTTCCAGGTTGAGGGGTTTTAGTTTCACTGCCCAGCTGCTGCTCATCCAGTCCAGTGCCAGGAGCACCAGTATCACAGGTACTTTAAGGGAAACACTCCTATCTGACTATACCACCTGGGATCTCTTAAGCTCAAGTGGAAGGGGTTGGACCAAACTGAGCAAGGCCAAGTAGCAGTTTCTAGAAAGCAACAGAATTCTCTGTTCTGCCATTCAAGTACTTTGGGGAAAATACTGCTGTATAGCTATACCATATGGATCCCATAAGCTCAAGTGAAAGGCACTAGACCAGGCTGACCTAGACAAGGGGGCAGTTTCTGGAAAGCAACAGAATTCTCTCTTCTACCATTCATGTACTTTGAGGGATACACTGCTGTCTAAGCCTCAGACCAAGAACATTGCATACTCTGGATCACAATATAGTGTAACAACCTAACATCTACTAAGAAAAGACTCACATAATGTCAAGAAAGCAGCAGTCTGCCTCAGTCTTCATGAAAAAATTAAACTGTTCTCCTAAAAAGGTAGGCCAAATAAATATCCCAGATAGGGAGAACTAGAAGAAATATGTTGATGTGGAGTTATTTGAACAGCTAAAGAAGAAGATGAAAATGATAGAAGAACCAGAAAAAGCCACTAAGTGAGCAAATACCCCAGAGACAACAATCCAGAAGAAATATACTGACGAGGAGCAACATGAACTGCTATGGAAAAAAATGCAAAAGATGGACAAAAGAATTGATAGTATTGATAAAATGAAGAGGTTCAAAACTTTAAAAAATAAGACAAGACAGAGAGGGCACAGTCAACATAGTATTAGAAATAACAAAAAAATGCAATCCAGAATATTAAGACCAAATTGGTAGAAGTCTCCAACATGCTGGTCAGACAAAAAAGTAGAACTCAAGAGATGGAACAGTCAAGAGCCTCACTGGAAACAGAAGAAAAATCAGAGGTGGGACATAAAGGAAATGAAGAAAACATTAGCATCCTGTAGGATGATATCAAAAGCAACAGCATACATATAACGGAAAATCCAGAACATGGAAAGTGACAGGGAAATCATGGAGAAGTTTGTGGAAGAAGTACTAGAGGAAAACTTCCCAGGTATTTTGAAGAACAGGGAAATCTACATTCAAGAAATACAGCGAACACCAAATGGGCTAGACCCTAAAAGAAAAAACATCAAGACATATCATAGACAGATTCTCCAAATTAAAAGACACAGATAGAATACTAAAAGCAGCATGAGAAAAAAGAGTCACCTACAAAGGGGAAACAATTAGATTAAATTCTGATTTCCCAGCAGAAACCATGCAAGCTAGAAGACAATGGGATGGCATATACAGAAAGTTGAAAGAAAACAATTGCCAGCCAAGGATTCTGTACCCAGCAAAGCTCTCCATCAAATATGAAGGAAAAGTTACATCCTTTGCAGAAAAGAAGGAACTTAAGGAATTTGTGAAAAGAAGACCAAAACGACAAGATATTTTAAGTGAAATCTTTCACATGCAGACACCAAAGGAAAGTGGATGGACCATAATAACCAGAAACAATAGAAAAATAAACACAGCAAAATGACAACAGTAAAACCTTGCCTGACAGTAATCACACTTGATGTGAATGGACTGAATGAGCCAATCAAGAGAAAAAGAGTAGCAGAATGGATAAAAAAACAAAGCCCATCAATATGTTGTCTACAAGAGACCTATCTTAAAAAAGAAGAGAAAGGCAAACTCAAAATCAAAGGCTGGGGGAAAAAATATACTAAGCAAATGGCAATCTCAAAAAAGCAGGAGTAGCAATATTACTTGCTGATAAAATAGACTGCATTATAAAAACCACCATAAAAGATAAGGAAGGGCATTACATACTGATTAAAGACACAATAGATCAAGAAGACATAACCTTGGTCAATATTTATGCACCAAATGATATTGTCACTGTTATTATTATGTGTCACTTGCAACTCATAGCGACCCTATGTAAAACGGACCTGAAATCTGCTCTATCCTGTGCCAACTTTACTGTCTCTGACACACCTATCCTCATGACCCCAGTCACTGTATCAATCCATCTCATCAATGGTCTCCCTCTCTTTCTCTGTCCCTCCACCCTTCCAAGCATGATGTCCTTTCCAAGGACCAGTCCCGTGTTGCAGCATGTCCAAAGTATGTCAGACAAAGCCTTGAAATCCTTGCCTCTAAGATGCAGACTGGCTTCACTCTCTCTAGGACAAACCTGTTTGTTCTCCTGGCAGTTCATGGAATATTCAACACTCTTCTCCAGCACCACAGCTCAAAGGCAGCAATTGTCTTTCTATCATCCCTTGACATTGTCCAGCTCTCTGACATGTAGCAAGGAATTGCAAAGACTATGGTCTGGATCATGTGCACCTTAGTCTCCAGACTGACGTTGTTGCTCTGGAGTACTCTGGAGAGATCCCTGACAGTCGATTTTCCCCAAGCAGTTTGTCTCTTGATTTCCTGGCTGCTGGTACCAAGCATGTCGACCTTCTGCAGCAAGTGTTTCAGGTCCTCCTCAATTTCACTTCGCAGAATTGTGGTGAATCCTCATCTAATCCTGATGCCACATTCTTCTTCATAGAGCCCAGCCTCCCAAATGATCTGTGCTGCATACAGATTGAAAAGATATGGAGACATCCCTGGTGTAAACACTTCCTGATCCTGAACCATGCAGTGTCTCCTTTCTCTGTTCTGACGACTGCCTCCAGATTCAAGTATAGGTTTCACATAAGCACAATCAAATGTTCTGGGATTCCCATTCTTCTCAGAGTTAGCCACAGTTTGTTGTATTCCACACAGTCAAAGGCCTTTGCATAGTCAATGAAACATAGATGGACATTCATCTGGTACTCTATGCTTTCAGACAACACCCGTCTAACATTAGTTAAAATATCCCTGGTACTACAACCTCTTCTAAACTCAGCTCTGTTGACATTTCTCGTGAAATGATGCAACAGAGCAAAATCTTGAAGGTCATCTGCAAAAACATTGTCAAGAAATGCCTTGAGCTTCTCTGAGTTGGAAGAAGACAAGGAGAACTCCAAGAAATTCTATGAGTCATTCTCTAAAAACCTGAAACTTGGAATACATGAAAATTCTACTAATGGGTGTCACATTTGTGAGCTACTTTGCTATCACATTTTCCAGTCTGGAGATGAGATAACTTCTCTCTCAGAATATGTGTCTTGCATGAAGGAGACCCAGAAGTCCATTTATTACATCAAAGATGCAAGATGGTTCAGCATAAGAAAAACAATAACCATTCACCATATTAACAAAGCAAATAACAAGAACCATATGATCCTTGCAATTGATGCTGTAAAGGCATTTGACAAAATCCAACACCCCTTCCTGATAAAGACACTCTGCAAAACTGGAATAGAAGGGAATTTCCTCAACATAATAAAATGTATTTATGAAGAATCAAGAGCCAATATAATTCTCAATGGAGAAGGACTAAAAGCATTTTCCTTATAAACAATGATGAGACAAGGATGCCCACTGTCACCACTTCTATTCAATTTTGTATTGAAAGTGCTTGCTAGGGCAATATGACAAAAGAAAGATACAACAGGCATCCAGATAGGCAAAGAGATGGTAAAACTATCGTCATATGCAGATGATATAACAGAAAATCCCAAAGACACAATAAAAAAACTGTGAGAGCTAGTAGACAAATTTAGTAGAGTGGCAGGTTATAAGATCAATACCCAAAAATCAGTGGAATTCCTCTATAGTAACATAGAGTACTCAGAGAAGAAAACCAAGAAAGCAATACAATTTTTTTCTTTTTTTTATTTTATTGGGAAAAACATATTGGGGATACAAGGAGGCGAGGGTTGGGGGTAGAAGGGTGAGGATGGCAGGGAGGGATGCAGTTGCAGAGCTGCAGAAATTGGTTGGTGGGGGGAGCAGGTGAAGGAAATGAAAAAGATCCAGTGGGGACCAGATGCTACAGGGGAATGACAAGCATTTTCCAATGGTATTTAAACCAACTGTCTTATTGATTTGGGAACTGGATGCAGACTCTCTGGCTTCTTCATGCTGAACAGGGGCGTTGATGTGAAGGGGAAAGGGAGGACACTTTATCACCTTACTGGTGATCTTGGGTTAAGGCTGCTTGCCTTCTTGCTCTGTTAGAAGATATTTTCCTGTCATTTGCTCCCTTCTGGACTGCAAAGTGTTTTCCCAGGTGGGTCCAGTGGGGATGGCTGGTTGAACCCAGAGGCTCCATCCTCCTTTGCTTCTTTAGCTGGCAGTTTTATTTCCTTTTTGTCACTGGCACTGGGTTCAGGGTCTGGTCTGAAGTAAAACTCAGTGTTAGGTTACCTATAGGAAAGGGAGCAAACCTAGAGAGAACAAACTTGTGTGTCACAAATAGAGGAGCTTTGGGGGTGTTGCTTTCAGGTTTACTGGGGAGAGGGTGGCGAAAAGTAGCCTAGATAAAATTCCCTGGATACCCTAGGCATTTTTTCCCCACCCAGGGGTCAGATGGCACAATCTGGGGACTGAGGAGCTCACCCTGAGGGCCATGATGGCTCGCCCCGAGCCGAGGGACTAAGACAGCCCGCCCAAGACAGAGGGCTGTGATGGCTCATCCCAAGCCCAGGGCCGAAGACAGTCCACCCCGCACAGAGGGCCGTGACGGCTCGCCCCAAGCCGAAGGCCAAAGACAGCTCATCCAGAGCAGGGCAACACCTCCCGCCCCATGCGCTGGCTGGTACACTCCCCCTCTAATTGGCCCCACCCCAATCTGGTCCCCTCGCCTGACCAAGGACTATATGGCCAGGGACAGCGTCTCCAGTTCCAGCGCCTCCACTCTTACCACCCCCCATAAGTGGTCATACTGTAATTTGAAGTAAGTGTCACTGCCCTCCCCTTTATAAATGGCAAAGGGAACCTGAGAATTGTTGGCAGAAGCATTCAACAGATCAAAATATGTGGTGCATTTAGGATGTCGGTCCTCTTGGACATGCTGCCACTGTTAAGTGTCATCAAGTAGACAACTCACAGTGACTTTCAACAGTCCATTGTATCGGTGATCATCTTCTCTGGCTGTCCAAGGAAACCCAAAGCTGCAGGTGGCAGGGCGCATATCCCCCATGCGGGCAGCTGGCGGGCACGCATCATCTCGCACGCGGGTGACCTGCAGGCGTGCGCCATTCCCCTGCACGGGCAGCCAGTGGGCACGCACCATCTCCTCTGCATAATCTGGCACATGGGTGGCCGGCGGGCATGCGTCATCTCTTGCACGGGTGGCTGGCGGGTACACTTCATTTCGCACGCGGGAGGCCAGTGGCCACCCGCTTCTCCTGCCGCTGCCATCTTGGCTCCATGAATTCTCCCCAGAACAAGTCCACTTTGCGGCAGTGTGGCGGCTCCGCTGTACCAGTCTTGGGGAGGCCCGGTGCCTACCCTCCATCTTGGGTGAGGGAATTCATAGGTTCTGGCTTTGGGAGCCTCATGGAACTGCTGCAGCCGTGCAGCGCGGTGTGGGCTCTGCGGGAGGGGGTTGGGAGCTGCGGGACTCACCCATTTCTCCTTGGGAATCCTTGAATTCCTGTTGTTGAGCCTCAGTCTTCACTGAAGACCAGTCATCAACTGTTTAACTGTTCAATTATCAAGAAACAGAAGTCTTTAGAAGGCCATAGTGGCCCTGTTCCAAGTGGTCCGCTGCTCCCACAGCTCACCACATTGTCTCCACCTCCGCCGCCATCTTGGATCTTCCAAAAGCAATACAATTTACAATAGCCAACCACAAATTGAGATACTCTGGAGCGAAAATAACTAGAGAAACAAAAGACCTGTCTAAAGAAAAACAGAACATTTCTGTGAGACACAAAAGAAGAAATAAATAAATGGGAAAATTTCCCTGTTAATGGCTAGAAAGATTCAATATTGTGAAAATGACATTCTTACCAAAAGCAATCTACATGTTCACTACAATAAAGATACAATACAAATCCCAATAAAAATGTTGTTGTTGTTGTGTGCTGTCAAGTCATCTGCAACTCATAGCGACCCTATGCACAACAGTCCTAAACCCTGCTCTATCCTGTGCCAAATTTATTGTCTCCAGCACACCTACCCAGATTACCCTAGTCACTGAATTAATCTACCTCATAGAGGGTCTTCCTTTCCTGTGCTGTCCTTCCACCCTCCCAAGCATGACATTCTTCTCCAAGGATTGGTCCCTCCTTGCAACATGTCCAGAATATGCCAGACGAAGCTTCAGAATCTTTGCCACTAAGGAGCAGCCTGGTGTAACCTTCTCTATGACTAACCTGTTCATTTTCTTAGCAGTCCATGGTATATTCAATACCAACAGCACAGCTGAAAGTCTTCTCTTTCTGTCATCCCCAGTCATTGTCCAGCTCTTTGATGCATAGCAAGTGATTGCAAAGACCATGGCCTGTATCAGCCACACCTTAGTCTCCAGAGTGGCTTCATTGCTCTTTAGTCCCTCAAAGCAGACTTTCCCTTTGCAATACATCTTTTAATTTTCTCACTGTTAGTGCTAAGAGTGTTGATTGTGGAACCAAGCAAACTAAAACTCTTAACAATCTCAATCTCTTCACCATCTATCATGATGCTGCCAATTGACTCAGTGGTGGAAATCTTTGTTTTCTTGATATTGAGCATCAATCCATATTGAAGGCTGCAGTCCTTGACCTTCTGTAGCAAGCACTTCAGGTCCTCCTCAGTTTTAGCAAACAGGTTGTGTAATCTGCATAACACAGATTGTTGATTAATCTTCTTCCAATCCTGATACCACACTTCTCCTCATACAGCCCAGCCTCTTAGATAATCTGTTCTGCTTATAGATTTAAAAGGTATGGAGATAGGGCACATCCCTGGCATACACCCTTCCCAATTTTGAACCATGCTGTGTTACCCTGCTCTGTTCTGACAACTGCCTCCTTGATCAAGTATTGTTTTCACATTAGCACAATCAAGTATCCTGGGATTCCCATTCTTAGAATTAGCCACAGTTTGTTGTGATCCACACAGTCAAACACACCTTTGCATAATCAATGAAACACAGACATTCCTCCAGTAGTCTCTGCTTTCAGCCAAGATCCATCTAACATTAGCTACAATATCACTAGTACCCCTTCTAAATGCAGGCTGCACTTCTGTCAGTTCTCTGTTGATGTGCTGTTCCAGTCATTTTTTTGGATAATGTTCAGCAGAATCTTGCTTACATGTGATATTAATGATACTGTTCATTAATTTCCACATTCTGTTGGATCACCTTTCTTTGAAATGGGAACAAATATAGGTCTCTTCCAGTCAGTTGGCCAAGTTGTTGTCCTCCAGATTTCTTGATATAACTTGATGAGCACATCTAGTACAGCATCTGTTAGTTGAAATATGTCAATTGGTATACCATCAATTCCTGGGGCGTTATTTTTTGCCAATTCTTTCAAAGCAGTTTGAACTTCTTCCTTCATCACCATAGGCTCTTGCTCATATATTATTTCATTGCAGTCTTCTGTGTCTCCCTTTCGGTACAATGACTGAATACTCTGTCCATCTTCTTTTAATACTTCCTGGATCATTTCATATTCTGCCCAAAGCATCTCTTTTTTTCAAGTGTTGCAGCTTGAGATTTTAATTTGTCCTTCAGTTCCTTGAGTTTAAGAAATGCTAAGCGAGTTTGGCCCTTTTGATTTTCTGACTCCAGCTCCTTGCACATTTCCTTATAATACTTTACTTTGTCTTCCTGTGCTGCCTTTTGAAATTTTCTGTTCAGCTCTTTAATATCTTGATTTCTTCCCTCAGATTTGGCTTCTCAGTGCTCCAGTGCAATACTCAGAGTCTCTTCTGACGTCCATTTTGGTCTTTTCTTCCTCCTCTGTCTTTGTAATGACCTTTTGCACTTTTCCTGAATAATATTCTTGATATCCTCCAACAGCTCATCTGGTCTTCACTCATTGATGTTCAAGGTCTCAAACCTGTTCCTTAGATGGTTCTGAAATTCAGGTGGGATAAACTCAAGGTTATATTTTGGTTCCTATGGATTGGAATCACAAAAGCCCAATAAATTCATTTTTCAAGGAGATTGAAAGAAAAATTGTCACGTTTACTTGGATAGGCAATAGACCCTGAATAAGCAAAACACTTCTGAATAAACAAAAAGGAAGTTGGAGGCATAGCACTCCCTGACCTCAAAACCTTCTTAACAGCCATAGTAACCAAAACAGGATGGTACTGATGCAGTGACCGGCACATTGAACAATTAGAACAGAATTAAGATCAGATAAGGGACTTATATCCAGAATTTATTAAATACTTGAGCACCACAACAAGATAAAGGTAAATAATCCAATAGAAAAATGGGCACAGGATATGAACAGGCACTTCACCGAAGACGACATTCA